>NC_136903.1:57453394-57538693 GCF_949606895.1 Notothenia rossii | reverse complement strand
AGAAAAAAAAAACCCCTGCAAGTTGCTCTTTAAGCCCACGGCCGTATCAGAAACGTTACTATTAGAAACAATGTGTGACGTGTGTTGGAAGTATATGGTCTGTGTTTACATTAGCAAGCATCGCTAACACTCGGAGCTAACCTGTACTGGAGAGAGTATGTGTAAAAAAGCAGGATGTAAAAAGGGACTCACCTTGTGGTAGAATAATTATTGATGTGGTTTGGAACATATTATGGCGTTTAATCACGGGCAGCTTTCTGCCGGTAGACACTCTTCTCTTCAGAGAGGAGAGCTCACTGCATGCCGCTCCAAAGGGGCGTGGCCAGCAGCAGCTCGGTAATATTTAAAGCTAAGGACCATCAGCACTTTTGTAACAGGGCTGAAATAGAGTGGTATGAGGCGTGCCAATGCATGATCTGTTCGGTATGTTAAGCAAAACACTTCATATAGGCAGACCTGAAAGATGTATATGTTTCCTGCATTAGATCAATATTGATTGCCAATAGGCCTACCTTCTTTGGTAGGACATCTTTTTTTCTCATCTCCGAAATCTCGATCACTTTTTCGTGTGGCTGGCTCTTATGGTGCTCATAAATCTTTTTCCGCAGGTTATTCTGTTGATCATAGCTGAATTTTCCCTGAATCCATTCTTGTGAAAGGTGGATTTTTTTGCGAGCGGCAGGGAGATCAATATACTTTTTGCCTCTTTGCAAATCTCACATCCACATTTTTTATTTTTTTTGAAAAGCCATGGATAACTTTCATTCCACTCACTCCATATGTTGTTAAAAGGCAGGTCATGGGCATCATCAGGTTTGCTAGTGAAGGTGGCACCGGCGGCTGTGGCCGTTGTTGAAGCCTGTTCAGGCTCCGCATCGGCAGGCCTCTCGCGCGGTGTAGAGCTGTCAAACTCGACCCTAACGCCGCTTACAGCCGGCCAACTAAAAGTTCTTCCGTTCACATTGTCATTTTTAGACTCCTTCGCTTCTTTGCTTGTGAATCCAAAAGCTGCGAGGCTTGGCTGTTTTAGTTTTGCCATATTTTTTATTACAAAGCCAGAGTTAAAAAAAATATCAGTATGAAAATATCAAATACCGCGCCAGCATCGCATGCCGTAACCATAGCAACGTAATTAGAGTAAAGAATGCAGCGCCGCCACGTACAGATGGCAACACCCAGAAATATTCAGAAACTGTAATGAACAATGGCTATTATTTATTTCAAGAACTTTTATTTACAGAAACTCAACATTTCTAATCTGTGTGACACAAATATGCACAATTCTTTTGGGCTCCCCCTATTTTTCTCAAAGTCGGCCTTCAGGGGAGCTCCCTCCCTCTTCGGGGGAGCTTGGCTCCCCCCCATTTCGAACAGTTTCTGAGACCTATAATCTACGCCTAAAAATAGTATAATAGGAGACCTTTAAGTCCCTAGCATCTAAGATTTAGCATGGCATCATACTGTCTATTCGAATGATCATATACAATTATTAGAGCCTTTCATTTTCACAAAATATGTTTTTTTGTCCCATGTTTCATGAAAAGCTCCAGGTATCACACAAATATTTCACAATTTTTGCAACAAATTACTTTAATAATTCATTTTTGTATTCCTCAATTAACTTGTTTTTGATCATCACAAATTCTTACTTTCATTTTCCCTTTCTTACTTTTTGAATAAAAATCATTTTTGTATCACTACCCTTCTAAGGGACAACATGGGTAAAGAATGACCCGTATTGACCTACAACAGGGGTCGGCAAGCCGCATGCGGCTCTTTAAGCCCTCTGCTCTGGCTCCCTTGAGCTTGGACAAAAATAAGAAGGAAATAAAATAAAAGTATTTGTAGGACTATTACTAGTTGAAAATGTTTCGTATCTTGTATTTTGAGGTGATACTGTGACACATAAATAAATAAAGTTTTTAATGAGGTCAGCGCCTTTTCTTGCAGGTGACCTGACGCTCGATGAACGAACAATGGATAAATCAAAGAGAAAAAAAAGTAAAAAAAAAAAAAAGAGAGTGTCTCTGAGGGGCCCATTCCGCATTCTTGCCCAGAATTTATAGAGCCTGTACTCTCCCAACACCTCAGTGACTGTGGTCCCCTCACGCACCAGGATGCTCTGGTAATGGTGGCACAGGGACTCAATATTTGCTCGTCCATGGAGGACCTCCTCTAGGGGGGTCCGGGGGCATGCTCCCCCAGAAGATTTTTTTTTTTTAATATTGAAGTTAAATACATCAACCTGGTGCACTTTGAGAGCAAAAATGAATTTATTGATACATTTATCAACACCCATATGAAACAGAACTGCACACAGATTGTAGTTTGTTGTCAACCTTACCACGGTACTTAGGAGACGTCATTTGTGTCTGAATAACGTTTTGTTCATGAGTTATTGATCCGTGAAATCAGAATCTCCCAATATCGTTCCAACTTTACTGAATTAAGCCAGAGGACCGTCTCATTTCGTAGACCGCTCGGTTTGCTGTTCCTTCACTTTATTTTTATATCAATTTATTTTGGACGAAAACTTAGCGTGAGGAAAGGTGGCGTGAGTGCGTGAGATATGGGCTAATTGTGTGACTCTCACGCTCTATGCGTGAGTGTTGGCTGCCCTGTAATATTTTCTACTCTTCACTTACTTGTCAGCATAGGTCGGCATTGATTTACAGAGCCGACAGAAGACCTTGTTTATATTGGAATCATATTCAAGCCAACTCCAACGATCAAGCCAGTGTGCCTGAAACTTTCTCTCCCTCTTCTTCTCGTACTCCCTGTCACTCTCCTTTAACTCCTCCGGTGACTTTCTTTTATTTAAGGACTGTTTTTTGCCCGGCGCTTGGCCGGTTACCAGTGGTTTTAAAAACATTTTGCCGAATGGTTAGGTGGCGCGAAAGTCTGTAGTGAGCGCGCAGCGCGAGCACTGGCCTACTCCCGCTGCACGCGAACCAGAGCCTTCTCGTGTTGCGCTCTACTCCGCAACAAACAGCTGCAGAGTAGAGCGCAATGTTGTAGCTTTAATAAACGGAACATTCTAACAAAATTGCTTGTCAAAATACCAATACCACAGAACAATGTGAATGTATGTCTTACTGTTTTTAGTGGCCTGAGCGGGCAAGTGGAAAGTACGTTATGCTGGCCCGGGGTGTCTAAATAGTGCCTCCGGGCCAGCGGGCCAATTATAATGTTGAGCCCTGATAATAATTATTTAGTTATAAATAATTATTTTACAGTGATTTGGACCAAGAATGTATTCACTAAGGAATTTGATAGGAAGCTTTTATTTGTAAACGATTGCCGTTAGGAACATGTTTACAGTGGACCACTTTTCACCTGCCAAACTTGTCACAACTCAACAGGCTGCTTTTGCACTTCTGATTCATGTAAGTCTTATTTTACACTTCTTCCACCTAAGAAGATATTTGATAACTTGTGAAAGATAACTGTACATAATATTTGAACATTACCTGACCTTGTCATCCATTACTAGTGAGGAAGAGACTTCATGTCCATGTCAAATTACACAAGAGGAACGAACTGCTGCTACAGGAGACATCAGTGGCGGCGCCAGGGTATGGCTGGGGTAGGCTACAGCCATACCAAGAAATGGCTTAGCCCTACCTTAGCCCCACCATGAAAAATGATGTTAAAGTAAGCAAAATAAAGTCTGCCAACTCACGCAGAGTAAATTGCATAGACAGCAGTTAGTAAGATTGATTTCAGTAACAACTTGTCTGGAAATACCGAAGACTAGAAACTGTTTTGAAAACTTTTGTCACGTAGTGATCGTCTTCTCAATAGAACATCTTTGATAATGTCTTCTGGCCAATCAGAATCACGATAACTGCGTGGTGTTGTTGCAGGAAGTCCCGACGGAGAATAGAGAGGCGAAGTCCCGCCCATCTACTTCCGACCCATGGGACCCCGGAAGCGGAAAATTATACATTGAAGTCAATGGAGAGAGAAAAGTCATCTTTCGATCCCGTTTGAATTGTGCCACGAATGACACATATGATGTTTGTCAAATTTAAAAGAACATTTTGCAAGTCAAAAAAATAAAAATGTGTCGTAAAACTGTGAAGTTACACATTTTTCTGTGTGAAACCGCTCAGTGAACTACAGGTCTCTGGTCTTGCACAATACGCGTCACCATCACAAAGATGGCTGTCACGTTAGCAAATTTCACCTGTTTCTTTCAGAATGAGGCGAAAAAGTATAAAACGAGGTGAAAATCACTACAAGTCTGGGCATGTTGAGAGCTGTACATACACGAAAGGGGAGTTAGTCGGTTCTGTAAGAGCCAGCATGTGGGACCGGCTTTACAAGGTTTCAGTGAATAATATGAGTGCAATGTTTAACGTTAATTTCAGCTAGCTAACATTAGCTGACAAGGTACACTAACGTGTTTTGTTTTAGCAACTAGTTTTCTCCTTAAGAACTTCATGGTCATGTGTATGCTGTGGATAACATTAGTGTTCACAAGAACAAGATACACTCCCGTGTTTTGTTTTAGTTGCTCTTCAGATTGAAGCGACCAGTTTTATATCGACTATGTGTGATCTCCTTTTTACATGTCGTTGTGTCATTTGAGTTTATTTGCTGTGTGTAGATTGTAAACTGTGTTCGTTATTCTCCCGTCCAGGAGAGAAGCTTTAAAAGGAGACTAAATGGAGTCTCTGTGAAGGTTCAATTGGGTACTTTAATTAAAAAAGGCGCGGGTTGGTCACAAGCATGATATTGTTCAGTCAGACAAACAGCTGTGATCCGCTCCTCGATAGGGAAGAGAAGAGCCCCGATCCCTCGTCCGGTGCTGTTATATATCCTCTGCTGGCTCCTCCCTGTGAGCCGGCTCACCTCATCTCCAATGTCCGTTGTTGCATTTAAACAGAGGATTGGTTCTTTTCACATTCAATATGCTTAACACGCCTTTTCTCCTCATATTCTCTTTCATCACTTTTCATGTAACACATTCTAAACGCTGTAATCAATACTCTAAAAAATACTTCTCGGCTGGTTTAGTTTCCGGTCATTCCGGATGTTGTCACATGCTACTCGTCTGTAAACAATAATGTATTCAAATAAACTGTACCTTCATTTAATATTCAGCATGGTAGTATCTCGACATCTATAGTTGTAGTGTTAAATCAGTAGGCTGCGGTTTGCACCACTCCATATCATTTCGCTACTAAATTCACCTCTTTAGGAAATTGTAAATGTACCACATGCTAACTGCCAACCGGAGATGAAAGAGTTTCAGAATAAAGCTTAACAGCTGGTTGTGCACAAGAATTTCTGGTTTTTCAGTGTAAAACTGCATTAAAACTGACGGCATGTTTAAACTACATTTCTCCATTAAAACATTGATTTTAATTTCTAACAGTCCCTCCTTACACACCTAAAAGGTGTTTATAATACTGAAATCAATGAGTTCTTCATCTGAACTTTGCATATTACATATCTCATATGAACAAACATACAATCAAAATGGAATGGTTCAATAGGCTTAACTTTACAAAAATACAAAATAAATTCTTGTCTGTGTTCAAACATAAAAGTTTTCCCTTGTGCATAACTTCTAGTGTTTACATTCAATATCATTCTTCAAAATAGCAGCAATGGCTTGGTATCAGAACATTTCTTCGTCCCTCCTTTCACAGAAACCGTTCTCATACCACGCTCAGTGTTAAGGCACTTGTTTTTACAAAGTGAAAAGAAACAAACCATTTTAGAATAGCAATGATTTTTACAACATGAGATCCACCATATTAGAATAGTATAAAGTAATAAAGAATAAAATAAAATATCTTGGATTGGCAATGTAAATTGAAATGGATTCACTCCATTTTAGCATTTTATTTTGCTCACTTCTTCACATGATTTCATCATTTAAAGAATCACATCAGCTGGACATTCATTGATCAATCTCATCTCCGAACATCCATATCATTTAAACTAACTCATCATTGTCATCCACATCTGTATACGGGGGTTGGTCGTCTTGTTCTGCTAGCATTTGTAACTGTCTCCTCATGAGAAATGTACCCTCCCTCCTTTCATACCATTTAAGGTATGAAAGTAATATGTTCTCTAGAAGGGGCCGTTGTGCGTTGTACTCTGGGGTACGGCATTCTAGACAGTCATTTCTGGGAGAAGATTTTGGTCAGTTACAACAGTTGTAGAGTTTCATCCCTTAAAAGTTCCTACCCAGTACCTTTGGGTGGTCTGTTCTAATGCAGTGATAAAGTCCCTGAAATGGTGTGAGAACCGGTGGAATATCAATAACTCATTATACTAATTTATTTTCAATTCTGGTCTACTTAAATAGCTATGCTAACCCATTTAACAGTGTTTGGAACCTTGGGTGCCCGAGCATGTGATAATTACTCCCTCCTTTAACAAGGACTTTAAAACAGAAGTCATTTCATTAATGGTTTGTAGTTCAATTCAGGAATTTACACCTATGGCAGATATGTTTCTCCTTTAAATAACATCTCTAAATGTCAGGTCATCACTGATTGAATGGATGACCTTTAGGAGCTGGTGGCGCTTGTCTTTTAAAACTCATACTCTGGTGCCGTGCGCTCCCTCTGAAGCTGCAAGTAAGATTTAAAACATCTGCAGGGTGGGTCGAGCGACCCCTTCTCCCTGAACGATATTTGATGTAAAATATGCACCATCACAATGAGTGATCCAAGGCCCCGCATGTATTACTCCCAATTATATTAGTTTTTTTTTTATTAAAATGTGCAATCTCTCTTTGCCCAGTGTCTTTTTAAAACTCTACATCTTGGACGAAAAACAAATGTTATTTCCACCTTAATCTTCCCTCCTGAGGTAATAACCATGCTACAATGGAGAAATCAATACTCTAGATTGGAATACTATCTTTGGCTTGGTACTAGCTCTACCTTTAACATTTTCCATACAAATAAAGATTTGTCTGCTTTTATATAGTGGTTACTAAAACCATCCCTTTAAACTGTAGGTCTATACTCTAACAAATTAAATCTTCCCCAAATTCACACATGAATAAAAATCTCTTAAAGAATAATTTGTTCATATGATGAAAAGATTGAATAATATGTTCTACCCTCAGTGTGTTTTTAGGGTTATTTAATAGTTTCCTCTTTCTTTCTTTATAAATTCCCCAATTGATTAATTCATGGCTAATAAATCTTTTTCTTTCCGTATTTCTCGTTGGTGAATAAGTGTGTTTATGTGTAAACTCACTCACTCCCGTTTTCCTTCTCTCCCCCTCTGGTTGTCAAGGCACGACCCCCTCACGTTCTGCCGGACCATGCCAACTCCTCCGTCCTTTCCTCTCCTCCGTCCACCTTCTCCTCAGTCCATCTGCTCTTGGATCCTTCCGCTGTAACTCTTTTGAGTGGCCCAACTTCTTTGCTTTTCATCTCCTCCTTTACAGTCTCTACTTTGTTGCATGGAGGGCGTATTCTGCTCTCATGTCCCACACTCTGCTCTTGTGTCCAAATCTTGTGGCTCAGCTTGGAACTTCATGTCCTGTGGGGGACCGATGAGAGTGTGCCTTTTTATGTCACCTGTAGTTCTGGATTCCTCAGGTGGAGATGGTTCTGGATAAAGTCTTGTCATTGTTGGTTCAGCTCTGGTTCTCTGTCTGTTCTATGGAGGAGGAGGAGTCTTCCGTGGTGAGGTCTTTTGTCTGCTTGGAAGTTGGGATCGTAGCGTTCTGACAGGCGGAGAGATAGAGAGAGAGAGATCTCGGGACGCATTATCTATAGTTAATTCTAACACACTGAGGTAAAATAAATCCAATCTTTCCCACTCTATTTTCCTAACCATACTATCTTTCTTTGATGTTAAATGTCATCTAAGCCCAGTTAATGTCTTCTAATAATTGTACCAAACATTGTTTTCACCCACTGTAACATGCTTACTCCAATTAACTCTTTCAGGAAACCACTTTCTTCCATACATTTAAATACCTAGATGTTTCAAACACCACATATTTCACACACTATAAAAGAACGTCTCCATATTTTCTCCATCACCTTAAATCTCACTGTTATTTAGAACATAAGTAACTTTTGTGACTGGACATATCTGCAATGTCGCCACGATCTGCTGAGGAATTTTGTTCATAGAGTTTGTACGTACAAAGCTGTACTTGTGGGTTAGTAGCCTGTTTCAACTGTAATCATTTTCAATAATTCTACTCAGGTCACCGGTCGGTTGTTCATAAACTTAACAGGGAGTGTTTCTGCTACAGACTAAAACATGGATCCAGTGTATTTAGAGATTCCCCTAATCTGTTAATCCCCATCACTTACATATCCCGATCACTTAAACCCATCTCATCATTTGATACAAGAACTGCATGTAGGGGGGGTGAATCATCTTGATTATAACCGCCTCTTGTTTGGGAACGAGTATTTCTAACTCCTCCTCTTGTTGCTCAGCTGATCTTTTGGCTCTGAGGATAAGTGAAAGTCTGTGAAACACAGCTGGAGTCTTGTTAGTGATGTGGGCATTCTTTATGAGTGAACTAATGGTTCCATGTTTTACTTGATATTGTACTCCCCATCCAACCAGAAAGGTGCCAAGTGTACTGAGCACAATCAACAATGCTATTCTAACTCTTATCCCTAGGGGACCCCACAATTGGTTTGGCTTTGTTCTCGTCATCATCTCTATTTTATCCCTGGTTGTGTCAGTTACAGAATTTAAATAATGGGTACAACAATAACATACAAAAAATTGGACTCTTTTTCAGATGTAAAACAAAAAAAATAGGTTTTCACATTAATGTACAATCTATAAAAATCTATAGACAATTTGTCTTTTGAGCTGTTTCTATCTTTATCTTATTTCTATTTATTGTTTTGTTCCAGCTCTGCCAAATCAGTCCTAACTCCCAATAATGTTCTGGAAGTTGCCAGTGAAGGGTGACAATGTGTGAGGTGGTGTCAATTTGCTCCTTTTTCTTTACCTTTAAACCGGAGCGCGTGTGAAGTTTGTTACAACTTTTCACGCTTCCGTCCACCGGGGATGAGCCCACTGTCTTTTGTGAACTTTCACCCTCACCCAATCACCTGGCCGAACAGGAGTCTCTTCTGGTGTCTCGTCTGGTATCTCTGTAGTTTTCCTAGCCTGCTGTGTAGACAAAACTTGCATAATATTACTCAGAGTTCTGACATATTCATCCACTTCTATTTGTCTAATATCTAAAACTGGACCGCTCCCTCCTTGGAGAAGGCCCAAGCTTCGGCATACTTCTTGTTGTTATGAGACCTATTGTTGACTACATGTTATTATTTATTAACTACAACGTCACTGAAATCAACATATCAGTATAATCATGACACTCCCTCCTTTGAGCATAACATGCTCAATTAATATTGCAATGATTACCGTATTATGAACAGGACATGTAAAACCCATAACGTTGCATTAAATAAATATAAATTCTCCGTGTACCCACAAGGCGTACAAAAATATCATATGATGTACAGATGGAGCGATTCATTTCGGACAGTTTGAAACGCGAGGGCCGTGATTGGTACGTGATCTGCCCTCGCTCAAGGGAAAACCTCCAGCTTGACTTGAGACCGCCCCCGTGATAGATAAATGTAATTATAATGAAGCCAGCTGCAATGGATCATTGATCCACCAGGGGGTGCAGTGGGGTTCCACACTGGAGCTCATGTGAAATAAAGTGAGATACAGTATGCTGGATGTACAGCGGAATTTTGTTAAGATCCATATGTCACGGATATCATACTCTGTGCTAAATAAGAGACATGTAATCATTTACAAAACATCAACATGTTGTTATTTAACAAAATAATTTTGTTATTCGAAAAAAACGAACGGGAGGAAATGCAGCCCGGCTCTCGATTTTTAATCCTAATTTAATCATCATCTTCACCATGATCATTTATGTTTATGTTTGCCGAATTGACATGAAATCACTGACACATATGAATATACTGTATTCAACTTCATTAAAACGTTATTAACGTGCCTAAACTCAGTAATTCACCAAAAATATGTATATTTTAATGGAGTTTCGTCGGTCGATCAGGATCCCAAAGTGTAGCGGAGGGATCCTCATCTGGATGAAGGGTGTTATTTTCCCCGTAAAGAACAAGTCGCTGCAAATTATCCCGCTTATTACATGGCCACATTCTCAACAAAGTAACGACATGACTCCCAATATTAATTGAAATGCTTTTATGGATTTAGAAAATGTTTTTATTGATTTAAAAAATAGTTGTATGTATTGATTTAAATTCACATGCATCTGCTAAGAAAAATAGTCCGTTGTTACAGTTTTTTAAACAGTCTGAATGAAACGGCAGCTCTCAGCTGTGTATTTACACAACTAATGGCCCATCAACCACAGCTCTCTCCCCCCCTCGCCCCCTGATCTTTCTTCTCCAGCAGCTAAATTAACAGTAGGTTACTCTGAGTGACCATAGACTGTATGTGACAAGTTTACAGTTAGTGGCGTAACAACACCATAAAAGCTGGTGGGTTGAAAGCAATACGGGAGGTAAACATAACTAGAATAATTGTGATTCATTTATTGTGGCTTTTATGTTTTTAGGTATAAAATGTTGTGTAATTCAGGCTTATAGTTCACCCTTCTCTAAAAGCCTTCAACAATGACAATATTCATTGTAATTTAATAAATCCTTCCAACACACATTGTAAAAAATAGCCTACTGTAAGTTAAGAAATCATTTCAATATGTACATCTTCTGATGTAACAACAATAACATTATAAATAGTAACATAGCTGAACATGGTATTGCACATTTAGCTTTGAGTGTTACTGACCTGAGATGTTTTTATTACATGAATTAAGGTGACTGAGGCTTTTTAACATACAGGGATGCAAACTCATCAGGTATGAAAAAGGTGACAAGGATCCGAGCCCCCGGCTCCCCCACCCCACGGAATGACAGAGGATTTTAGCAGTCAGAACAACTAAAGCAGCAGTGTTAATAATAACAGAAACGCCAAAGAGTCACATAATAGAAATATATAAAAGCATTTATTTCAAATTGTGGAGCAGTCAGTTTATAATTTTGGCACTGTTGAGCATTTTGAAAATGTATTTTCAGGCCTCTGTGCAAGGCTTAAGTCTTTTTATCTTTATAGCCACATGGTGTAAAGTAACTAAGTTCATAAACTCAACAAGTACTATACTTGGGCACAATTTTGAGATACTTGTACTTTATTTAAGTATTTCAATGTTTTGCTACTTTGTTCTTCTACTCCACTACAGTTCAGAGGTACATGGTTTACTTTGACTCCACTACATGTATTTAATACCTTTAGTTACTTCACAGATCTGGATTAATTAAGTGAAATATAATCAAGTGTTAAATCAGACTTTAGTTCCACCTGGAGTAAATCCACAAGCTACCCTGCAGTATACAAAGTCATTCAAACTAGCTGCACCTTTAGCAGCTTTGAGAACACTTTCATGATCAATCATTATAAAACATATCATATCTATTATTCTGAAATGGACCAATCTGCATAATGACTACTTTTACTGTCGCTACTTTCACTATATTTTGATGATAATACTTTTCTACTTTTACTTGAGGAACATTTTGAATGCAGGACTTTTACTGTAACAGAGTATTCCTACACTCTGGGACTATTACTTTTACTCAAGTACAAGATCTGAGTACTTCTACTTTTACTCAAGTACAATATATATACTTATACCACCTCTGTTTATAGCCTATGAAAAAAACTATTAGAAATAGAAGGCTAAAGCTAACGTTAGCAGATAGTGACAATGTATGCTAGCTAGCTAGCTCAACGATTCCTTAAATAATATTGCCACAGAAAAACGTTTCAGTTCACATCACGCTCTGGGGCTCCGACAGGGAGCTCTGCTCTGAACACCTGAACGGCCCGTTCTAACAGCTGTTCACCAGCGGTCCAGTCTGTGCCACAGTGACTCCGGACGCACAGTTAATATTAACGAACGCACCCGTAGGTAATGTAGCTGCTGAAGCTAGACCATCATCTCGGAGCAGCAGAGCCTTATTATACATCCATGAGCAGAGCCGACAGGCAGGAAGACTCGTGCACACAGCTCGTACTTCATTATAATATATAAAAAAAGAACACCATGCGTGTCATGATGGCACATAACAGCTCACGGCCGCAGATTACTCCGGTTCCCAGCCCCCCCCATACCCCAAAAATATTTGTATTGCAGATCTACATGAATCACACAAACGACTTATTTTGGATTCAAAACGGCGAATTTCGCCGAAAGGTGACAAGTTTGCATCACTGAACATAGACAGAGCACAACTGAAACATAACATCTGAAACGATGTAACAACATAATACACTTGTGGGGATGCTTGGGATGTGAGGAGTGAGGGACACGGCTTAGAACGGGCGTGTCGCCTGGCAGGACAGGAGAGTGTATGCACCAGTCTGCCTTGATCTATGAATTCATGTCCGTGACACTCACTGCTGCCCACAGCTGTTTTATAGAAGGAAATTCCTTCACTTCATGAAAGTGTTTTAACCACACACACCTCTACACACATGACGGGTGTTATTTTCCCCATAAGGAACAAGTCGCTGCAAATTATCCCGCTTATTACACGGCCAAATTCTCAACAAAGTAACGACATGACTCCCAATATTAATTGAAATGCTTTTATGGATTTAGATAAATTTTTTATTGATTTAAAAAATTGTTGTATGTATTGATTTAAAGAATAGTTGTATGTATTGATTTAAATTGACATGCATCCGCTAAGAAAAATAGTCCGTTGTTACAGTTTTTTAAACAGTCTGAATGAAACGGCAGCTCTCAGCTGTGTATTTACACAACTAATGGCCCATCAACCACAGCTCTCTACCCCCCTCCCCCCTTGATCTTTCTTCTCCAGCAGCTAAATTAACGGTAGGTTACTCTGAGTGACAAGCTTACAGTTAGACACAACACTGTCATTGCAAGTGACCCTCAGTTAGTTGACTTTTATGTTCAACTGCTAAATTCGTTACTGATAAAAAAAAGGGCTTCTACTGTACCTAATTACCTTAACACTAGAACCGCCAGAGGTTTTTGTATAGGCCTACCTAAACCCGTCAAATCCCGCTATTAGAATGCAATTTTTA
Source organism: Notothenia rossii (assembly GCF_949606895.1). Taxonomy (NCBI): domain Eukaryota; kingdom Metazoa; phylum Chordata; class Actinopteri; order Perciformes; family Nototheniidae; genus Notothenia; species Notothenia rossii. The sequence continues at coordinate 57,525,547 of NC_136903.1, read as the reverse complement.
ACAACATAGGGTGCTACATAACACACTTTCAGGAAAAGTCAGGGACTGGGAGACTTTAATATTTTATTGAAAAAAAGTTACATTGCACACACACAACACACATCACACAAATTGACCCGATTGGCGGTTCTAGTATTAAATAAACTCACTAATTAATGAAACCAGTTCAATACGCATTATTCTTATTCTTATCATTCTTTATGAGCGCAGAAATAGTCTTAAAATCAGATCTGTTTTTTAAATGAAATCTGACGGCAGGCAGTTAGCTCTGATCACCTATGACAAATGCGCCGCACCTAATCGCTGGCCATTCAGCCACAGACACTGTTCGAAATGGGGGGGAGCTAGGAGGAGCTTGGCTCCCCCGAAGAGGGAGGGAGCTCCCCTGAAGGCTGACTTTGAGATAAATAGGGGGAGCCCAAAACAGTCGTGCATATTTGTGTCACACAGATTAGAAATGTTGAGTTTCTGTAAATAACAGTTCTTGAAATAAATAATAGTTATTGTTCATTACAGTTTCTGAATATTTGTTTTATATTTGTGAATATGTCTGGGTGTTGCCATCTGTATGTGGCGGCGCTGCATTCTTACTTACGTTGCTATGATTATGGCGGTGATGCCGGCGCGGTATTTGAAATGTTCATATTGATATTTTTTTAACTCTGGCTGTGTAATAAAAAAATATGGCAAAACGAAAACAGCCAAGCGTCACAGCTTTTGGATTCACAAGCAAAGAAGCGAAGGAGTCTAAAAATGACAACGTGAACGGAAAACAACTTTTAGTTGGCCGGCTGTAAGCGGCGTTAGGGTCGAGTTTGACAGCTCCACACCGAGGGAGAGGCCTGCCGATGCGGAGCCTGAAGAGGCTTCAACAACGGCCACATCCGCCGGCATAGTGACACCGTCTGTATTAGTAGAAGAGTGTTTTTATAGCAATTGATCGCATCCGCGCTGCTGCGCCAGTCAACAGAGTGTGCGTGTGACATATTTAGTAGCAGGATGTGCTCTGAAAAATAGGGCTCCCCGAAAGCAAATGGGTAATTCGAAAACTGACAGAGCTCCCTCTATACAAATCAAACTGTAAACGGTGTGAAAGCACCTATTGTTTTAAATAATGGTCGGAATGTGACCTGTGAGCCTTCGGTGAATTACCGTGGGACAGCACATTCTAAACTAAAATGTTCAATCAATAAAGTAACATCTTATCTTATCTTAATAATATCTTCATATTAATAATAATAATAAATCATACAGTATGTGTCCGAAAGGGAGCAGGAGGAAGCAAACACAAAAATATACTGCATATTAAAGCAAACGATTGTAAAGGTTAAAGTATGAGCATAACAAATAAAGAAGTTTAATGTAAACATTTACATTATAATTATGATTATTTAATATATAAAGACTATATATTATTGAATTACAAGATTAGATATACTTTAGTTGATCTAAAATATTGATGTGTTAAAATGCTCTTCAAAACAACTGAAAGTCCATGAAACTTGTCTTTCTGTATTTGTGAATGAAGCGCCATCTCCTGGTTAAAACCTGAAATTGAAAATCTGGCAACGCCCTCTTGGAAAATAGTGGGAGGGCTTAACATTCCTCTATACTGGTCTTTGGCTGGTGGTAGGCAGGAAGCTGTAAGCTGGAGTCCAAAATTCAGTGCTCCATCTGTATGGCTTTCTGATGGTATAAATGCATATTCACTAAAAAATCAGCCATTAGTACAAAAAATTGTTTACTTGTTTCAATAATGGCTTTTTTCATGGTATTATGCATCATCGTTGCTGTGAAAAACAATACCCCTGGTGTCGCTAATGCGTCTCAATAATTCTAGGATTAGAGGATTGGTTGACACTGCTGAACTAACATATGATAAAATTATCTTTCTCCAAACTGGAGGGAAAATATGAACTATTCTCACAGAGAGTGACCTGCATGAAGGGCTGGTGCCCCTCACTCAAATGAGATATTGCCTTACGCACCACATTATAAATCATTAAAGTTACTCAAGAATAAATAAATAAAGACTGATTCTTGAAACTGTTGTAAAGACCCTACAACTTCTTCATCCAAGCTCTTAATCAGTGTTATGTTATTTAATCTGCGGCTCATGCCTTAAAACAGATACTTCAGACCGATTATAAAATTGTGTTTATGAGAAAAATGTAATCTGACTCCATAAATCACATAATTGTTTGATTAAAAACTACACTTCTGGCTAAGAATAAATGAAGTTCCCCTTTAAACACAGCCCCGGTCTTCTGACGGGGTCTATCTATGTACTGGCTGGAAAATGTTGGGCCAGTCTCTGTCGCTCCGTCACAGTTCTCCCACTAACAGTCACTCTCTAGTTCAGCTGGGTTCTTGTTGACTTCTTCACTGGTTTGAGACAAGCGACCCTATCGGACACCTCCCTTTTGTAGCCAGACTTCACCACAGCAGAATCGAGTTTCTGTTTTCAGGTCTGGACAGCTTCACGTCAGGTGTATCGCCGCCCCTTGCATATTTTGGGTGGAAGCCCATCTTCTTGACCTCACTAGTTGTGTGGACACAATAGTTTTCTGTGTGGGGGAACACCATCACTAGTAATGTATTTTCCTTCTCATAATTACAAAAATATTCTGCTAATGTTCTACTCTGCTACTTCTAATCTGTGGATGCTCTGTGTAAATGCAATATTCTACTCACTATCTTTTAAATAACATTCAACCTCTCCCTCCTGTGGTGACATATGTGGCTCTATGTAGCTGGATTTCAAAATACTCTAGTGCTGAAGATGCATCACCAGATGGTCCGGTCCTCTAAGCTTCCTCATTGTTGTGGATGATACCAGGCTGTCAGTGGCATTTGGTTCATGTTTGGAAATCCTGTACGTCTTTGACATCTCTGGGACCCCCTGCCTCCGTCGTCATCATGGAAACTGCATGGTGGGCCGTTGTTTGGTGCATGTGGTGGGTATTTCATTTGTTGTTGTGGACAATCTCTAGCCCAACGGCCCAGCTGATTGCATATGTAGCATCCCTCGAACTGGAGAACTTTTCCTCTGCCTCTGCGTCCTCGGAAACCTCCTGGTTGTTGGTTCTCCATCTGATTCTCTGGCACTATCTGAGATTCAACTGTTTGAGATGTCTGCCCTGCATTCTCTGGTTCTTCCTGAGCTTGAATTGTTGGAGGTATCTGCCCTGCCTTCTCTGATGTAGCTGCCATTTGCCTTGCCGCTTTCTTGTTTTTATTAGCTTCGGTATCTTTCTCAGCTATTTGTATCTTCAAGAGTCTTAGTTGTAATGTTTTAATTTCTTCGTCTTTTTCCCTCTGGGTTGCTTGGTATTTCAATCCTCCTTCTCCAGCCGCTATCAGCGGTAGCATGAGTGTTGAGCAGTTCTTGAGTCTTCCAGCTTCAGTTACGGTTGTGGTGTCTGGAGAACCTTCGCCTTCTCTTCTCTTGAGTTGTGCTTCCATACTTTTGCTGAGGTCTTCCATCTTTCTGTTGAGCTCCTCTTCCATTCTTCTGCCTAGTTCTTCCAATCGTCTGTTGAGCTCACCAGATAGGAGTCTTACCTCATTCTCCAAGTCTTTGACACGTGTAGCTGTGGGGAGACCGTCCAACTCCAATACTCCTCCTAAAACACCTAGAGTTGGAGCTTGTATTGGGGGTTGAAAGAAACTGTATTCTTCTGTCATGTAGGGAGGAGGCGCATCTGTCAGGCTTGGAAGGAGCTTTGAAGGTTGGATTACTGGAGCTTCTTCTGTCTTTTCTTTCTTATCTTCCTTTGCTGTGAGCTCTGTTCGTTGATTCTTGGCTGACATATTTTAGATGGAGTACCAGACTTGTAACTCTAGATTTTCTTTTTTCAGCTCTGTTTATAGCGCTTTTAGCAGGTCCATACCAAGGGGGTTGTCGGGCTTTGATCCATGCTTGTTGTTCTCGCAGGTATTTTCAATTTTCATGATCATTTTTTTTTTTATGGGCTTTCGTTGGTGTTGGTTGATCATCAGCTGGACACAGTCCTCTCGTTTGCCATTGTTCCAACAGTTTCTCCATGTGGTTCCATGTCTTTTGTCTAAGATTTGGAACTGTTATAGCATCTGATCTGATTTTTATCCTTCCCTTGATATCTGCTGTTGAGCCTGGCTCTGTGTCTAGTCTCAACTGTGTTTGTTTCGGTGACATGTTCTCTAATTATTTATTAACTTATCAAAGATGAAGCACTAATCTTCTGACTAGCACCTTCGTTGCTGTTCGTCCGAACTTTAAATCTCTTTTTCTTTATTTTTTTTAAGTTGCTCAAGGTTTTATTAATAGTTTTTATTTGTTTTTGGGTAAAATATTAATAAAGTTAATTATTATATAAAAATTATGCAAATTTAAAATATGAAATGTTAAAATAAAGTTGTACCGTGTATGGTTTTGACTTTGAAATATGAATATGGTTCAAATCCAAATCTCCTATTTACAGTGCATACCGAAGTGTATGAAATTATGCAAATGTCTCAACTTGTGTTAGCTTCAATAAATTGGTGTTTGAATATTCTATAGTCTAGGTTATGTTATTCTGTAAAGTTTCTCATCTTATACTTAGAAACCACTTTGCAATTCTATTCTGGCGATCAAGCTTATGTTTATTTATAACACTTAAAATTCAACTTCAAAATGTTATTTAGTGTTTCCTCTATTAGTGCAATAATTCTGTACTACCACCAGAGTGCGCTATTTTAATTTCCTAGCTTAATCCACTAGGAAATAGCTGTTGCAAACCTGACTTGTTTTTAACAAGGAGAAACTTATTTTCCTTAAAAATATCTTTAAAATAGGAAGAACATTACACTATGGTTAAACAACACAGCACGTAACCGCCAAAACACATTTGCAACCAGGAATATTTCAAAAACCGCCAAAACACATTTGCCAGCAGAATTACATCAATAATCCGCCAATACACTTTTGCCAGCAGCAATACTTCAAAACTTTGAAAATACAACAATCCTTCCCTTTAATATCCAAAAATTGATTTAGCCTTCTAGTTCCAACTGTGACAAGAAGTATTATTCGTTCTTCACAAGATGGAGGTAAGGAAAATGCCTCATTGGAGTGAAACCAGCTGCATAAGAACAAAGAAAGGAGTGCTTTGAATTTGCATTTCACGAAATGGCGATTGCCCTGTCTTTGTTTTTCCACATGTGGGGTGTAAACAAGATGGCACCCGATTATTTCGCACTCTGACCTGTAGACAAAGAGATTTGTCCATGCGGCTCTCAGGTGGAAGTTTAAACAATGGCGAGGTGATCTTTAAACGAACCGTAACAAAGTAAACCACTGGTGTGGTATTATAAACCCTGAAATCCAAGCCAAAACAACACTTAGTTTAAAATAACAACATTTCTATCTAGTTTACTATGAAAAAAAATGGGCTTTATCTTATTGATATCATCACTTAAAGTTAGGAACCCTTACGCACAAGCTATAAACCTGTTCACGTAATAATTGACTTTATAGTCAACTGTTGGTTAACTGTTGCTATTTGGACACGCCAAACCGGGATCAATATGGAGACCTATCACCAACTAATAATAGACCGTCGTCTTATTACTGCACTGCTGTTGTAATTCCGATTATCGTAACCCACCTGCAATATCTTGTTTAAAAACAGAACAGTTTTAACCACTGATAAAGGCTTAGACCTTAACCAAGCCTTTCTTGAAAAGGACTTTCTTTAAAGCACTGACTTTGGTTACTTAACCCTGAGTTAATTCGCTATGCCCTGCTGGTTTTCACTTACTCGGTCCTTAACCGATTCGCTATGTCTCCAGATCTTAACAAAAATCGTCAAATGGGCTATATACCCTTACGTCATAGGCTAACTAACTACGAGCGTAACAAGAGACACCTACGTGAAAACAGCAAGGCACCTATCCGAAGTACAATGTCCACACACATTTATATTTAAAATTCAACACCCACACATGGTTAATAGCATGCAGGGTTAATGGAACAAAAGAAAGTGTGAACTCACCCTGCTTGTGACAAAACAACGCCTCGTGGTTTTAGAGTGATTATTTTATCAATTTGGGTTGTTTTAACATTAAAATGCACAGCTATTTTCAGGATCCGCCGGCTGCCGTCAAACACACAAATCTAACATTGCCTAGTTTAACTAGTGAAGAATCTTTGTCATAACAGGCATCTTCGTACCGATTGATTTGAGCTCTTGTGTGTATGGCTGCAAGCATCTCCAGGAAACAGCCGGTTGGTTTTCTCTCCTCGGTCAGTGGGATCACGTCGGGGAGCACACCAGATTGTAAACTGTGTTCGTTATTCTCCCGTCCAGGAGAGAAGCTTTAAAAGGAGACTAAATGGAGTCTCTGTGAAAGTTCAATTGGGTACTTTAATTAAAAAAAAGCGTGGGTTTGTCACAAGCATGATATTGTTCAGTCAGACAAACAGCTGTGATCCGCTCCTCGTTAGGGAAGAGAAGAGCCCCGATCCCTCGTCCGGTGCTGTTATATATATCCTCTGCTGGCTCCTCCCCGCCAGCCGGCTCGCCTCGTCTCCAATGTCCGTTGTTGCATTTAAACAGAGGATTGGTTCTTTTCACATTCAATATATGCTTAACACGCCTTTTCTCCTCATATTCTCTTTCATCACTTTTCATGTAACACATTCTAAACGCTGTAATCAATACTCTAAAAAATACTTCTCGGCTGGTTTGGTTTCCGGTCATTCCGGATGTTGTCACATGCTACTCTCGTGTGTAAACAATAATGTATTCAAATAAACTGTACCTTCATTTAATATTCAGCATGGTAGTATCTCGACATCTATAGTTGTAGTGTTAAATCAGTAGGCTTCGGTTTGCACCACTCCATATCATTTCGCTACTAAATTCACCTCTTTAGGAAATTGTAAATGTACCACATGCTAACTGCCAACCGGAGATGAAAGAGTTTCAGAATAAAGCTTAACAGCTGGTTTTGCACAAGAATTTCTGTTTTTTCAGTGTAAAACTGCATTAAAACTGACGGCATGTTTAAACTACATTTCCCCATTAAAACATTGATTTTAATTTCTAACAAGATTCAAGGATTTTGGTTATCTTGTAAAACATTTTGGTTATCTAGGCACAGCTGTGTGTGACTTTCTCTGGTAGACTGGTAGGCCTATGTGTTTTCCTAATGTAGAGAGCATTGATTAATTAATAAACTACACACTGACTCTAGATCCTGACCAAATCCTTTTTTGTTGATCAAATGTTTTTCAAAAATGTATTGTATATTATATAACAGCTGCACATCACAGACCGGAGTCTCTGCTACTGTGGACCACGAAGGAGGCGATCATCATCCTCATCCCCAAAGACCCTGCATGGCATGGAAATCTCCTCCTCCTGGAACAATTCTACACCCAGCATATGCTCCCTGTGTTGGCCAGTAGAGAGGAGGACATTTAAATAAACATACTCTTAACACCCTCGGACTCTGCGTTGTGTTTCGTATGTGTGATGGGGTGTTATGCAGAGGGGAGGAAAACAGGACACAGCAGATTGGGATTGTGGTGGAGATGCTGAGCAGCTATTTAAGTGTTGCATGTAATTATTATTATACTGCGTGCTTCTTAGTTATTCCATCTTTTGCTGTAACATGGATCTGTATGTAACTCTATATTTACTTGTTATTTACCACACTTCCTTCTACATCATACACCATCATTATACATGGTGTATATAGGATATATATATATATATATATATATATATATATATTTGTATACATATCTGTAAATTGTAATTGTATAATTTTTTTTTTCGTATTTGGGATTTCTCTTTTGTCCACTCAAATACACTTGTCCCTTTCTCTTTTCCATGTCGAAAATGGCAGCTGCATATTCTGCTTTCCTCATCTGGCTCCCTGTCTGCTCGTCTACAATGAGACAATTATGTAATTAATTACTAATAATCATTTAAACCTGTTATTACCAATATTTCACAAATTCTTCATGTAAACTTAAGAGCACAGCTGTATGTTGAGTATGTCAACTTTGCTTGGTTCATCTTACTGGGGGGCAGCTACATGGATGTCAGTGCAGTCCACAATAATTTTGCAGTTGAAGGCAGAATGAATTTATTATTGACTCAGAATGAAGCACAACTTCATGTCATACAATACATTGACTTTATTTGTAATTGTGTAAAAAATATATGAGCATTGGTTAGCAAGCAGGACCTGCAGGAACAGAGAATGGTGATGGATGGAGCTGGGAAGAGAGAAGAATAAAGAAAACAGATCAACTTTATTATCGGATATTATAAAATTCAATTTCAAAACAAGTTGCCGCTCCTACAGTTTCTAGTATGTAAAGATGATTTCACATGACCAATGCAAAATATCACACTCAATACATGTGTGTTTCTGGGGGGTGCATTGTGCCTTTGATGTATATAAATAATATACCATAACCAAATACTATTACGTACAGGGGAAATCAGGTTGCCAGAGCAGGTCAGTCCAGTGTGCATGTTCCTCAGGGTCTCAGCAGTTACAGGTGAGGTAAAGAAAATAAAAGAGAAAAAGGTCAGTAACAACACTTTAAAGTAACAACACTGAATAATTATCTCTTTTAATAATTTTCTCTCAGTAATCACTCAACTGCTGTCTTTCCAACAAGCAGATTGACTCACTCTCACTATCATCACAATGAAACACGTCCAGAAGAATGTCATGCAAAGCTGCCTGCCTTCCTTCCTTCGACTCTCCCTGAACTGCCTGATCTTTTAATGTTCAATGTTAACCATTTGTGCAGATAGCATTAAGTAGAAAAGATCGCTGATGCTAATGTGGCGTTAGCCTACCTCCCGCCCCCTTAGCACCTGGTGGAGGGGGCGATAGGCTACTCTTCAAATGTTTCACAAAATACTTACCATCATGACTACTCTTACTGTTTAACATTTTGGTTTACTTCATGTTAAGGCTAATACAAATGACAAGGCTAAGTAATGTAATGTAATGCTAACTAACATGCTCGCTACTATCTAGGTAGCTAACTTGACTATGTTCCATCTTCCAAAACATGTATATTACCTGATATTTTTGGTCCAACGACTCCTGGTCCTTTCATCAGACGGGAAGCGATAGAACGAGCAAGTGGTATGATCACTTTTGTGATTACAACCTGGTACAAAGCACACAGGCATCTTGTAAAAGTGAATTTATTGGAGCAATCTCTTATATTTATTGGAGGGAATAAATCAGTCTTCTTCTTCTTCTTCTTTGCTTTAATTGCGAGATCTTCTTCTTCTTCTTTGCTTTGCGAGTCGCAACCAGTCTTTGAGCATTATCGCCTATGACATCACTTACGCGACCCAGAATGCATTTGGGATTTGTAGTCTTTCTAGTTGCGTATTTTTCATAGTCTTATATTTCAACAGTTTTACGACAAACTGTGACTTTTTTTACATGGAAATTATTTTTTAAGATTGACAAACATGACATTCGTGGCACAATTCAAACGAGATCAAAAGATAACTTTTCTCTCTCCATTGACTTCAATGTATAATTTTCCGCTTCCGGGTCCCATGGAGGCTCCCGGAAGAGGAGGGACTTCGCCTCTCTATACTTTTGCTGTAGTACATCTCTATACACAGGGGTGCACATAACTGGTACGCAGGTACGCATGCGCGGCAAAAATCTGAATTGCGTAACGTCACTTGTGTCACTACGCGCCTTTGCGTACCTCAAAACATCTAAACAAAACACATATTTCGTCTACACGAGTTTCTTGTCAACAGTCAATGGAGTAAACTACGAGACATGTTAAAAAAAAAAACAAAGACATTAAGCAGCTACGTTGCCGTTTCGCTCCCTGCAAAATATCTTCGGACTTTCTGTGGCTGACTGAACTGGGTGCTGGCCGAGCCGCGCAGGACATAACCGACGGACCTGTGAAGCTTACAGGAGGCAGAGGCTTAGATCACCGGACTACAGAGTTGGTCGCCGTGTGACAGAAAGGGTTAACGTCGGTATGAACAACAGAATTGTGCCAAAACTCCGCCAACTGGCTGCAGTGGGAGACTCCTCTGTGCACATTCTGTGCCCCGCGCACACACTGGAGAACTGCGCAAAATCAGCTGATCACAACGTTCACGCTCTGTGGTCAAGCTGCTGCAATTTTATTTCCAACAAAGTGGAGTAAAACACACAGTTGCAAACTTACTCAGGGTGTTATGGAAGAGTTTTAAATCAGACAGAGGTGTAAGAAGTACTCAGATATTGTACTTGAGTAAAAGTAGAGTGTTACTCTGTTACAATAGAAGTCCTGCATTCAAAATGTTACTCAAGTAAAATTAGAAAAGTATTATCATCAAAATATAGTTCCCAAAGTACCAAAAGTAAAAGTAGTCAATGTGCAGATTGGTCGATTTCAGAATAATATATATGATATACGTTGTAATGATTGATCATTAAAGTGTTCTCAAAGCTGGTTAAATTAGATCAAAGTCAAGTAAAGTACAAATATCTCAAAATTGTACTTAAGTAGAGTACTTGAAGAAGTGTACTTAGTAACTTCCCACATCTGAAATCAGATATGACTTCAAGTCATGTGATCATTTCTTAGTATTTGATCCTTCCACTTGGCCTCAGGAAATGCTAGGACTTCACAGTTTTGGCAAGAAGTTTTGGAGAAAGCAAATCGGAGGCTTAAAAAGAGACAGGGAGGTGCATCTTCATCATCTAGCATGCAATAAGTGTAAATAGAGGACAGTGAAGGAGATACTGAGGAGGACCATGCTTCGTATGGGGTGAGTACCAAACGCTGTCTCCTGGTACTCATCTGAGTAACTCACAAAAAAAGTTATGTGCACCCCTGTCTATACATCGATAAAACATTACGTGAAATAAGACCCCAAGGTTTGATGATTGATAGGTGTGTGGGCTGTCTTTCATTTTGACACACAGAACAATGGGGGCTATCCACCACAATGTAAAGTAATTCACACAGCCTCTTCCCTCTTCTCTCTGTGAGGAGCAGCAGGTTCAGCTTTCAGAACAAAGTAGTTGTGTGTAGTAATAGATTTATTTATTTTTCTTCTCAAGAGAGTACCAGAATATGTATTTTATGTTAGTATTTCAAAAAATCTCCTGGGGGACAATCCCCCCAGACCCCACTTCAGGGGTTGGGTTTTCAGCATGTCAACTCTTTCACTTGTGGGGAAATTGCAGGATTGGCTCCAGGTCGCCCTTTTTATTTACTACAAGAGAAATGTGCATTTTAATTTCATACAGTTCAATTTGGATTGACACAGGGAAATAATCTAAACCTCACGCTTGGCTTTTCACTGTCAAGGGGAGCGTGTATGTAATTACATTGCAAATACTGACTTGAGCGCCACCACTGTATGGGTTAGCCCTACCATAGATTACCCAACAAAAATACTCTGGCGCCGCCACTGGTAGACATTAAGGGTAAAATGCCACTGGCCCAAGAGCATTCGTCCAAAAAAATTGACTAATAATGAAGAAAATGAACACATTTGTTGCAATAGTCATTTATGCACAAACTACTACTTGTACTACAGCATTTGAATCATCAGTTCTTCCTCATTTTCCTCAATTGTTCATATTTGGTTTATTAAAATAATTATATTGTGGTCATTGTTAAAAAATGTCTGCTATTATCATTATTATGAGTATTATTATTTGTATAATGCGCTTACTGCCTTCCTGTCATTAGGAGTTAGACATGTAATGGGTACTGTAATAGCCCAGATTAGAAACTTCATTATCCTAAACTGCTGGGACATTTCCCTATAGCGAATACCTTTATATTTTCTACTCTTCACTTACTTGTCAGCATAGGTTGGCATTGATCTACAGAGCCGACAAAATACCTTGTTTAGTGGGAATGCTGTTAACATTCCAACTATCTGTTCTTCTACGCACGAAACTCTTTAATTTTATTCCGCCCGTTATTTTGCCGGTCTTCTCCTCCCGCATTGAACATCGCAGAAACTCTGTTCAAACATCAAAACGTTCAGCTCGGTTGGGAATCGAGTGCTATTACTTTTATCATTCATAACTTTCATAATTCCAGAGATACATCCCATAATTCATCAAATTTTTAACCATTGAAGTCAATGGAGAAGTCTTGAACAATCTTCATGCGACTTCAACTGTTCCTTCATACTTTCACTCAGAAACCTCATTCCAACTTTAAAATGTTACACATCTACACAAATGTAGGAAAACATCTCGTAGCTTGAAAAATGACAAATAATTAAGCAAAATAATTAAACAAAATGCCTCTTGAGGGCATGAAGTGACAAAAACTTTCAACATGTCTCCATTAAAGCCTATTGTAATTTCAGGCTGATATTTCCTCACAGCAGCAGCCGCACACCTTTAGTTAATCTGCCAAAAAGGCCAAATTATTGACCCGAAAGTACACAGAAAGCACACTTCAGATACTCAAGGTCCTTGAGATGCTTCACGCTTTGAAATTTCACTGATATCTGTTACGGTTCTTTAACAAGACGTTCACATGTAACAGGTTTATCTTTCATTCAGAACAATGGAAACCTATGATCTCTCGACATCTCGTTAGCTCTAATATAAACACATGTGTCATGGAACACGATGATGTCATAACTCCAACTGACATGCTCAGAACAGCAGACTTCAGATCAGACCCGGCGCCAGAACAAATCTAAAGGGAGAGCATATGATTTTAATGGGAGGGCACACAAAACCGTCATGTGCTGCGGGCCTGCGGCACAATATACAGTGGGGCAAAAAAGTATTTAGTCAGCCACCAATTCTGCATGTTCTCCCACTTAAAAAGATGAGAGAGGCCTGTAATTTTCATCCTAGGTATACCTCAACTATGAGAGACAAAATGAGAAAAATAAATCCAGAAAATCCCATTGTCTGATTTTTAAAGAATTTATTTGCAAATTATGGTGGAAAATAAGTATTTGGTCACCTACAAACAAACAAGATTTCTGGCTCTCACAGACCTGTAACTTCTTCTTTAAGAGCCTCTGTCCTCCACTTGTTAACTGTATTAATGGCACCTGTTTGAACTTGTTATCAGTATAAAAGACACCTTTCCACAACCTCAAACAGTCACACTCCAAACTCCACTATGGCCAAGACCAAAGAGCTGTCAAAGGACACCAGAAACAAAAATTGTAGACCTGCACCAGGCTGGGAAGACTGAATCTGCAATAGGTAAGCAGCTTGGTGTGAAGAAATCACTGTGGGAGCAATTATTAGAAAATGGAAGACATACAAGCCCACTGATAATCTCCCTCGATCTGGGGCTCCACGCAAGATCTCACCCCGTGGGGTCAAAATGATCACAAGAACGGTGAGCAAAAATCCCAGAACCACACGGGGGGACCTAGTCAATGACCTGCAGAGAGCTGGGACCAAAGTAACAAAGGCTACCATCAGTAACACACTACGCCGCCAGGGACTCAAATCCTGCAGTGCCAGATGTGTCCCCCTGCTTAAGCCAGTACATGTCCAGGCCCGTCTGAAGTTTGCTAGAGAGAATTTAGATGATTCAGAAGAGGATTGGGAGAATGTCATATGGTCAGATGAAACCAAAATAGAACTTTTTGGTAAAAACTCAACTAGACGTGTTTGGAGAAGAAAGAATGCTGAGTTGCATCCAAAGAACACCATACCTACTGTGAAACATGGGGGTGGAAACATCATGCTTTGGGGCTGTTTTTCTGCAAAGGGACCAGGATAACTGATCCGTGTAAAGGAAAGAATGAATGGGGCCATGTATCGTGAGATTTTGAGTGACAACCTCCTTCCATCAGCAAGGGCATTGAAGATGAAACGTGGCTGGGTCTTTCAGCATGACAATGATCCCAAACACACCGCCCGGGCAACGAAGGAGTGTCTTCGTAAGAAGCATTTCAAGGTCCTGGAGTGGCCTAGCCAGTCTCCAGATCTCAACCCCATAGAAAATCTTTGGAGGGAGTTGAAAGTCCGTGTTGCCCAGCGACAGTCCCAAAACATCACTGCTCTAGAGGAGATCTGCATGGAGGAATGGGCCAAAATACCAGCAACAGTGTGTGAAAATCTTGTGAAGACTTACAGAAAACGATTGACTTCTGTCATTGCCAACAAAGGGTATATAACAAAGTATCGAGATTAACTTTTGTTATTGACCAAATACTTATTTTCCACCATGATTTGCAAATAAATTCTTTCAAAATCAGACAATGGGATTTTCTGGATTTTTTTTCTCATTTTGTCTCTCATAGTTGAGGTATACCTAGGATGAAAATTACAGGCCTCTCTCATCTTTTTAAGTGGGAGAACTTGCAAAATTGGTGGCTGACTAAATACTTTTTTGCCCCACTGTATATCAAACAGCAAGGCCAACAGCATTGCGTAAAGACGCACACTTATCCCAAATACATACACAAATAAAGGGCAACATATAAAACACTTTTGAAACATTGTGTGCGTGGCAGCACAAACACTGGTAAATCACGAGCAAGGCACACTGGTTAAGGATGGCAGCTTCCTCATCGTTGCACTTGGAGATAAATAGTAGAGACGGAGAGGATGAACTGTTGGGCACGGTTTATTTTCCTATGCACTGCAGGTGCATCCTTTCGCTCAGCCGAGCTAACTTAGAATATTATTTTGGCCAAGTCTGCATCTTTGTGCAGCGTATACTCAAACAGCGATAGGAAGAGCCCACTGCCTGACAGAGGCAGTGGGCATGCTGTGGAGTGAATCGTGGTCACCTCTGAGAGGGAGTTGGTTGACAGCTAAAAAAGCTATAATATCAACGACAGCTGACACGTAAAAATGGTTCCGTACCAGCTGATCTGTGTGCACCAAAGTACTAACTACCTTATTTTTTTCCTCGCTTATCTGTCTCTCTCTCTCCACAAACTCTCACATGAAATGTGTTCTTTTGATGCGGCATGCCTTAGCAGTCCGTAATGCGTGTTTCCAGTCGCAAAAACATTTGACAGTAAAAGCCGCATCAGATGAAGACGTATTTACTTTAAACTGTCTACAGGGGAAACAAAAGGCTGCGTCTGCTTTTAACGAATATTCAAGCCATGGTCAAAAGTGCGCTTCTTTCCTGAAAAAAATCTCCCTGGATAACGATCCAGTTTCACCTGGTTGAAGATCATCTGTGGCTGTTGGTCTTTGAGCGGTTGCTGGCCCAATAGTACCTGTTGATGTGCTGCAAGGTAGCGTCTGTAGTGGAGGCACTGGCACGGAGGAGGAGGATGCTGGCGGGTGTGGTACAGGGTGTGGCAACGCAGGTGGTGATGGTAGGGGAGGGGCACAAGGAGCTCGGAGGACAGCGTTGGTGGTGGCCGCCTTGATGAATCAAGGATTGGGCTCGCTAACTCAGCCCTGGGTTTTGCCGAGGTCAAGCTTGTGACATTAAGGCGTGCTGCTGCAACGGCAGGTGCAGGGTCGCAAGCAGCACCATTGGCTGCAGTTCTTTCATCGCTATTTCGTTTTAATACATCCTTAGACCTTTTAAGCCAATTTCTGATGTCCATTTTGTAATTCAAACAGAAATGGGAGTCTACAGAATGCACAATAAACAAATCCAGAATAGGCGGCAGAGTGTGATGCTGTGATTGGTCTAAATGTGGACGAATCACAAATCACAACAGACACATGAATTTATTTGACGTAGCCTGCAATTATTTTTTGTAGTTACTATCTGACATCACATACATCGTAGAATAAAATGTCACAGTTTATTTATAATTATTATATATTGTTATCAAGAGAAGAGAGAGGGCGAGCAAGAGAAGAGAGAGAGAGAGAGTCAAACTAAAGTGGAGACATGGCAGAAACCCTAAAGTGAAGTGTTCTCCTTTGAGAGGGCGATCAAGAGGAGAGAGAGAGGGCGATCAAGAGAAGAGAGAGAGGGTGATCAAGAAAAGAGAGAGAGGACAAGCAAGAGAAGAGAGAGAGGGTGATCAAGAGAAGAGAGAGAGGGCGATCAAGAGGAGAGAGAGACAGGGCGATCAAGAGAAGAGAGAGAGGGCGATAGAAGATTGAGAGGATGATCAAGAGAAGAGAGAGAGGGCGATCAAGAGAAGAGAGAGAGTAATGTAACCTCCTAATGTAATGTTCAAAAAGTGCTCAAACTTCACATGTGTGCTAACAGTCCAGCCATGAAGAAATCTACGGGACAGTTTTGAGATTTCTTCAAATGCCGTTGCCAACACAATCCTCACCATGAAACACAATTTTCTCATAACTTCGGTGAAAATGCTCCAAACGGCCCAAAACTTCACAGGTTTGGTAATGATGCAGCCATCAATGCATCTAAGCGTATTATGGGATGTCATTAAATGCCGTTGGCATGGCGACAGATCATTCGCCATCAAGTTAGTTCAAAAGTTTGCAGTTCAAATATTCTGCTGCTTTTCCAAGCCTTTTTACTTTCTTTTCTTCTCTCATCACACATTCAAGCCCCCTTTGTTCATGTATAATTTCAATCTAAATTCTTCACCTTCTTCTTACACATTACATTTCAGCATAGCAAATCAGCATCAGTTTTTCAGCATAAAGCATTACCACTAGCAATTTCTTCAGGAATTGCATTCTCTAGGTTATATTGGCATCATATTGAAGCCAACTCCATCAATCAAGCCAGTGTGGCTGAAACTTTCTCTCCCTCTTCTTCTCACACTCCCTGTCACTCTCCTTTAACTCCTCCGGTGACATTCTTTTATTTGAAGATTGTTATTTGCCCGGTGCTTGGCCGGTTACCGCAAACGGCGGTTTGATTTTCACCCAACATGACTCTTCACCAGAAGATGTCGGACATACCACCTGTCACGAAGCCATCCAAATCGAGGGAAAAGCATAGCTCAGAATTTAGATTCATTGAAAACTGTGTGCAGGGAGCTTCATGGCATTTTGGACAATTCTATGCTTCCAACTTTGTGGAAACAGTTTGGGGAAGGCCCTTTTCTGTTCAAGCATGACTGTGCCCAAGAAAGCAAGGGGGGACAACCTTCATATTAAGGCCTAAGAATTTGGAATGGGATGTCATAAAAGCTCCTGTAGGTGTAATGTGTAGGTGGTCCAATACTTTTGTCTATATAGTGAATGAAGAGGCGCATGGAGGGCATGCCCTACCTCCAAAAGCACATTACAGGGGCAATGGAAAGATGTGGGCTAAAAATACCAAACACACAAACCACCCAGCCTAATCTATTCTTTGGTCCAAATCACTGATAAAATAACTATTTAAACAAAATTATTATTATGGTATGTTTTTTTTATCATTGTTATCACACTTGCAGACATGGGTCGTTTTTGACCCATGTCTGCAAAACTGATGTATTAATACAAACACTGTTTTAGTTCCTACATTTTGAAAGGTTGATTGAAAATAATGATGTGTGGTCAAAAACAAGATATTTAATGAATACTTGGAATATTAAATCATTAAATAAATTGATTTCCAAAAATATAGCTAAGAAACACTCAGCCATGCATGAAATAACATTGTAGGTCAATACGGGTAATCTTTTACACATGTTGTCCCTTAGAAAGGGTAGCTTGTGTAGCAAAGGGCTAGCATGCATCTGAAATGTAGTGTTGAACCTTTTCAATAGTTATCTATTTTTTTGTATAGCCGCTTAATAGTCCCAGAGGGGAAATGTACATTCTGCATTTGACCAATCCTAGTGCTGCAATTATGTACGCTGCCCGGAGATCAGTGTAGGGAACGATGCCTTTCTCAGGGACACCTCTGTAGCACTTAGTCTTTCGGGGAATTGAGCTGGTAACCTTCCGGTTCCCAAGACAAGTCCCTATGGATTTTGCCATTATTATATATTATCATCTCTAAAGCTACAGTGCTATTTACAAAATCTTACAAAGCTTACAAAAACTCACCTCTTCAATCTGGCTTTTCATGTGTGATTGTTTTTGTATTATTTGACTTTTGTTGTTCCTTTCTTTTCTTTTCAATATATCTGTAAAGCGTCTTTGAGCACCTGTAAAAGCGCAACTGCTATACTGACTCACCTCATGAGCAACTAGTCAACTAATCAAATTAGGCTCAGGATGTAGATTGTTGTCTTACAATCACAAGACTGGTGGTTCGATTCCCTGCCAGCCCCTGTAGTCAGCATGTCGATGTGTCCTTGGGCAAGACAAAGGTTTCTTCTTTTCTACAACCCATTCCTCAAACATCCTTTCTTACCTTCCCTTCTTACTCTTCACACACTTAACTGATCACAACTTTTCTCGCCCCTTCCCCATTAATCATCCATCCTCCTTCCCTCAGTTTTTGCCATACTACATGGCCCTTTCATATTCAATACAACAACGGCACCACTGCTCTCTGAAACACATTTTGAATTTCTCACACCGTGGCTAAACAGCTTTTTGCTACATTGAGCAGTTTGGGCAAGGTGAAGATGTGAGCTGAACCCAGCAGCTAGCAGATTTCAAACTGACATATATCTTTTATATATTTGAACTTACCTGCATCTCATTCTTTCCTCTTTCTCTCTTCTTCAGAAGTTTATTTAATTTCCTACTTGCATATGCAAATCATCTCTCTCCCTCATTCGTTCTTTAATTTATTCTCACCACTATCCTGTTTCCATGCCTTTCTGTCACTTTTTGTTTTGCTTCCTTCTTTAAGTGCTCTATAAATACACTTGACTCTTGTGTCTCTTATTTCTACTCTCCTCCCTCCCCCTATCATCCCTCCTCCTCCTCCCTGACCTCTTGTCAGTCAGCTCGGTCCTCAGCCAGCTGGCTCGTCAGCGCTAATGAAAATCCTTTACACTTTATTAACCAGGACTAATGAAGCACCCCACTACTCACAGTGTGGGCCGATGTGTGTGTGCATATAATTGTGTCTAAATCTCGGTGAATGTGTGAGGGTGTGGACATTTCGTGTTTTTGTAAATGTAGGAAAACAGGTTTAAGTGCATATTGTAATGTTTGTGTATGTCTTTGTGACATTGGTATCTCCGTTTGGTGGCAACTTCTTTGTACCTTGAGAAAGGTAGTGTTTTAATATTGGCCAAATCAAAATGTTAACAATTTCTGTGAATTTTGTTGTCTTCAAATCACCCCCCTTACCCGAATGTTGAGGGAGGCAGAAAGTTTGATATAGTGTATTTCTGGTATATTCATTTTAATGTCACCTCATATATTCGTGTTTGTTAAATTTGAAGGGACAAAGTAAATTTTTCCTCTTTAAATATAGAGAGGCTTTTCATATATTCCTGAAACAATGTCCCATTACTTAGTAATAATAAATATAGCGCAATAGTCTTTTCTTCCACTTTTATGTGTAATCAAAAGGGTGGTTTTTTGGCTATCTGTGGTTGAGAATAATACAAATGACCTTTGACATCTGCTTTGCAGTTCCCAGACCTCTGAAGAGGCCCTGAGTCTCTGGCTTCCTCTGTTAAGTGCTAAAACTATTATTGATTAAGCCAAAGGGGGTTTTCCTCAAATATAATGCAGTTAAAGTCCTGTTAATTAGTGATTCATGTCCAGCATGCATTAGTTAAGAAACGATAAGGATGTTGGGGTGTTGAAATGTGCGTTTCCTGCAAGACTCTTATCAGATCAGGAGATGATTGGGTCACACACAAGTTAGAGAGACAATGGTCCTTCTGATTCTAAAGTAAGCTGACTTTGGGGTGAAGGCAAGTTCAGGGAAGGCCTTAGGCCATGGGAACAGTTAAGCTTTGTTATTTACCTAATCCTAAAGATGTCATGACATGATGACTGATAAATCTATACAAATATGGCTTTCATAAAGAAAAGCAGGTGACTGTTGTGTGATAAGATACATGATAGGATGTGTGTGTGTGTTGAAGATGTTTAGGGGGAATGAGTATGTGTCCTGTCAAAGAGTCCTCTGTCATGACTCCAAATCATTGATTGGGGGATCTGCCTGAGGGCAGAGGGACAAACACACAAACACACACACACACACACACACACACACACACACACACACACGCGCGCGCTCGCGCACAGAAGAAACAGATGGAATCAACAACTGCGGACTCACTTCCTGGGGTCCCGCCCAGAAGTGAAACCGACCAATGGAACACTGCCAACTCACTGGCTAGCTCGCTCAGAAGGGAACTCGTCAATAACAAATAGCTAGGAAGGAGCAAGCGATAAAACTCCTCCCCACCTGTGTATAAATGTTGTGATCATTTTGAAGATCGGCGCTCTTGTTTTTGACTGACCGTTCCTGAGACTTGTCTCACACGGTAGTAGAACCTGAGCCCGGAGTACTCTGCAGAGTGCTTCGTGATTAGGTGATTAGGTGATTGGGTGATGTATTGTATGTTTTTACCATTAAAACAGATTATTGTTTAACCCTTATCTTGGTGCTTTGACTTTTCCTTTTTTTAAAACAAACTCATAGAGGAACGCGCGGAGCAGAGGTTCTGCCCCAACAATGTCCTCCACTTAAATATCATACGTTCCCTTTCCGGTAAACATTGATCCTAAATATAACTTGATAACGCGTCTGAGGCGGGGTCCGGTTTATTCCAATGATAGTCGCTCAGCTGCGCATGAAGCTGAAAGGACATGACACTCAAGAACAACAATACTTGGATCATTTGGCAATCTTCCGAATCCATGGGGCGAACAGAGCATGCACATTTGCTTTTTCCTCAAGTCTCACCTCTGATTTCCTGTGCCACCGTAGTTCTCAGCCCAAGGAAATGAATAGAGTGATGTAATTATGATTCCTACAACCCTTAAATGACAAGCACAACTGACTAAATAAAGTGGCAAACATCATCATGCCGATACAAGTCTGCCTTTTACTTAGCGTTGGTGACGCACACTGCAGTATAGTTTGTTAATAGCATTACTTTAACCTTTCAAAAATCACAAAGTAGTGTTAACATTTGGAAATGATCCTGCTGTACAAACATGTTAACTATCATGAACGTGTGTTGGCCACAAAGCTTAATTTTTGCACCAAAATCCAATCGGGAAATCCCATTGCTTTTTGTTGAACGATCCCTTTCGATTCCTAACTTCAAGTCCACCTACAAAAATGTGCCGGGACAAAAACAGGTTATGGTTGTAAATGTCTTGTGAAATCACTTTTCCACAAAGGTAGATATTGTAAAGTGAAGTATTTTTTAAAAACTTTTTGCTAATCAATTGACCATTTTCTGTGCCCTCAGACCCTGTACTTTAGTCAAAACAACAGCAGAGAAAACTAAACGACAGGCAATTACAAAGAACAAGCAGGTACTTGTGCTGAGTTCTCAGGAACACAAACAGCTTTAAAGCATTGTAACGAACACACATTATATTATAGACATATTGTACCGCTGAGAGGGCACACATTGATTCATCTTCCTAAAACACACATAGACACCAAAGAAATTTTCTAGGACATGAGTATTGGCAGAATCTAAAAAGAGATGTGGAAAAACACCTCTATTGTGGCCATGTGTGTTGTGCAAATTGATAAGTGGTGTCTGGTCATTGTCGCAACTTCCTGTCACTCTTCCTCTCTGGCACGGACATAGAAACACACACAAACACACTTGACAGAATTTTGGCTAAACTGTCACCATGCGCTCAGCCAGGTGGACTAGCTCACAGACGCGCTGCAGCACTGTTCACACAGAGATCTGCCGGTGGAGAACAGAGTGTTCAAAAGTGTCAATTTACAAGGCTCGATGTGGTCAATGCTGATTTGCCATAAGTATTTTCGCATAAACGCAGAAACACGAGCAATCAGTCCATCAGCTGGCCAAAAGGCATCATATTCATACGGAGAAATGCACCGTTTTCAACTTCCTTAACTTGGAGTTCTGTTGCCCCAATTATTACGTGTAAGGTGGGAGAAGTACTCAGATCAAGCACTTAAGTAAAAGTAGTATACTGCAGGGTAGCTTGTGAATTTACTCCAGGTTTAAGTAATGTCTGATTTAAGACTTGATTATATTTCACATCATTATTCCAGATCTGTAAAGTAACTAAAGGTATTAAATACATGTAGTGGAGTAAAAGTACACCATTTACCTCTGGAAAGTAGAGGAGCAGAATTACAAAGATGCAAAAGTGGAAATACTTAAGTACCTCAAAATAAGTACAGTACTTGAGTAAATCTACTTAGTTACTACCACTACTGCACGTATGTTGTGTGTGCTAGCAGCCCATAATCCAAACTATACATACAATAAATCAATGTTAATTCTGTTTCCAATTTTTTTCGTTTGTCCCTTAAAAAGTAACAAAAATAACCTATACAAATGTTAAAGTACCGGATCGATAAGCAGTATTTGTAATTGTTTCAATTAGGCCTCATTATTTCACAGTGGCACATTGTTCAATCCATAATAAAATAAAAAATTCTAGTTGGATATTTTTGTCTTGTTATTATTAGCAGAGAAAATGTAATGTTTGTACAACTATATACAATTAATTCTACTAATCTCGGTGGAAACCGGGTTGAGGGGAGCTCGAAAATATTTCCAATTACCCAAGGGGGGCCTGACTGAAAAAGGTTGGGAACCACTGACTTAACGTATGGCAATACAAACAATGTAGATTTATAGATTGGAAAGTCAGAAGATGCAATTTTCGGTAAAAGTGTGTGTTCCTGGAGATCACCGTTATATTGGAAAAAGCTAAGCTCATTATTGCTCTGTGATGTCTGTTCACACAGGGGAGGCACACACACATTTGCTTCATTTCGGGCTTTTTCACAGATAAACTCTTAAACGCTTCTGTGCCCAGAATGATGTAGACTTCAAATTAGCACAAGATAGCAAACGATATGTGTGCCTTTGTACAAACAAGCACATGTGGTTTGAGCATGTGTGTCCCTGTAGTTAAATATGTGTGTATTTCTGGGTGTGTATAGTGACAGTGCCCTACACCAGACACTTTAGAGAATTTGGGACGGACACAAGCAGAGCTCCAAATGGCTGAGCAGACGGCAACCTGTGTGGACTGCAGGAGCCGTTTTGGACACAATAACCCATGGGTGGACAGTAGAAAGTTGTCTGGAATCAAACCGCGATCTCAGTGAGTGTGTGCGTGTGTGTGTTTGCTTGCATATTATCTGTGCAGGTAGGCCTTGAGGGCAGAGAACATTGTGGAAGGTTAACAGTTTCCATTAAGCCTTTCACATGTTGTCGTCATCACACCTTTACAAACACTTTCACACACTAAAACAGTATCTGCGGTTCATAAAGAGCTGAAGTAAGGGTTGGGTTCTGTTTGATAGACAAATGTTAAAGCAGTGACGTTATAGCATTGCTTATAAAGTATTTATGTTCTAATAGCCTTTAAGGAGCACTGTTACTAAAAAGCCTATTTACAGTTTGACAGACTGATGCCAATTGAACGTTGAGATGTTAGATAAGGAAGCGAAGATCAAATGGGATAGATAGTTTTTAGAGAGCCAGAGATTACAGCTAAAACAGAAGACAATAAAGCCTCCCCTGGACTCCTTTGTTTACTTCTGTAATGTAGTGACATCACCATGTCACATTCTAGCTTATTTTGGCAAGCGCTCTATCACATTGTACATGATAGGCTAAGGGGCAGGACGTCTTTAAGTGGTTGATCAATCACAACAGAGCCGGCCAGCTAACCAATCAGAGCAGACTGGGCTCTGGTTTCAGACAGAGGGTGAAAAGGGGTGCTGCAGCACAGGCAGTATGAGAAGAATAAAGAGCTTTTTGAACATTAAAGCATGAAAACATGTCACAGGTACTATTGAAAATAACTCAATATATGAGCAATGGGTAGAAGAAACACTCCCCCCCCCCCCCCCCCCACCATACACACAAACAATAGACTGGACTGGAGTAAAAACACTGACGCCCTATATAAGAAAGGCCAGAGTCGCCTGTATTTCCTCAGGAGACTCAGGTCCTTTAACGTCTGCAGCACTATGTTGCAGATGTTTTATGACTCTGTGGTCTCCAGTGTGATCTTCTTTGCTGTAGTGTGTTGGGGCAGCGGGGTGAAGACAGCTGATGCCAACAGACTCAACAAACTCATCAGGAGAGCAGGCTCTGTCCTGGGAGTGGATCAGGAGTCGTTGGCAGTGGTGTCGGAGGGGAGAATGCTGAGGAAACTTCTCAGCATTCTGGACAACGGGTCTCACCCCCTGCATGCCACACTGGTTTCCTACCGGAGCACTTTCAGCCATAGAATGATATCACCGATAACCACCACACAGCACCACAAGAGGTCTTTCCTCCCAGTGGCAATCAAACTTTTTAACTCTTCACCCCTAAGTAAAGGGAACTGAGAACTTCCACACCAACACTATGTGCAATATACATATCAATATAATTAACATCATTGCAATACACTCGCTGCTATATAACTATGTGCAATATTATATTATTATTATTAGTATTATTAATAATGCTATGATAACGTGCAATTACGTAACTGCTACTACGTTTTATTTTTTGCACTACTAACTACTAAATACTGCTAATAATTGCATTGATTGTGTGACCATCTATGTTTCTACGTTTCATGTTGTCTGTAGATGTTTAATTGCTCTTTTTACTGCACTTTTAGTGTACGGTTTTGCTATTGTGCTGCTGTGTTTATTGTGTTTATTGTATTTTGTTGCTCTGGCACAACAATTTCCTTCGGGATAAATATAGTCTTATCTTATCACACACACACACAAATCTGTATCTGTAATCTCTCCTGGACTCATCTCCCTCCATCTTACAGTCGTTTATAGACTGCTATAAAATAACATCTGCTGCTACTCCAACTAAAATGAACCTGGAGTATTCATTTAAATTAGATTAGAAAAAAAGGCATGCTTTAATTCATTTAGAGGAAGATGAACTCTGAAAACTGGGTTGCCCTGACCACCTGTGAGGAAGTGGATATAGAGAAACAAATGCAGTTCATTCAAGCATTAAGCCTTAAATAATAAAAATGTCCCTTCCAACAATGGCATGAGATAATTGTACTCATCATCTGTGTAGTTCAGTAAGCTTGGTTAAATTAACTCATACCTTCAGAAAGAAAAGAAAGATATGGATACTAGAAAACATATCAAAAGATGTATCTTGCTTGGCTGGGTAACCAACTTGCGACCTTGTGGACCTGAATGCAACATTTAGAAAATCAAAAACGTTAGCTTACAAGCTTGTTCTAAACATAGGACCATTGTACCAAATGGTTGTTTGTTGGACTTTGTAGCACTGGATGGTTGTTTGTGGGGATTAATGAATATAATAAATATGCATTGCATAACTGGGACCATGACGATTATGATCATATTAAATATTACCAGTTCCCTGTGCTCTTATCTGCATAGGTGGGCGTCTCCAAGAGTTCAGCTTTAAAGAGTATATGTTATATGCATTGCCTCTTCAGTACTGTACATACGCCAGCGTAATATGAAGCGAATGTTTGTTTCTTCCTCTGGCTTAGCCAATTCTAAGCCCTGTAAACCCCTTCACACGTACAGTTAGCCTCCCACTCACTGCTTTCTTAACACGCAACTCTTCTCAGCTGCATGCATTGACATAATGTTGTAACATTAATCCCTTTGGCACACCTACACTGCTCTTTTTCTGTGATTATTTGTCACATGACATTTGAGATCCAGCTTCCAGGACTGGCGAGGCTTTAAGGATAACGAACGGAAGCAAAACAAAACAAGCTTATATTATTGAGATAGTAAGGGTTCAAATAGATTGAATTTTATTTAATTTTCATTTGAAAAACCAATGTAAATGTATCAACATTGGAAACAAAGTTAGCTTAAAGGCTACCTGTCATTGATTGATGCCTGCATGTGGTCACAGTGAAAACAGGAATTGCTTGTAATGACTAGTGAATTTCATTTGCCTTATACATGTTTTGAGACTTTAAGTTTCATGCCTTGTGTTATACGTTATGTTATGTATAATAGGGGTTAAAACAAAGAACGATACTAGCTTAATCATTTTTTATAAATGTCTCCTTTATCTATGTTAACAATGCTAAAGAAGAAACAGAGGCTATTAAAAGTTGATGGCCTGGTTATATACTTCATGTAAAATATTATTTTACCTATACAGTAGGTACACCTTGATATATTGGAAGATGATTAGAAGAGGAAACAAGGCTAACTTTCTGTACAGAGATAAAATGTTATGTAAAAAAATGAATGATTCATTGTTATTTGTTTCTGTATGTTTGTGTCATCTTATGAAGATGACCGTAAAAGGCCACAGGAGAGGGTAGAGGCAGACAGGAAGGAAGAAAATATGTCTGGGAATCAGTGCCGATGGGCTACTTCTACACTGCTGGGCTGATGAGGGGGAAAAGGTGAGAAGGTGAACAAGAAAGTCAGTTGGGAAAATCTGAGGGCATATGGTGGATGTGGAGACATACAGTGATCGTGTGTCTGTCTCTGGGCACTGCCAAAGAGAAGGTGACCTACACTGCAGTTCTGTGCTGGAACACCTATTCCCATGTTATAATACGGTGTTAATGGTGGTTATCTGCCTGATAGATGTAGGTCAAAAGCAGACATTGGAAGTAACGGATAGAGTGTAATGTGACAAGTCATATCGGCCTATAACAAGGGTAACAACATTAACTGTGTTCCCTTACAGTTACATAAAAAAAAGACTATCAGATTACTGTTAGTTTTTAAAAAAAAGTGGGGATTTATTTGCAGAATTACAAAGTACTAAAAACTAAAAAGAGTATAGTGTTTGTTGTCAAAGGATCAGATGTAATCTCTTCTCTGTGAGCTGTTCTGTAGGCTAAGTTAAGTGTGAATCTATACGTATACTGCCTGAATCTACTTTATGGTTTTCAATTTCTTTGTTTCATTTGTTCTGTTTTTAATTCAGTAAGAGAAACAATATGTTCATAAAATAGCGTGTGACAGCTGAACTGTGTGTATTAAACTAAAAATGGAGCATTTTCTGTCAGCTCCGATTTTATTTCTGCTTTTTTAAACTGCATGTGGTACACCCCAAAAATGGTACAATTATTTGTGTATTTACTTTTATTTATTTTTGCTAAACAGTGAATTTATTGTTTTGAAAAGCCCAACATTATCTGTATTCATTTTGGTGACATTCATATCATTTTATGGTTTATCTGTACTGTTTGAGAAACAGTAAGAGTAAGTAGCGCCAAGGTGGAACTTTTGTCAGGTGATTGTGACATCTGGGTTATTTTAGGGGGGACACTTCCGCCTCTTCCTCAGAAGCAATCCAGACTGTCACTGCCATGGATGTATAATAGACAAGTTTACGCGACAAACCACGGGTAGCGCCATAACCCTACACAAATGCACTTCATTTCCGCCGGAAGTCTTTTGCACAGCGTCTGTCGGTGTAAACCGGTGTAAACAGTCAGACGGGCACTGGTGTAAACACAGCGATTTCGATGCTAACAGTGATGCTAGCTTGGGAACACGATTCTACTTCTTTGACTGGAGATGGCGTTACTCTCCCCCACCCGAATTCAGTGCAAAACTGGGAGGATAACATGACGACGTGGCCCAGCATAACGTACAGCAAAATTTGCTCCTACTTCGTTCAATCCATGGCAATACAGTTGCCAACAGTTGTCTGTTGTTTACATAATGCACAATTTACATGATCTCTTTATGCTGTGCAATATATCATATGTGCCTGTACTGTTTGAGTGAAAATAAAGTTTGATGTAATTTCATTGCATTTCATATGTTCCTTAGAGTGCTACAATTTCTTTTAACACAGTTCATCATTCATATTAAGCTCATACTGTACATAAATAACACTGAATTAATTAATTGTTTAGAGGAAACTAAAGAAATGGCTTCAACAAGAAAGATCACATGTTTAATCCTAACAGGTATTAGAAATTAAAATATAAAAGCAGCCCACACAATTACATCACTATGAAAATATTCATATATAATATTAAAAAATACAATGCATGCAGTATTTGTTGTGTTTATCTGTATTTAATGAACAACATGGCTGGGTGCTGGGTGCTGGTTTGTGGTCGTAGCACTCTCTATCTAACCACTCGTTCAGGTGCTTTCTCGAGTGATTGCAACCAACTACCGCACACGTAGTTCCCGAACCACTTTTCTTCATGTTGTAATTGTTATATCCTCTTTGTCTCTGCGATATCAGTGCTTTGTCGGCACAACGGAGCTAGCTAGCAAAACAAACCCAGTCCGCCAAAACGGAAGTGCATTGCATCGAAGGGAGGAGTTCAGGATGTAGAGCGGAAACGGCTCAATAACTTGTGTATAAGAACTGGATACAGCGTGGGAGGCGGGGCCTCATTCATTCCTATGAGAGCTGCTCATTGGCGCATGAAGACAAAATGGCCCAACTTTTGAGAGAGCGAAACGTTACAGATTACCCGTCATGCCAACAGTCTCACTCCCTGATAGTCCAATAGTGACGCTTGGTCAGGGTCCTTTGGTGTGCAGTTGTGACGCACCGAGTCTCCTTCAGATTCATAAATGGACGGACGCAAAGAGCTTTCAACTGATTGCAATGTATTCCCATCGGCGGCGGTATTTGAAGCCGTGGCAGTTAGCTAGCGGCTAGCTAGTAATTATGCTAATTTACACATCAATCGCTATGTACTTTTATATTACGCTGTAACCAGTGGTGTAGTCTACGTGATACGCTGGTATACGCCGTATACCCACTAGAAAATGCCAGTGATTTCCGAATGCCCTCTTAAAAATGAGCGATGATACGTAACAACATCATTTTGTGACTTCGCTTTCACGCTTTCGCCCCCTTCTGTGTTAATACTTTTGGACGTCTGGGGCTTCCGTCGCCTTTGGCCTGTTGCTAAGCAACAGCAACACACTTTGTTCGGCTCTGACAAACCCCACGTTTCTCTAACGTTATCAGAATTTGATCCTTCCATCATTCAAATTCGCGGAGCGCTAAACAGGAAGCAAACATGAAACGAAAACAGACGAAAATATTTTAATGTTTTCCGAAGTTTTCCCCTATTACCACTACAGAAGAAGAGCCAGGTCAGGCGGCTGTCCTAAAGGTGACAGAGAACGAGCCCGGCGCTTCCGCAAATTTACCCGGTAAGTGGAATTAGCATGGTTATCATTAACGTAACAGTAGCTGGAATGTAAGAACAGGCATCCTTGGTTAGAGTGGAGGGACAGAAAGTTAGGTAAATGTCAGCACACATGCAAAGGAAAGCTGATCTAAACAACAGAAATTCATAAAGTCAATGACTATGCAAATGAGAGTTAATTCATGGTCATGTTAAAAGTGCATTTAAAACATTTGCACCATTATATTACTATATGTTAGTTATCAGTAGTTGTCAAATAATTAGCTTTTGAAAAAGTGGAAGATTTTTCTCCTTTTATCTGCTTTTCATGCATTTGTTAGCCATGATGTAAATATTGTAAGCAGTTTATTAAATACTTTTGAGTAAATCTTGGCTCTTTTCTGCAGATATTATTGGTAAAAACGTGTATTATGCTAATTAGTCATGGTTTTGTTTATTTCCAGGTTGTGCTCTTTGCAGCGCTACAAAATCAACAGGTGTCCTCACAGAACAACGAGTGTCTATGTCTGAGGAGTGGGTGCACTTTAAGATCCAGTCCTCAGATTCAAGCAGATCAACATCTCTGGCCTCTTTGAGAAACAAGATTAGACGACATGAGACGTCCAGAGCACACAAAATAGCCCAGGAGCTCACGGAGAAGGGTGGACAGGATTTAGTTGGAAATTTGGTGAGAGCTGTGTCAGAGACAGTGTTTGCAGTAGGCCATATTGAGATTTTGATAAAAATGTCGATTAATTGTTCAACCCTAGAAGATAAGTGGGCTTTTTCCATCATTGTTCATTCTTTTATTTTTTTATTGTTAATGTCTCTGGCAGTTAAAAGTCACATAAAAATGCTTATAATACATTGACATGTTGATAACACATAACCAGTCTCAAGACTAGTCTATGCATTACTAAGTGTGATGGTGTTCATGAGGTGTTGCTTCGAGACAGGATGAATACAATTATTACAGTATACCCACTACAAAAAAGTAGACTACACCACTGGCTGTAACAGGATCTACTGATATCCAAGCAACAGAGCTGAATTTACCATGATACTTGTGTGGGTTGTACATGAAACCACTTAGTAATATATACAAATATATGTATTTTGAGTTATGATCAATTGTTAGTTAAATCTTTATCTAAAAAGTAAGCTGATGATGGATTACTGTGGTGGAGTTAAAATAACAATAGCCTATTTCTTTTTTAAATGTGATTTAGCTATCATACTGAATACATATTTACTGTGAATGTATGCAAACATGTATGGCATATAGCTGTCTAACAGAAGTTAAATCAATTTTTCACTTATTCTGACAATGTACACTGTAAAACAATTTTTGTAAAAAAAACTGTTATTTTCTGGCGACCGGGGCGCCAGAAAATGCCCGTTAAAAATAGGAAAAAAACTGTAAAATAAAATACGGAGATAACATGTAAAAAAACAGTAACTTACCTTACCACAAGTAGCCTCTATTAGTGTAATTTTAAATGAAATATATTTCATTTAACGTATATTATTTGTTAGAATAGAGTCATAAACCTCTAGAAAACAGAATAATTATCTTTTAAAAATGATAAAGAAAAGCTAAAATACAGAAAATTATTTTTATTATTACAAAAAAGTACTGTATATCTAAGACCATTTACAAGTAAAACACAAAGAAAAGAACGTCATTTTACTTTGCAAAAGTCTTAGTTTACATTAATTATCTCATTTTTTGCCAAAAAAATCTGTAATTTCACAAGAAATCTTCTTATAATTCCATAATTCTTTTAACATATATGAATTGTTAGAATAGAGCCATTTACCTCTAAAAAAATAGAATAAATGTTTTTAAATGATAATAAAAAGCTTAAAGACAGAAGATTACTGTTGTTCTTTAAAAATATTACTGTAAATCAAAGATCATTTACATGTAAAATACAAAGTTTACATTAACTATCAGATGTTTTGCAGAAAAAATCTGTATTCAAATACATTAATAAACTGTCAAAATAAATGTAGGTTTACTGTACTTTTACATTGTGTCAATCTTGTATTTAAAAATATAAATTGGAAAAAAGAACTCCTGAAGTATGATATTTGTCTGCATAATACTGTAGCGTTCGCGGCTCCGCCGCACGGGTGGCTAACTACTTAAAGGAGGAGGACACGATGGCTGTAATTTATCTGGGTTTTATTACCCTACAAACAGACTAAACCCCGGGGTTGGAAGACTGCCCAAAACAACAAAGATAGGTAGCGGTATTGTCTCTTAGCTCTCTCAGGATCCCTCACTAGCTCTCCCGCCGTAGCTTGACCCTCTTCCGGTCACTTGTAAACCCCACCCCCTTTTTCTCCCCGCCCTATCCGGCTAACTAGGGCAACGTCTTCCCCCCAACAATCCCCTTGTGAGTCTCTCCCAGTTCAGCACTGCAGGGTCGCTACATTGCCCCCCCCCGGTAATTCCTCGTCCCCGAGGTAGAGCAACACTTTGAAAGCGAACCGGCATCCGTCGCTCCCTCTGCGACCTCCTTACTCCATGATTCACTTGTGGAGTAGTATTCCGTGGCACTATTGCTCCCAGCGGGGTCACCACCTCCCCTTGAAGGACATCCAGTGGCTGCATCGGTGGGTCTCTCCTTCGGCGGGGGGGCCCGCGCCGTGCTCTAGTAGGGGTCACAGGAAAGGCTGGCTGTTGGTCCCCTTTGTAAGGTGCCATCCTATCCCGGTGCAGTACCACTGTGCGCCCTCTGGGAACCAGTTTGACCCTATAAACCACCTCCCCCACTCTCTCGACCACGTAGCAAGGGCCAACCCATGTGCTATCCAGCTTGGGGCAACGGCCCTTCACTCTCTTTGGTCCATACACCCAGGCAAGGTCCCCAGCCTGGAAATCCTGACCTTTGACGTGCACGTCATAGACCCGCTTTTGGCGGACACCTGCCTGTTGAGACTGGTTTCTGGCGAAGCTGTGGGCCTTTTCTAGACGATCCTGCAGCCGCCTGGCATACTCCGGACCAGCCAAGGCATCAGGTGCATCCGGAGGCCGTCCATACATCAACTCCGGTGGCGTTCTGAGCTCCCGGCCCAACATCAACAACGCCGGAGTACAGCCGGTTGAGTCTTGGACTGCACTGCGGTAAGCCATGAGGATGAGGGGTATCTGCAGGTCCCAGTCACTTTGATCCGGGGCAGTGGTGAGGGCCAGCTGAGCACCCAAGGTCCTCATGAACCGTTCCACTAAACCGTCGCTTTGTGGGTGAAGTGGGGTGGTCCTAGTTTTCTTAATGCCAAGCTGGCTACACATTGCTGCGAAAACCTGTGACTCAAAGTTCCGTCCTTGGTCGGAATGAAGCTCAGAGGGGGTGCCAAAGCGGCTGAACATCCCTTGCACCAAGGCCTCTGCTACGGTGGTTGCCTCTTGGTCAGGCAGGGGATACGCTTCCGGCCATTTTGTGAAGTAGTCAATGGCGACTAGCACATACCGATTCCCTCCAGTAGTACGGGGGAGTGGCCCCAGTATATCGACGGCTACTCGGTCCATCGGTGCCCCCACACAATGTTGCTGCAAGGGTGCACGGGACTGGCCCTGGGGTCCTTTACGAGCCGTACAGGCATCACAGCGGCGGCAGTAGTCCTCAACATCCCTCCGGCTCAGGCCCCAATAGAATGTCTGTCTTAGTCGCCGCAACGTCTTTGTTACTCCGAAGTGTCCAACTCCAGGGGATCCATGATGCACCTGGAGCACTTCTTTGCGGAGGTCTTTAGGTACAACGACTTGCCAGCGTTCCTCTCCGGTGGCGGGTTCCCGCCAGCACCTCTTCAGGACTCCTTCCTGGAGTTCCACTCCCGGCCATTGAGACCAGAGTCCTCGGACGGTGGCAGAGAGGGCAACCACCTCATCCCAAGGCGGCCGCACGTCGGACTCCAGCCATCCCATGACCATTTTAAGGTCAGGGTCTTCAAGCTGCATCTCTCTCCACCTATTCGCATTGTTGGGTAAGAGGGCCCGACAGACCACCATCCCCGGGTTCAGGTTCACCGCTTCCCGCTCATCAGCACGGTCACAGTGGGAACAACCTGGGGCGCACGGCCGGCGAGAGAGACTGTCTGCGTTCGTGTGAATTTCTCCAGCCCTATGTTGTATGGTGAACTGAAAAGCCTGGAGCTGTTCGATCCACCTTGCTACTTGTCCTTCCGGTTCCTTAAAGGACATAAGCCACTTCAACGCAGCATGGTCGGTTCTGATGATGAATGGGAGGCCACAGAGGACATGCTTGAAATGCCCCACAGCATCAATCACCGCCAGCAGTTCTTTGCGAGTTACACAGTAGTTCTTCTCCGGTTTATCAAGGGTGCGACTGTGATACGCAACAACCCGCTCTCCTTCTGGGGTTAACTGCGAGAGTACAGCGCCAATGCCCGTGTTGCTGGCATCCGTGTCAAGGAGGAATGGCAGCTCTGGGTTAGGGGCAACCAGCACCGGGTCTTCGCATAATACGCGCTTCAGCTGTTGGAACGCTGCATCCTGGTCAGGTCCCCACTTAAAGGGTGTGTCCTTGCGCATCAAGCTGAACATAGGCGCAGCGACCGTCGAGAATCCCGCCACAAAACGCCGGTAGTAGGACGCTAATCCTAAAAAGGACCTCAGCTGGTGGATATCTGTGGGGGTGGGCCAGTCCCGGACGGCTCCAACCTTGTCCGGTTCCGTCCTGATGCCGGCTCCACTGACTCGGTGCCCCAGGAAGGAGACCTCACGTCGCAGCAACATGCACTTCCCAGGATGAAGCTTTAGGCCTGCACCCTTGATCCGCTCTAAAACCTCCCTCAGGTTCTCGAGCGCGGAGTCAAAGCTGGGTCCATGTGCGAGGAGATCATCCAAGTAGATGAGACAACGCTCCGGGGGCACACCAGCGAGGACCTTCTCCATTAGCCTTTCGAATGTTGCTGGGGCATTACACAACCCGAATGGCATGGTTGTAAACTGCCACAGGCCACGTCCTGTGGTGAAGGCAGTCTTGGCTTTGTCCTCTGGGGCCATGGCCACCTGCCAATAACCGCTCCGGAGGTCCAAAGAGGAAAACCATGCAGAGCCGGCCACATAGTCAAGAGACTCATCTATCCGAGGCAGTGGATAGGAGTCTTTTACAGTCTTGTCGTTCAACGGCCGATAGTCGACACAAAACCTCCAGCCTCCGGCCTTTCTAGGGGCCATTACGACCGAGGAAGCCCAGGGGCTTTCTGAAGGTTCGATAATGCCAGCCTCTTTCATCTCTTGTATCATTTGGTTAGCAGCTGCTTTGCGGGCGTAGGGGACTCGCCTAGGCCGTTGCCGGATTGGCTGTGCGTCCCCTGTGTCGATAGAGTGCTGGACCAAGTGTGTGCAGCCTACATCGTTGGGGTGGGTGGAAAAACTGTGTCGATACTTATACAAAAGGTCCCAGAGCTTATCCTGTTGATCTGAGGTCAGGCCCTCCCGATTCTCCTCCCAAAGGTCTGCGACCGTTGAATTCGCTGCGGCTTCCATTTCAGCCTCGGGGGTTACAGTTGCGGTCTGTACAATGGCCGGTACCGGTGGCTGGCCGTGTACCACCGAGTCTGATGGTGGGTGGTTTTCATCCAGTGGGGGAATAGGGCTCTCTGCGAAAGGGGGCCCCCACTGTGGAGGATCCAGCCAACCTGGTGGGTCTCCCTGCACTACAACGTCCCCGGCGCCCTCCTTGAGGAAGGGGATAGACTCCCCGCCTGGAAAGGTAATAGCTTGTGCGTTAAAATCCAATGTTGCTCTTGCCCTAAACAGAAAGTCTTGTCCAATCACACAGTTCTCTCTGAGTTTTGCAACCCAGACCGGTTGCCGCACTGAATATGCTCCTACTTGGATGTGTGCTTCACACCTCCCCAGCATGGGAGCCTCTCCCCCGGTGATGGTAATGAGAGGGACCTCGGTGGCTTGGGGTTGAGTTCCGGCTGGCAGGAGATCCGGGTGTAGAACAGTTGCAGTGGAGCCTGAGTCCAGCAGGGCATGGGTCCCTTGACCATTGACCAGTACAGGTATTCTGCAGCAGTCTGTGGGGAAGGTGTCAAGGGAGCAAAGGGCGTGAGCAGAGGGGAGGTGGAGTATTCTAATCACCGGTTGAGTGTCACAGTCTCTGGGGGGCAAGGGTTGGCTCGGTCGACTCCCCTCTACACCGAGCCCCGCCCGTTTCCCGGCGCTGAACCCTCCGGAGCGGTGACAGGAGCTGGACAAAAGCGCCATGTATGGCCTTTTTGGTGGCAATTATAGCAGGCTTGACTCTGTCGACCCTCTGGGGGCAACGGTGGGCTCTCTGTGCCGAGCGGAGGAGGGTTGGGTCTAGGAGGCTTATACGTTTGAGCCTTAGGTCGTGTCAATGTCTGCGTGGAGCCATTTTCAAAACCCTCCAGGAAGATGTCCTCCACCACCAGTGCTTTCTCTAGAGCTGCTCCCAAGGTCTGTGGGTCTGCGAGCCGGACTTGCTGCCGTAATGGGATGGGCTGCAGGCCACGGATGAATGCCTCCTTCGTTAGCACCAAGCGGGTTGCATCATCGAAATCGGGGAATCCTCTTTGAGCCAGGTAGCGCAGTTCCGCTGCAAAAACTCCTAGCTTCTCTCCAGGACCCCGCATCCGCTCATTAAACCTCTGCCGCATCACAACTGCAGGGGCAGTGTTTCCAAAACGTCTCTCCAGTGCTCTGGAAATAGCTAGTGGGTTCTCAAGATCAGCAGCAGTCACATCAAGTAGTACTTTTCTAGCTTCACCCTCCAGGGCGGATATTAAATGGACTGCTCTCTTTGCAGGGGACCAGCCATTCGCAGTCGCTAGGAGGTTGAACTGGGCCCAGTACGTTTCCCATGAAGTGAGCCCATCATAGCGTCCGACCTTTAGCTGGCCTTCCCTGGGGAAAGGTGTCGGTCCCTGCACATTCATCAATGCCGTGGTGAGGGCGGTGGTCAGAGCAGCTACCACATCGCTGGTTTGGCTATTGGTAGTAGAGGGACTAGCCGAGCCCGCAGTCAGGGAGCTACCTTGGCCGAGTCCATTGGCGGTGTAGGTATTTGCTTTGAGGCATGTACTTGGGTGGGGGGTTGTTGTTGGGCATGGGACATCAACAGTGATATGAGCATCCTTAACGTTAGCAGGTTCGGAGCTCACACTGGCATTGTCAGTAGCATGGTTAGAATTTACATTGCAATAGGGCTCATGAGGTTTAGCCCCAACATCTTGTGCTTCCCCTCCCCTCATGGATTTAATGTCACTTTTTGAGTTATTGAGAACATTTCCCAAAGCACGCTCCATTGCAATGCTCATTTTCTGCATAAAACGTTCCTCTAGACTTTCTGTAATGTCTTTCTCCAACTCAGGGATAGATTTTGGTTGGCCACCCCATTTCCCTGCCGTTATGTCTCTCTCCAACTCCGGGATAGATTTTTGTTGGCCACCCCATTTACTTGCCGTTATGTCTCTCTCCAACTCCGGGATAGATTTTGGTTGGGCATCCACCGGAGCCGGTCCACACTTGTCTTTATTTACATCTGCTCTTTCAGTCAGCAATCCGGTGGCTGCAGCAAACTTAACCGGACTTCCTTTTATTTCCTCCGGAAGGTCCGTCAGCAGTGTAGCAAGGGGTGAGTAGGTTGTTTTTTTTTCCTTTCTCCTTACCACCTGTGCATCGCTGGTTGGCTTCCTCCGTGGTGTTTCTGGGGGGGTGTATGGGGCATATAAGTCCGTGTTCTCACCGTGTTCAGCCATTTCGGTCCTCCGGCGGTGGCTAGCGATGCTAGCGTAGTTAGCCAACTGTAGTGCGGGGACTGGGGGCTGGGGAGATCCCACTTCTGACACCAATGTAGCGTTCGCGGCTCCGCCGCACGGGTGGCTAACTACTTAAAGGAGGAGGACACGATGGCTGTAATTTATCCGGGTTTTATTACCCTACAAACAGACTAAACCCCGGGGTTGGAAGACTGCCCAAAACAACAAAGATAGGTAGCGGTATTGTCTCTTAGCTCTCTCAGGATCCCTCACTAGCTCTCCCGCCGTAGCTTGACCCTCTTCCGGTCACTTGTAAACCCCACCCCCTTTTTCTCCCCGCCCTATCCGGCTAACTAGGGCAACGTCTTCCCCCCAACAATCCCCTTGTGAGTCTCTCCCAGTTCAGCACTGCAGGGTCGCTACAATACTTTAAAATCCGTGAAATTATGCAGCAAAGAAATGTATGCAATATCATTCAAACGTTATGCCTTTGGCAACATGTTGAAAATATTTGACAATATAAATAAAAAATGACACCACCACCATTCTTTTTTATAATTTCTTATTATTTGCAATGCCGTAACATAATTAAGAACACAATATATACACGTTATTACAATACTTTCTATATATATATATATATTTATAAAACGGACAAGTCAAATCAAGCAATCTGATTGGTTCTTAGCCGTGATATACTGAGCGTATACCACGGGTAGAATTGTAAGTTACTTTTCACAACAAGTCAGTATCCCTCCGCGTCTGAGAAAAACAGTATACCGTTGGGCTGAAAAGCAAACTCTGAAAAGCAAACTGCAGGCAGTTTGCTTTTCATACTGGAACAAGAAAGCAGCGGAGAAGTAACGGGGCAGAAGCCCTCCTTTTTGACGCAGCGGTCCAGACATAGACATCAAACGCCAAAACATATTCAGTGTGCAGTTCCTTTGGCATTAGGGCAGGGATATCTAGATACTTTTGAAGGTTTAACATAATGAATTGTGCTACTTTTAAAGCAAGCAACAATGTTTTCAAATCTGTAATCAAAGAGGTCCGCAAAAACGCTATCGACCAATCAGATTGCTTGATTTGACTTGTCAGCTTTATAAATATATTTAAATTTCTTCCGTTACGAAACAAACTTACAAAGCATAAAATGGAAACATTTAAGATTAACTTCGACCTCCAGGGGGGTCTTACTATAGTATTGAGGAGTGGATTGAGCAGTGCCGATCTCCAGAAAAAAAAAGCACCTAAACTACGACATGCAGAGCTACGTGAAGAGCAGGTAGACCAACTGGAAAAGTACCACCATTCAAAAGCTTTCTGATGCGGGTCTTGATACAAAGCAGCTCTCTCCAGAGCTACTGGAAGCCCAATCTCGGGGACCGGAGAAAGTGGAGCAATATTCTCGCCACGCCAAGCAACAGCCTCGAACAACCTCAACCTATACAAGTGACCACGTAAGCCATGCTACTGATGCTGGACAGTTTTTCAGTTGATGCACAATAAACAGCAACATACACATTAATGTAAATAAACAGCCAAATAATGGATCAACGCTCTCTGTCTAATATGTTCGCTTGCTGTTAGTGTTGTTGCATAGCAACCACCTTGCACTATGTTTTGTGCAGAAGGCAACGGAGGGACTATTTTATTTTGAACATCATTATTTACTAATAAAAACTATTTAAATTAGAAGGTGTATTTTTCTTTCATATTGCCACACTTGGTAACCGTTTTATAAAAGCAATAGCTCACTTCAGGCCGTGATATAATGAGCATATACCACGGCCTGTCGTGAGCTATTGCTTAAATAACCCATACATATATACACATACATCCATACACATAAACACAATAATAATAAAGCAGAATAGACCGGCAAAGAAACCTTAAACATTAGCCAACATTTTGTGCCAAAGATAACATTATAAACACTAAACTCTCTTAACCGTTATGTATGTGACTATGTGTGTGCGATTTTACTCTCTCCATTCAAAGTCAGCGATGTTGGTGATCAATGAAAGCACCTTCGGATTGACTGACTGCTGTTTCTTTGAAGCTTTCCTCTCCACTTTAGTCCCCTTGTCCGGATTGATTTTGAAAAGGCACCTGTTAAGACAGAAGTGCACTTAAATGTAGTGCTCCAAACAATTGTTTTGATAATTACAAATTCTGTGGATGATACGGCCATTAATTGTCTTCACACTTATACAGCTTGAAGTCAAAGGGCAATACTACTCTTAAATTGACTGTTATGATCATATCTGTACATTTAAAGCATTGGTTTGAAAATAATTATGTTATATAAAGTCGTCACTTGGCATCACTATCACACTGGACAGTATCGCAGCAGGTCTGTAAACAGGAGCAAATACTTGAGGTCATTTGAGTGTGGTAGCTACGAGTGCCATCTTGAGAGGTTTGTGTAACTGGGGCAGATGAGGTGCGTGTCAGCAGCAGAGTGAGCGGTGTAAAAGCATCTTAGTTAACCAAAATAAGTATTAATGTGTTTGTTCACTGCAATAATACAGGGTTTTGGTGCCCATCCCATTTCGGTGCAAGAAATAGTTGCTTCTTCCTCGTCAGATTCCGTTGTCATCAGATGCTGACACTCACGCAAAGCCTCTATAGACCACACACATACACTAAACCTGCTCCATGGCTGTATTACTGTGCTGTTGATATATATAGAAATGTTTATTCATTGGGATAAACCCCTTGAGATGCACCATCTCGTGTTCAAGGGGGTCCCGACAATAGCAACAACTTACAGACATACATAAACAAAAAGACAAAATGCAAAACATGACACACAAGACAAACCACATACAGTCTGTTAATTGAAATTCAAGCAATGCACACAATTATTACAATTTGAGACAGTCGAGCAAATCAGTTTCATCAATATCAGTTAATAACAAGTAGGACAGACCAGTTGAAAGTGAGATAACAATGCATGTTTAAATATACCCAATGTTGCAAGAGATCTAATAGCAGCAGGAAAAGTATTCCAGTCAGTTGGGGCTTTGAACATGAACGCTCTTCTGCCAATCAATTGTTTAGCAGAGGGGACAGAGAAATAAATCTGAACAGAATGTTGAACTTGATGATTTGGTGAGTAGGGTACAAAATACTGCTTTAAATAAGGGGGATAGTTAAGATAAATGCATTTAAATATCAGCTGAAGCCAATGCGTGTGTCTTCTTACATTCAAAGAAGGCCATTCAAGTTGGTTATACATTGTGCAGTGATGTGTACGAAAAGGACAACCAAGAACAAATCAGCATAATCTGTTGTAGGCTATGTTGAGTGGAGCAAGATCTGAAAATGTGCATTTTGCTAGACAACATCACAATAGTCCATAATCGGAAGAATAAGTTGAGAAGCAATTCTCTTTCGGACACTGAGCGTAAAACAATTGCGAGAGCGGTGTAAAACACTGATTCCGTCATTGACTTTTTGTATTACATGCTTTATATGTAGTTTAATTGAAAGTTCAGAGTCTAGCCATACACCAAGATATTTAAAGCTATTAACTTTATGC
Source organism: Notothenia rossii (assembly GCF_949606895.1). NCBI lineage: Eukaryota > Metazoa > Chordata > Actinopteri > Perciformes > Nototheniidae > Notothenia > Notothenia rossii. The sequence goes on along the minus strand of NC_136903.1, from coordinate 57,485,178 downwards.
AGAGAAGTGCCATCCTTACATGTTATTACTACATTAGGTTTGGATTTGAGCTTCTGCCTGGTACCAAAGACCATGGTATAAGATTTTGTTTTGTTAAGTAGTAGTTTATTGTGTGATAGCCAGTCCTGTAAGATATTAAAAACGAAATCAAAGGCTTTTGTCAAGTCAATAAAAATGGCACCTGTGAGTTCACCATCATCTGCAGCAGAGTACAAGTCATTCGTAAATTTAAGTAGGGCAGTTGTTGTGGAGTGATTAGGCCTGAAACCAGATTGAACCGGGATAAAATATTATAAGTATTGAGATAATGTGACAGTTGATTATAAATTATTTTCTCCAAAACTTTGGAAATAGAACAGATTATAGAGATTGGTCTATAATTATTTGTATCAAGTAAATCACCACCTTTATGCATAGGAATGATGCGTGCACATTTCCATATAGTCGGCAACTCACAGGTGGACAAAGACAGGTTGAACAAATCAGCAAGTGGGTACATGAGAATATGGGACGCCAATTTTATGAACCTGTTTTCTATACCATCGAGTCCTGCACTGCCATCCACTTTTAATTCTGTGATAGCATTATGAACTTCGTGTGGTAGAATCTTCTTAAAAGAAAAATAACTGTTGCAGTATGAGTTACTATTAGAAATACCAGTCGTCAAATTGGAGTCAGATAGTAGTGTGGAACATACATTAGCGAAATGCTTATTAAATATTTGGGCAATGGATAATGGTTCATGAATTATTGTATCAGTAGTTCTTATTATATTAATAGAATGTTTACCTGATTTATTTAAAATATATTTAATTTTAGTCCAAAATTGCTTGGGATTCCTAAAGTCCGATGTGAGAGATTCTTTATAGTAGTTCGATTTAAAATGTTCGGGTTTTGGTTTTACTCAGATTTTGAAGATGCCTGTATACTTCCCAATCAGCTATAGTTCTTGAATGACGATATATCGAACATGCTTTATCTCTTTCCCTAAAGTGACTGATGAGTTCAGAATTGATCCAAGGGAGATGTTGACCTTTGACCTTAACCGTTCTCACAGGTGCATGTTTGTTCATGACATCAGTGAGCTCTCTATGCAGAAAATCCCAAGCATCTTGTACAAAAGGTATTAGCTGAAATATGTCCAAATTAAGGGCAACAACATCATTAATAAATAAATCAACATTCAATTTGTTATATTGTCTGATTTGGACTAGTTTTGGAGGTAGTTTAATTAATTTGATTTTCCATACACAATAAACAATTGAATGATCGCTGAAGCAATCCGACATGACACCAGCTTTTAAGATTCTGTCAGGGTGTGACACCAGTATCCAGTCAAGCAGAGATTGGGTTCTGAGAGTGATACGAGTTCGCTCATTAATTAGCTGTTTAACATTTAGACTACTGAAAAGTTTTTCTCTCTATCAGATGATTTATCCAACCAATTTTTGTTGAAATCACCAAGCAATATTATTTCATTTCCGCAGGAAATGGAGTTGATAGTGTCAATTATATGGTTAAAAGACTCTGCAGGTGAGGAAGGTGGCCTATAGATGCTACCAATAGTTAAGCATTTATTTTCATGAAAAATACATTCAAAATGTAGAGGCTCTATAGAAGTAGCAATTAGCTCAGTCACAAGGTCAGAGGAGACATAAATAGCCACACCTCCACCCCTGCTGCATCTATCAGATCTGTAAAGCAAATAATTTGTGATTTCTAGTTCACTATTGGAAATGTTACTACTAAGCCAAGTTTCAGAGATATGATGATATGAATAAGTGAAGGAAATCAACCGCTACCAAGAATCTTGTGTGTTCTTACCGACACCCCAAAGTGTAAGTCACTCCGAGTGAAACCTTCCCCTATACAGTCCTAGCTGAATCCCTTTTCAATAGGACTCCTTGAAAACAATTTCTTTTTCCAAATGACTTAATTGGTTTTCTTTTGTTGTCGACAAAGGGCCCTCTTTCTGTCATTTTCATTGAGCTGAAGTAAACATACCACCGATTGGCTAAGAGTGAGTTTGGGCTTTTAGGGAGGAGCTAAAGCACACCACTGCAAAGGAAAGGGGTACGCTGAATTTACATCGCAAGACAGAACTAGAGCATAATGCGAAACAGAATGCAGCGCAATACTCTTTTTATCTCGATTATCTTGTATTGTCAGGAGCACTTATCGTGTGTCAGAAATGTGCACAATCCTCTACTCTGTGGTTTAAGATGGAATGAGTTAGAATAATTACAATTCAAGTCTTACCTCTGCAAGAACTCCAGGGTATCTTCCAGTTCTGTGGGATAGCTGATGTTGAGGCAGTAATATACTGCAAACATCAGTGTCAGGGCATCAACAACATTTGGGACACTGCCATTGACGATGGTCTGGTCGACGGCGACCATGAAGTGTCCAGCTGTCAGGGGAGAACTCCCTGTAGAAAATTACAAAAAAATTATAAATGCAAAAAATATTTTGTGCAGATTGTTCATATTTGTTTGTACTGGTGATCATATGGCCAATTGTATTTAAAGAATTGGGAGCTCCTGCAGCTTTCTTAAGTGTTTCTTAATGTTAACAGTAGAAGATGCCACATCTTAAAGGGATAGTTTTGGTTTTTAAAGTGGGGTTGTATAAGGTACTTATCCATAGTCAGTGTCTTACCTAGAGTAGATGATTTCGGTATGCCCAGAGTTTGGAGATGCAGACAGGAGCAACCTCATGGAAGCAAAGCAATGTACTGCTCTGGACAGGATCAGCAGCAAAACATATTGTAGAAACATACATAGATGGCGACTTCGGTTCTCTGTAAGAAACATAGACAGTATAGCTGTCTCATGGCAAGGTAAACCAGCAAAATGTTCTAAATATATCATACACTTAACTGAATTTTTTTGTGAGCCTTTCTTTTATGTGTCTTAAATATGTTTTGCTGCCGACCCCATCCACCCCAGTACATTGATTTGCTTCTGTGCGGTAATTCCTGTCTGCATCTCCAAACTGGGGGAATGCCGACCATCATATACTGTGGGCGTAATACACTGACTATGGATAAGTACCTCATACAACCCCACTTCAAAACATGAGGTCTGAGTATCTTTATTTAGGCTATACACTTCATTGTAGACTTATTGTAGGAGCTTTAAACTTCCAACATTTGGAAAATAAATAATAATAACTCACACCCTCACCAAAACGTATGCCATTTGTATTAACACAGCCAAATGATGGGAACATTTAAAAAAACAAAAATATTCCAAGCCAATGTAGCCATGCACAAGGATTAAAAGGCGGTGGGAATAAATAAGAATCATACCAAACACAACGATGCATGGTGCGCTTGGCAGGTCATCAACTTCCGATGGCAGACAAGTTTCATCAACTTTCAGGAACATCTTGGCCTGGTCTTCATTGAAATGCCTCAAAAGAAGCATCATACATCCGGGAAGATCAGCATCTAGATGCCTTGCTTTGGCTATTTCCATATCTGATAGGATGTCCTCTATTTTGCTCTGCTTCTCACGGGACATGAGGTATGACACGACTCTTCTGCATTTGCTTGACATAGCTTCTTTGTCAACATTCATACCTGTGAGTTCTTTGAAGTGAGCCATCATGCCGCACATCTCAAACAGATATGGCCACTCTCTTAACAGAACCAGGGTTTCCATTCCCTTTATGATATAATTTCTCTGAGTGTAGAATGTTGCCACCATTTTCTCCTCAATCCTCTTGGTGTCCTTGCTCCTCGTTATGTGCATGTTCTTTAATTCTAATTTTAACTGTTCTTGAGTCTCCCCAGTTTTACCTGGTGGTGGTCGCTGTGGCTGCCAATTAATACACCCATAGGTATCGAGTCTCATTGTCTTGGGAGGTTGGTCTTCACCCTCACTTGCACTTGTTGCTTTTCTTTTTAAGTAAAAGGAGGTTTTTCCCCTTTTTAAATTGTCCACTCTGCTCTGCAGCTGCTTGGTTAGAGAGTCATAACCGGTACCTACAACTATGTCTTCAATGTAGTCTCGGAATGACATTGGATACATTAAAACCATCTCCTTGGCAATTTCACTTAGGTGTTTTTTTCCTGGCATAGGGCAGATGGTTAGGATCTCCCCTGCGATCAGGCGAATCACCTCACGCCTCTCACATCCTGTTGGCCGCTCGTTGTTTACAAGCTTTCTTGTTATCTCTGATGGCCTTTTACTCCAGGGGATCTCCAAATTGAAGTGCCAGTTATTGTTCAATGGAGTTCGTCTATGCAGAGTTGAGGTAGACGGGGCACTTGAGGTAGACGGGGCGCTTGAAGTAGACAGTGGAGAGTTGGAATAGTCGGCAGAGTATTCGCCTGCAAAGGGAACCAAATGATATACAAATAGTGATTAAATACATTTTTGCATTTATTATTGGCCCTAAACATAATATTTCTACAACGCACAGAACATTCTTGATAGATTTTGGCTATACTAGATGTGGCTCTCGTCATGCATCTCATAAACCTCTATTGTTTTAAAAATCTCTATTAAACCTGGTCACAGAGCTCAATTAAATAGTTTATCTTGCAACTGGTTTGATGCCTACACCTGGCCTATGGGTAAAATGAAAATATTTCAGAGGAGATAAAGTAAAAGCAGGCATCGACCAGGTACCAGGTTTTTAATAGGTGGGGAAGCAGTAGGGCTTGGCGATATATCTACTGTTTAAGGCAGTGGTCGCCAACCAGTCGATGTGTGAGTGCGGGTAGATCGCGGACCGTTAAAAAAAAAAGTAGCAAAAGAAAGAAAAAGAAAATTAAAATAATAATGTTTGAAAAATACATTTTTAGATGTAAACCTATCATCCACCACCCCGTTAGCAGGTGCCACTTGATTGACGTATATTTGAGACACCTCACTAATATAATACATTAACCGTGCTTTACGTGAACCTCATCGTGACACAAGATAGGACGACAGGACTGCAATTTCCCGTGTTCAGTGAATGCAACAGAGGCAAGACACCAGACCAATCAGAGAGTTGCATGGAAATAAATGTGTGCTTGTGTCATTCAAGCTCGGCTCTGTGTGCGTGTGGCGACAGCGCATTTAGTGTGATAGAGAGACAGGGAGAGGAGAGAGGGAGAGAGGGAGAGAGAGGGACTTGTGCTAGCGGGGACCGTGATGTTAGCATCTGGTTAGCTAGCTGCACTAACGGACATAAGGAGCTGTTTCCACAACAAGCTGGAGGAGGGTCTTCCTCTGTCAGACTGAGGGGCTCAGGTGAGCTAAAGGACTCTCAAAGTGTTTAGAACGGTTTTGTCACAAATTATTCTAAAGATTATTTCCGCAGCACACCTTCATATGATCATTATAGTTATACAAACAATAAGAGAATAAATGAAAAACAGGTATGAAATACTATATGGCAGTAAAACAAGAATACAGTTTAAAAAGGGGAGTGATTTGTAAAATATCCATAAAGAAGAAGCCAACCTCCTATCCATCCCCACCCACATCAATCACCGGACCTAGGGGGGGACAGAGCCTTCTCCGTCGCTGCCCCTTCCCTCTGGAACTCACTCCCACAACCCATCAGAGACTGCATCGACCTCACCACCTTCAAAAAACTTACAAAAACTCACCTCTTCAATCTGGCTTTTAATGTGTGATTGTTTTTGTATTATTTGACTTTAACTTTAACTATATATTTATTTGTTGTTCCCTTCTTTTCTCTTCACTATATCTGTAAAGCGTCTTTGAGCACATGTAAAAGCGCTAACAAATTAACACTAGAGCCGCCAGAGGTCGCTGTATACCTAAAACCGCCAACGGGTAAAATGTACCCGCTATTGATTTGCAAGGTACAATGTTATTTTATTTATCATACAGAACAGTGAGTTTTGATGACACAGGGATGACATCTATACCAATAGAATCTGTGAACTCTCAGCTTTTCATAGGACATAGTTTGTGCAGATAGCATGAAGTATAAAATATTGCTACAAGTGCTGATTTAAACGCTTGGTGTTAGACTTGTGTTTTGTTTAGGTACAAATCCCTCTATCTATCTATAACTATCTATCGATCCATCTGTAATGTTCTGTTCTATGGACATATAATTGTCTACATAAACAGATGACGCGGACTACTTCTCTCATTCCGAGTGTCCATCTTTATTCAACTGGCACGTAACCTGCACAATGCATTACATCCTCAACGTGAGCTCAGTCATCCCAGATCTTGTATTCTCCAAGATGTTACACTATCTATAGCTATATCTCTCTCTCTCTCTTTCTCTATCTATCTATCTATCTCTCTATCTATAAGGAACCGCAGTAGACAAAAGGCGTTGCTATAGCAACACGTCATGTTTACGCTGCATTTTCTATGAGGTAAATATTACCCGCTGGCGGATATAGGTATAAATGGCAATTTATTTGGCGATTTTTTCAATCTGACTTCCTATTGACCATTTTTAACAACAGAGGGTGCTATATAACAAACTTTCAGGAAAAGTCACGGACTGGGAGACTTTAATATGTTATGGAAAAAAAGTTACATACAATAAAAAAACAGCTGCGGGTAAAATGTACCCGTTGGCGGATTTCTAGTGTTAAATCTATTATTATTATTATTATAAAGAAAAAGTAAATCTGTTTACAGTTCTGTTTCATATGGGTGCTGAGAGATGTATCCATAGATCTCTTCGTGTTGCTCTCAAAGTGCACCAGATTGATGCTTTCAACTTCAATATTTAAAAATAAATCTTCCCAGGGGAGCATCCCCCCGGACCCCCTACAGGAGGTGAGGACCTAGAGGAGGTGAAGACCCCCTAGGGGAGGTGAGGACCCCCCTAGAGGAGGTGTGGTCCGCCCCCCACTCATAAAAAATTGCACTTTACCAGTGCCTATATGCCGTGAGCTGATTATTGAGCCTTCATTGTAACAGTAATTCAGATGCAATTAGCCTATATAAAAGGGCTCAAATTGGAAGCACTGTATGGGCCGTCTTTTTCACTCAATTCTGCAATAGGTAGGCTAGATCTCGCCTTTCACCTAGACCGAGGTCGGTGATCTTGGGCTTAAAAAGGTTGGTGACCACTGGTTTAAGGTATATCGATATAAGATGAAACAATACCATGTATATCGATATAGTTTGATGTTGTGTTGCATAACCCGTTTTCTCTGTAAAGCTGTGCCAGTGTGTTTGCCTCTCTTCTCTGACACTCCGCACGACCTCCCCCTCCCTTTTTTTGGTTGGAGTGCAGCAAAGCGGGAGTTAGTCCTGGACTGAGGGACTGACTAGAATGATAACGTTGCTGAGTGATGAAGTTACTCCATTGGTCGAAGTGAGTTATAACTTTAGACCATCAGCCGACAGTGATTCTGCTGGTTATGTCGCCTCCGCGATCAATCAGCTGATCATCTTCCTCAATACACATGCAGATGTTTTTTTTTCTGTAGGACTATGAAATGTATTTTTTCCTGTATACCATTTTTATAAAGTCATTTATATTTTCTCACACATACTTGCAGGTGAATAGTCTCTGCGTGACTTTTCACTTCTCATTATTCTTCTTGGTGTGGCCATAGGTGTTTCATTAAAAAGCTTGTTTTGCAAGACCACAATATTACAATTCGGGTGATCTCAAATGTAGTGAGGATGTTGTGCTTTTATTTTCAACATTAAAAGGAAACATCGTTTTTACAACTCACAAATAAGTATAGGCCTACTTAGATAAAGCTTTAACACTGGCAATCAGTTTTCTAGCGTCGATTGGCCTCATGACGTTTTTGAGATCTGCCTCGATGAGATATTTCAGGTCTTCCAGGGTGTCCACTCCCATTTCTTGAAGAGACTCCAACATCATCTCGTTTGTATTTGAGTTTGGCAGCACAGAGCTAATGAAGCCAGCTACAAGATCAACCTCTGCATCATCCATAACTCAAAACAGAATAAAAATAAGAAAATAAGAACAAATAAAACAGGACAAATGTAATTTCAAACATTCTCCAGAGCCCTATCTTTATTCCTTAGCTTCCAAGGCAGCCGTCTCATGATTAGCCTTCAACACCAAAAGCCTGATTTATGCTTGGGTATGCGTCTGCATCTTTGTGGAGCTCTGCAGAGAGAGCAGGGGTTTATATATAATTATTAGGGCTGTCAAGTTAACGCGTTAATAACGCGTTAACGCAACAAAATTAACGCCACTAATTATTTTAACGCGATTAACGCATGTGTATTTTTTGTCCTCGGCCGCCCCGTAGTTTCAGAGCGCATCGAGTTTAAAATACCATCTACAAGCTGATGCTGACAGCCCCGCTCCTGCCGCTCACAGACCACACTTCCACGCTCACCGGCAGGCACCGACTGGCCATCGGGAGGACCGGGAGGGTGTGTGTATGTGTGGCGCGAGAGAGAGACCTTACGTGTATTGTTGTTGTTGTTGGCATCTGGTGCTAGCTAGCTGCGCTAACGGATATAAGGAGCTGTTTCAATGAAAACAGAGGAACGACATTTCGCCAACAACTGCGCCGAGCACTTGACTTTATGCAGGTAGCCAGACAGTGGGACATTGTGCGAAAAGTCAGCAGACTCAGCACGGATAGTGTGCGCAACATGATTGCAGCGTCCAGGCAGCTCCCGTTCGAGCTATGCCTTGAGTTGCACATAGCTCCAACGATCCATCACACACACACACCCACACACCCACACACCCACACACCCACACACACACACACACACACACACACACACACACACACACACACACACTTGAGGCAAATATTTGTAATGTTCAGAGGTTGTTGTGTTTAATATTCATGAGAATATTTGTCATTGTTCAAATGATAAACATTTGCATAAAGCATATTTGTCCACTCATATGTTGATAAGAGTATTACAAACTTGAAAAATATCCCTCTAAGGTACATTTAGAAAAGATAAAAAATGTGCGATTAAGTTGCGATTAATCGCGATTAACTATGGACAATCATGCGATTAATCGCGATTAAATATTTGAATCAACTGACAGCCCTAGTAATTATATATATTTAATTAGTAATATTTATTTATACACATGTTTAACTCCGTTACACGTGGCGCATAACACCTCGTGGCCGCAGATTACTCCGGGTCCCAGACCCCCGCCCCCCCTCCCATAACCCAACAATATTTTTATTGCAGATCTACATGAATCACACAAACAATCTATTTTGGATTCAAAACGGCGAAAAGTGTCACGTTTGCATCCCTGTAAAGTACCGTAACGATACCCGTCCATTGTCTAGCTAGCTAGCTCAGCTGCTACCTAGCTACCGTAATGTTAGCTAACATTACTTACTTTGTTTTCGGTCGTTAATCAAAATGAACACCATAGCTAAGACTTTCACGTTTTCAATGTTTTAAGTTTTGAGTTGTATGTTTTGTATCCGTTGATAAATAGTTTTAACGTTATCTCTCAAAACGCTGCTTCCTCTCCCGGCTGGCGAAGTGCTGTGTATTCAGAGAGAGCCGCGTGGCATGTGGTTACTGCGTGGTCTGTGGCTTTGCGCATGCTCTGTGCGTACATTAGCGCATGATCTCTGCCTGGTATCTGCCTGGTCTGGTCTCTGCCTGGTCTCTGCGTGCCTGGGTCACATCCATGGCCTGGGTGCAGCAGATCTTAATAATAATAATAATAATAGATTTAATTTGTTAGCGCTTTTACAGGTGCTCAAAGACGCTTTACAGATAATAGTGAAGAAAAAAAGAAAAGAGAAGAAAGGAACAACAAATAAATATATAGTTAAAGTCCTTATCTTGCGTAATTTACTGTAGCTGAAAGATCATAGAACTGTTTCAAAATGCATTAACTTGTTGGGTCTTATTCCAGTAACACGTGATATAGATCGAATATCGTTTCCTATTTGCTGTAAATCACTTGTTAATATCGGGAAAATGGGTCAAATTCAGAGGTATCCAGAAAAGTCTGGATTCAAACTTGCCGCTGCTTGGTGCTGTGTCGTGACGTCACGTGTGGTTCCGCGAATCCTGGTGAGTTCAGCCCGTCCCAGCATCACACAGTGTAGCATTGCTGGTATAGCCGCATGTCAACTTTGTGTATCAGTGTTTATCTCCGAGTTTGTCTTGTTTTTTCCGGATCATGGTGAAGAGGTGTGTCGTTGGCGGGTGTAGCAACACCAATCGGGATGGTTTTACCGTTCATTTGTTCCCGAAAGAGAAGGTTTTACGGGAGAAATGGGAGCGATTTGTGCGATCCGGACGGCAGCAGGGAGCCAGACAGCGGCAGCCGGGAACCACACGTGACGTCACGAAATGGCCTGCTTCCAGAAGCAAAGTTTTTTTATTGGACCTAATATTTTTCCTTTTTTTACATATTATTCAGTATGAAATAAAGAAACATACATTGACTATCTGTTGCATACACCCCCCAGAAATCAACTGCCAAAAAAAGTTTTTAATGTAAGATAAGGACTTTAAAGTTCAATAATACAAAAACAATCACACATGAAAAGCCAGATTGAAGAGGTGAGTTTTTGTGAGTTTTTTGAAGGTGGTGAGGTCGGTGCAGTCTCTGATGGGTTGTGGGAGTGAGTTCCAGAGGGAGGGGGCAGCGACGGAGAAGGCTCTGTCCCCCCAGGTCCGGTGATTGGTGCGGGTGGGGATGGATAGGAGGTTGGCTTCTGATGAGCGGAGGCAGCGGGAAGGGGTGTGGTGGTGCAGCAGGTCTGTGAGGTAGGGGGGGCCTGGTTGTTGAGGGCTTTGTAAGTTATGAGGAGGACTTTGAAGTGGATTCTTTGACGGACGGGGAGCCAGTGGAGGTTCTGGAGGATGGGAGTGATGTGGTCTCGGGAGCGGGTGTGGGTGAGGAGGCGGGCAGCAGAGTTTTGGATATGTTGGAGTTTATTGAGGAGGTTGGATGGTATGCCATAGAGCAGGGGTAGGGAACCTCCGGCCTCCGGGCCGTATACGGCCCGCGAGATCATTCGGTACGGCCCTCGAGGTAATTTATAAACACACGCAAAAAATAAAAAAATTGAAGAAATATAGACCGCAAATAAAAAGCGAGTGCCTGTTATCCTGGCCAAGATTAGGGTCCTTGAACACAACACGAGCCTGACGTGTCTGACAGGGGTGCAGTTTTGACAGAGAGCACCAGAACGCCAGAACGCCGCTCCGGCACTTGAGAAATTGCAGTAGCCTACCCATAAGGAGCCGTTCACATGCCGCAGTTTTTGCGTGGCTGTGTCTTTAGTTGAAAGCCCAGTGGCGATCTGTTCATCTGTCATACTGATCATACAGTCAATAACTTTGTTGTTATTAGCATCTGGTTAGCTAGCTATGCTAACGGATATAAGAAGCTTTTTCTCCAACCAGTGAGGTAAAGGCACATCGTTATCATCATCTTTATTTATTTTATCTTTATTTATCTGTTGTTATTTTGTTTTACTTGCTTGTAAGCGCTTTGAGCATCAGGAAAAGCGCTTTATAAATGTAATGTATTATTATTATTATTATTATTGATATGATCATTATAGTTATACAAAAATAAGAGAATAAAGTAAACAGGTATAAAATACTGTATGACAGTAAAACAAAGTTGTTATTAATAAACAAGAATACAGTTTGAAAGGGGAGTGATTTGTAAATATATCCATAAAGAAAAAGAAAATCTGCTTACAGTTCTGTTTCATATGGATGTTGAGAGATGTATCCATAGATCTCTTCATGTTGCTCTCAAAGTGCACCAGATTGATGCTTTTAACTTAAACTTTTAAAAACAAATCTTCCCGGGGGAGCATGCCCCCCGGACCCCCCTAGAGGGTGTGAGGTACCCCCCCACTTAAATCGTGTCCACATGGATAGGAAACTAAATACATTTTCACACATCTTGTGTCCATATCTTTCTGTTGTGGTGGTCATGCCACACCGTGCACGTGCATGCATGCGCGAGTCATGGTAAGATATCTGGATTAAGAGGTTGCTTTTTCTTTGCACAGCATGAAAGAAAGGCCAAATGAATGGGCTGTGATTTTAGTTTTTTTAAGCAGAGGTCAATAATTTGTACGGCCCTCAGAGGATGTTGAAAAAATTGAAATGGCCCTCGAGAGGAAAAAGGTTCCCCACCCCTGCCATAGAGGATGCTATTGCAGTAGTCGAGTCGTGAAGTGATGAATGCATGAATCAGGGTTTCAGCAGCAGAGGAGGAGAGTGATGGGCGGAGACGGGCAATGTTTTTGAGGTGGAAAAAGGCGGTCCTGGTGATGTGATTTATGTGGTGGTTGAATCTTGTCTCTGATTGGCTGCAAATCGATTGCCCTGAAAATGCTTTGATGTAGATATGTCGTTTGCTGGCTCCTCCAATCTTTGTATTATTTTAAGAATTCGTAACACCACACCATGAACATTCATTTAAAAGTAAAACAAATACGATGGCCGGCAAACTATTTACATTGCAATTATAATTTGTTTGTTCTTTGGATTGTATTTTCCTAATTTACAAAATGACAATGTAACTAGTCGATACATAATAAAACAAACACTGAAGGCCTACGAAAGACACAAGCAAAATATGTTATAAGAATTTCTTTATCGTCCATTTATTCTTTTAAATTGAGAATAGTGTACTAATAACTAATGTTGGTGCACATTTATATAAAGTTGATTATGATCAGGAATATCCCATCTGTACTTTGGTGCCCTGTCCCAGGTACAACTTAAGTAGGTATTAATCAATGTGTACATATAGTTTACTATCATTTTTAGTCATGCATAGTAGGCTACTGCCTTCCTGATTGCTTTATTTTTGAGAAACCTATTCTGCAACTACCTTGGTGTTAAGAGAGTACAATACCCTATGAGACTGTTCAGTCTCATAAAACAAGCTCAATTCACTTATTGAAAACACAAGCTTACAATCAAGTCAGATGGGAGATCTACAGAAGCAAAGTGTGATAGACAAAGATGTATTACTGAGATTATTTTTTTAAACAAACAGAAAATAAATCTTTGTTGTTCCACGAGGCCGTTCTACCTACATTCCATTTGCTATAGCAAATGGATTAACAAGTGAATGTAGGTACTTAACCTTCAACTACCTTCTGCCTGAAATCCCTGTGACATTATTGTTGTAACCAACTAGCTGTGTGGGACATTATCACAATACATATTTAAGCTAAATGACTTTGATTGTAAAATATATTTTGCTGTATTACTAGCTTCATCAACATGCTTTGGTGAAGGCCTATTCTTTCAACATGATGAACTTGAATAGTTGGATATTATTAGACGTCTAAAAGGACAACATTTGGTTGTTTGTTAGTAGGGTTGCTTTACTTTAATTGCAATGCTAATACCAATTTAGCATAGTGGTAGCACTAACTGCTAATAAGGTTTTGATACAGTATTCAGAGGCTGGCTGTAAGTGCTTGCTAGCATGTTCAATGTTTTGGGCTGAATTGTACTAGGCCTAGGGGAAGATGCTAATGTTATTTAACTTCTAGATCCTTTCATTTTTCACTTAAAGTGAAACTCAATAATTGTTTTGCATGCTGTCCGCCAATCACTCTGTTTTTTAAATATTGAGGTAAGTCACACATTTTAGAACATTGATACATTTCACAAAGCTACTTTCCTAACAAACGCGGTGCAGTTGTAGCAATCGCTACGAGAATGCACTCTGTGTTAGCTGCACAAGGCACTTTGCGTATACAGATGGAGCGATTCATTTCGGACAGTTTGAAACGCGAGGGCCGTGATTGGTACGTGATCTGCCCTCGCTCAAGGGAAAGCCTCCAGCTTGACTTGAGACCGCCCCCGTGATAGATAAATGTATTTATAATGACGCCAGCTGCAATGGATCATTGATCCACCAGGAGGTGCAGTGGGGTTCCACACTGGAGCTCATGTGAAATAAAGTCAGATACAGTACGCTGGATGTACAGCGGAACTTTGTTAAGATCCATATGTCACGGATATCATACTCTGTGCTAAATAAGAGACATGTAATCATTTACAAAACATCAACATGTTGTTATTTAACAAAATAATTTTGTTATTCGAAAAAAACAAACGGGAGGAAATGCAGCCCGGCTCTCGATTTTTAATCCTAATTTAATCATCATCTTCACCACGATCATTTATGTTTATGTTCGCCGAATTGACATGAAATTACTGACACATATGAATATACTGTATTCAACTTAATTAAAACGTTATTAACGTGCCTAAACTCAGTAATTCACCAAAAATATGTATATTTTAATGGAGTTTCGTCGGTCGATCAGGATCCCAAAGTGTAGCGGAAGGATCCTCATCTGGATGAAGGGTGTTATTTTCCCCATAAAGAACAAGTCGCTGCAAATTATCCCGCTTATTACATGGCCACATTCTCAAAAAAGTAACGACATGACTCCCAATATTAATTGAAATGCTTTTATGGATTTAGAAAATGTTTTTATTGATTTAAAAAATAGTTGTATGTATTGATTTAAATTCACATGCATCCGCTAAGAAAAATAGTCCGTTGTTACAGTTTTTTAAACAGTCTGAATGAAACGGCAGCTCTAAGCTGTGTATTTACACAACTAATGGCCCATCAACCACAGCTCTCTCCCCCCCCCCCCTCCCCCCCTGATCTTTCTTCTCCAGCAGCTAAATTAACAGTAGGTTACTCTGAGTGACCATAGACTGTATGTGACAAGCTTACAGTTAGTGACGTAACAACACCATAAAAGCTGGTGGGTTGAAAGCAATAGCCTACGGGAGGTAAAAATAACTAGAATAATTGTGACTTATTTATTGTGGCTTTTATGTTTTTAGGTATAAAATGTTATGTAATTCAGGCTTATAGTTCTCCCTTCTCTAAAAGCCTTCAACAATGACAATATTCATTGTAATTTAATAAATCCTTCCAACACACGTTGTAAAAAATAGCCTACTGTAAGTTAAGAAATCATTTCAATATGTACATCTTCTGATGTAACAACAATAACATTATAAATAGTAACATAGCTGAACATGGTATTGCACATTTAGCTTTGAGTGTTACTGACCGGAGATGTTTTTATTACATGAATTAAGGTGACTGAGGCTTTTTAACATACAGGGATGCAAACTCATCAGGTATGAAAAAGGTGACAAGGATCCGAGCCCCCGGCTCCCCCACCCCCCACCCCACGGAATGACAGAGGATTTTAGCAGTCAGAACAACTAAAGCAGCAGTGTTAATAATAACAGAAACGCCAAAGAGTCACATAATAGAAATATATAAAAGCATTTATTTCAAATTGTGGAGCAGTCAGTTTATAATTTTGGCAGCACTGTTGAGCATTTTGAAAATTTATTTTCAGGCCTCTGTGCAAGGCTTAAGTCTTTTTATCTTTATAGCCACATGGTGTAAAGTAACTAAGTTCATAAACTCAACAAGTACTATACTTGGGCACAATTTTGAGATACTTGTACTTTATTTAAGTATTTCAATGTTTTGCTACTTTGTTATTCTACTCCATTACAGTTCAGAGGTACATGGTGTACTTCTACTCCACTACATGTATTTAATACCTTTAGTTACTTCACAGATCTGGATTAATTAAGTGAAATATAATCAAGTGTTAAATCAGACTTTAGTTCCACCTGGAGTAAATCCACAAGCTACCCTGCAGTATACAAAGTCATTCAAACTAGCTGCACCTTTACCAGCTTTGAGAACACTTTCATGATCAACCATTATAAAACATATATTATTCTGAAATGGACCAATCTGCACAATGACTACTTTTACTGTCACTACTTTCACTATATTTTGATGATAATACTTTTCTACTTTTACTTGAGGAACATTTTGAATGCAGGACTTTTACTGTAACAGAGTATTCCTACACTCTGGGACGATTACTTTTACTCAAGTACAAGATCTGAGTACTTCTACTTTTACTCAAGTACAATATATATACTTATACCACCTCTGTTTATAGCCTATGAAAAAAACTATTAGAAATAGAAGGCTAAAGCTAACGTTAGCAGATAGTGACAATGTATGCTAGCTAGCTAGCTCAACGATTCCTTAAATAATATTGCCACAGAAAAACTTTTCAGTTCACATCACGCTCTGCCGCTCCGACAGGGAGCTCTGCTCTGAACACCTGAACGGCCCGTTCTAACAGCTGTTCACCAGCGGTCCAGTCTGTGCCACAGTGACTCCGGACGCACAGTTAATATTAACGAACGCACCCGTAGGTAATGTAGCTGCTGAAGCTAGACCATCATCTCGGAGCAGCAGAGCCTTATTATACATCCATGAGCAGAGCCGACAGGCAGGAAGACTCGAGCACACCGCTCGTACTTCATTATAATATATAAAAAAAGAACACCATGCGTGTCATGATGGCACATAACAGCTCACGGCCGCAGATTACTCCGGGTCCCAGCCCCCCCCATACCCCAAAAATATTTGTATTGCAGATCTACATGAATCACACAAACAACTTATTTTGGATTCAAAACGGCGAATTTCGCCGAAAGGTGACAAGTTTGCATCACTGAACATAGACAGAGCACAACTGAAACATAACATCTGAAACGATGTAACAACATAATACACTTGTGGGGATGCTTGGGATGTGAGGAGTGAGGGACACGGCTTAGAACGGGCGTGTCGCCTGGCAGGACAGGAGAGTGTGTTCACCAGTCTGCCTTGATCTATGAATTCATGTCCGTGTTTTATAGAAGGAAATTCCTTCACTTCATGAAAGTGTTTTAACCACACACACCTCTACTACACACACATGACGGGTGTTATTTTCCCCATAAGGAACAAGTCGCTGCAAATTATCCCGCTTATTACACGGCCAAATTCTCAACAAAGTAACGACATGACTCCCAATATTAATTGAAATGCTTTTATGGATTTAGAAAATGTTTTTATTGATTTAAAAAATAGTTGTATGTATTGATTTAAAAAATAGTTGTATGTATTGATTTCAATTGACATGCATCCGCTAAGAAAAATAGTCCGTTGTTACAGTTTTTTAAACAGTCTGAATGAAACGGCAGCTCTCAGCTGTGTATTTACACAACTAATGGCCCATCAACCACAGCTCTCTCCCCCCCTCCCCCCTTGATCTTTCTTCTCCAGCAGCTAAATTAACGGTAGGTTACTCTGAGTGACAAGCTTACAGTTAGACACAACACTGTCATTGCAAGTGACCCTCAGTTAGTTGACTTTTATGTTCAACTGCTAAATTCGTTACTGATAAAAAAGGGCTTCTACTGTACCTAATTACCTTAACACTAGAACCGCCAGAGGTTTTTGTATAGGCCTACCTAAACCTGTCAAATCACGCTATTAGAATGCAATTTTTAACAACATAGGGTGCTACATAACACACTTTCTGGAAAAGTCAGGGACTGGGAGACTTTAATATTTTATTGAAAATAAGTTACATTGCACACACACAACATCACATAAATTGAACCGATTGGTGGTTCTAGTGTTAAATAAACTCACTAATTAATGAAACCAGTTCAATACGCATTATTCTTATTCTTATCATTCTTTATGAGCGCAGAAATAGTCTTAAAATCAGATCTGTTTTTTAAATGAAATCTGACGGCAGGCAGTTAGCTCTGATCACCTATGACAAATGCGCCGCACCTAATCGCTGGCCATTCAGCCACAGACACTGTTCGAAATGGGGGGGAGCTAGGAGGAGCTTGGCTCCCCCGAAGAGGGAGGGAGCTCCCCTGAAGGCTGACTTTGAGATAAATAGGGGGAGCCCAAAACAATCGTGCATATTTGTGTCACACAGATTAGAAATGTTGAGTTTCTGTAAATAACAGTTCTTGAAATAAATAATAGTTATTGTTCATTACAGTTTCTGAATATTTGTTTTATATTTGTGAATATGTCTGGGTGTTGCCATCTGTATGTGGCGGCGCTGCATTCTTACTTATGTTGCTATGATTATGGCGGTGATGCCGGCGTGGTATTTGAAATGTTCATATTGATATTTTTTTAACTCTAGCTCTGTAATAAAAAAATATGGCAAAACGAAAACAGCCAAGCGTCACAGCTTTTGGATTCACAAGCAAAGAAGCGAAGGAGTCTAAAAATGACAACGTGAACGGAAAACAACTTTTAGTTGGCCGGCTGTAAGCGGCGTTAGGGTCGAGTTTGACAGCTCCACACCGAGGGAGAGGCCTGCCGATGCGGAGCCTGAAGAGGCTTCAACAACGGCCACATCCGCCGGCATAGTGACACCGTCTGTATTAGTAGAAGAGTGTTTTTATAGCAATTGATCGCATCCGCGCTGCTGCGCCAGTCAACAGAGCGTGCGTGTGACATATTTAGTAGCAGGATGTGCTCTGAAAAATAGGGCTCCCCGAAAGCAAATGGGTAATTCGAAAACTGACAGAGCTCCCTCTATACAAATCAAACTGTAGAAGGTGTGAAAGCACCTATTGTTTTAAATAATGGTCGGAATGTGACCTGTGAGCCTTCTGAATTACCGTGGGACAGCACATTCTAAACTAAAATGTTCAATCAATAAAGTAACATCTTATCTTATCTTAATAATATCTTCATATTAATAATAATAATAAATCATACAGTAGGCTATGTGTCCGAAAGGGAGCAGGAGGAAGCAAACACAAAAATATACTGCATATTAAAGCAAATGATTGTAAAGGTTAAAGTATGAGCATAACAAATAAAGAAGTGTAATGTAAACATTTACATTATAATTATGATTATTTAATATATAAAGACTATATATTATTGAATTACAAGATTAGATATACTTTAGTTGATCTAAAATATTGATGTGTTAAAATGCTCTTCAAAACACAACTGAAAGTCCATGAAACTTGTCTTTCTGTATTTGTGAATGAAGCGCCATCTCCTGGTTAAAACCTGAAATTGAAAATCTGGCAACGCCCTCTTGGAAAATAGTGGGAGGGCTTAACATTCCTCTATACTGGTCTTTGGCTGGTGGTAGGCAGGAAGCTGTAAGCTGGAGTCCGAAATTCAGTGCTCCATCTGTAGCTTCACGTCTCTGATGATCTGAAAAGCTAAATGATGTCATAAATGTACACAGATTTTTCTTGTGTTGAAAGAGATTAGCAGCTCAATGTTACTTGGGTTGTGAACGCACAACAGTTGGTTTTTTGTTAGTAGAGTTGCTTTACTGTAATTGCAATGCTAATACCAATTTAGCAGGTAGCTAACTGCTAACAAGGTTTTGATTTTCAGAGTAGATTGGCTCTAAGTGCTTGCTAGCATGTTCAATGTGATGAGCTTATGCTAGCTAGGTTGATAAGGCCTAGGGGAAGATGCTAATGTTATTTAACTTCCAGATCCTTTCATTTTTCGCTTACGGTGAAACTCAATATGTTTTTTACATACTGCATGTATATGCTCTGTGTGTTTGTGCATGTACATATCCTCCCTGTGTGTGTAATGTGTGTAAACACAACAGAGTGGGGAAAGACATTTCCCTCTGAGGGATGAATACATTATATCTTCTTCTTCTTCTTCTACTGAGAAATCATAAGTGAATGGCCACATTAGGTTTGCCTGCAGTGAATGCTAACACCTATGAGCTAGTTTATAGATGTATCATGGCATAGCCAGATGTCTCTCATAACCCACAGTCTATGGCTGTTACTGGTGGGTTATAGCATAATTTTATATCTGAATTGTGCTTGGAATTTGCACCCAACATGTTAATAACAGTTTTTTTGCCCCTTCATGAATATGGATTGGGGGGTTGAATTTTTTCTCAAGTCATCTGTTCAATTAATATTAAGCCTTAAAACTTTTGCATAAATTAGGGCGTGGTCACTTTGATGGACATGTACATGCCTCACTGTCAGCTAACAGCAACTTGTCCACTCTACTAGGCTACAACCATAGAGGCTACAATGTTAATTAGTTGTAGTTACTGTACTTGACCCTTTAGCTTTAGCCGTGTTCGTGGTGATTGTGCCTTTTAGGGAATATTGTTACAAATACCAGACAATTAGAATGTTGTGCTGTGCACTTGAATGTACTAACAGAACTTCCAAGAAGTCTGAAATTATAATATTATACATGTCCCGTTCGCAGGTGTTTGTGTGCTTGGTAGCTTAGCTTGTTACTTATTAGCCAGCTAAGGACGTAACCCTTTATACTATATACATTTTAGTTTATGATTCAGCCTTGGGTAAGACTTTTATAGTCTATGGCTATGACGGCCATAATGCTAAACGGGAGCAAATGTTAATAGGGGACTGTTACGGCTGCTGCCTTCCTGGTCGTCTGAGTGTTTTCATTTGTGTGTGTTCTATGTAAATTAGCTGTGCGGTTGCCCTCCCGGCATTGGCTGCCATCTCCTGGTCCACCCCTGAAGATTGCGATTGGAGCACACCGGGCACGACACACTCCAATCGCAGCGCACAGCCGGCGCACCCCTGTTGGAGATGACTACAAAGCTTGGGGACAATTATCATTCTGGAGGCTCTGTATGTGGACAGATGCCTCTCGCTACTTGCTCTTTGTTCTGGGGTTAAACTAATGTGATTAGTAGTGTCTAGAGTAGGTTAGTTAGAGTGTAGAGTAGCTTAGTTAGTGTTTAGAGTAGTTTACGATTCTGTGACGGTTGCCATTAGTTAGCTGTGTTTTGTAGAGATTCTTTGGTTAGTTGTATTACTTTTAAAGTGAGGTTTTGTTTTGTTCTTTATTTAGTATATTAGTATTTATTTTCCCTGTATGTCTTTAGACTGACCTTTTAGAGTCCTCCCTTAGTTTAGTTGCCCATTTAAACTTGCGCCTTTGTGGCCTCTATTTGTTTGTTATTTAAACCGGTGTTTTTGGCTCTTTTGTTTGCTTCAGGCTGTTTGCCTGCCATTTTGTTCACCTGTTGTGCATTAAAACCACTTATAATTATACCAATACCAATCTGGTTGTGTTGCTTCCCTTTGATTCCCCTAGCTCAGAAGGGAACGTAACACATGGGGGGGTGGTCCGGGATATTAACTACTTTCCTGGGGTTATAAGTGGTTGTGTACAGCTAAAAACAATTTGGTAAGGTTGTGTGTATGAGTATGGCAACTTTTGATTTGGAGTCGTTTTTGGTCTGTCCTTCTCATGAGCAGTTAGTTCAGTGTCGTAGAGACGACTTATATGAGATAGCGCAACATTTTGGTCTCCCAGTGGCAAAACAATTATTAAAAAAAGAGTTAAAGGCTCAGGTGGTGGATGAGTTGGTGGAAAGGGGTTCTCTGGTGCTGCCTGCACAAGCTGAGCTCACTGTGCCAAATGTCCGTGCTAAAGGAGAGGGTAGTGACAGCGAGGGGAGCGAGCAGTGTAAAGCACCGTCTGCGCCGCCTCGCTATAGTCCACCGTCTCCTGGTAGTCCTGATTCCTGGGAAGGGAATAAACTTAAAGTCCGCCTCGCCCGACTTCAGTTGGAAGCTAAAGACAGGCAACTTCAGTTAGAGGCAAAAGACAGGCAGTATCAGTTTCAGTTGGAGGTAAAGAAAATCGAAGCCGATAAGGAAATAAAAAAAATCGAAGCAGATAAGGAAGTCCGGATGCGGCAGATGGAGCTAGACTCCCAACTGCGCGCATCCGGTGCTTTTGACTCTGCCGGAAGAAACTTGCCATCTCCACCTCCTCCACCTGCCTTTGACGTGAGTAACAACATTTCGCTAGTGCCAACATTCTGTGAGACTGAGGTAGATGCCTATTTTGGTGCCTTCGAGCGCATTGCTACAGCATTGCGGTGGCCGGTTGAAGTTTGGGCTCTGATGGTAACGTGCAAATTATATGGAAAAGCTCAGGAAGCAGTTGCGGCTCTCACGTTAGAGGACAGCCTGCAGTATGACTAAGTAAAGGTTGCCATCCTCAGAGTGTATGAGTTAGTTCCTGAAGCTTACCGGCAAAAGTTTAGACACTATAGGAAGAGTCCTGATCAAACGCACGTAGAGTTCGCTCGGAAAAAGGGAATGTGTTTTGCTAAGTGGATTGCTTCATGTAATGCTACCGATTATTCTTCTCTGAGAGAATTGATCATGTTGGAGGAGTTTAAGAAGTGTTTGCCTGATTGCATTGCTGAGTACGTGAACAAACAAAGGGTAAACTCTCTCTCTGCTGCCGCTGTGTTAGCTGATGAGTATGTGCTGACGCATAAAACTGTGTTTTCCGCTGTCTCTACGGAGAGATCCCGCCGTGTGTCAGCCGCAACATTTACTCAGCCAGCAAATGTGTATAACGTAAGCAGAGAAAAGAGAGAGTGTTTTTACTGTCATAAACCTGGACATGTCATTGCCAACTGTGCAGCTTTGAAACGTAAGGAACAGCGGCAGAAAATATCCCCGCCTAAAGGCATTGGCCTGGCTACACACGCACGCGCACAGGCAAGTAAACGTGACCCTTATGTTTCATTATCTGATCCTGTGATTGTGCCGGTGTCTTCAGATAAAGCTGTGTCCGAGGAGAAGCCAGAAATTGTGGCTCCTCCTCGTGAGGATGTCGTGAGACCAGCGCGACACGCCGGCTCAGACAAGCCTCCCGACTTTCCGACTCTCCCGGTAACCCGAGAGTGTCAGGTAGTTTATCGGATCCTAGTGTTGGTGTTAGCTCTGCAACACTTCAAGATTTATGTTGGACCCAGCCTTTGGCCAATTGTGATGTTTACATGTTACGATCCATTCATATTCTGCCCTAGCGTGTCCAAGCACAATCAGCGTCTCCTGCAATGGGCTCTGATTGTGCGGGACTACAACAGTAGACACCCGTCATTAAAGGGCTCAGAGAATGTGTTGGCCGATGCTTGTCCAGGTTGAGTTTGAGATGTTAGTGTGTCAGATTGAGTTTGTGATGAATGTGTGTTATTAGGAATTTCGTTAGTGTGCTTAGGTTCACAAAACCTGTGGGTTTGTGTCTTAAGGGGGGGAGTGTTACGGCTGCTGCCTTCCTGCTCGTCTGAGTGTTTTCAGCTGTGTGTGTTCTATGTAAATGAGCTGTGCGGTTGCCCTCCCGGCATCGGCTGCCATCTCCTGGTCCGCCCCTGAAGATTGCGATTGGAGCACACCGGGCCCGACGCACTCCAATCGCAGCGCACAGCCGGCGCACCCCTGTTGGAGATGACTACAAAGCTTGGGGACAATTATCATTCTGGAGGCTCTGTATGTGGACAGATGCCTCTCGCTACTTGCTCTTTGTTCTGGGGTTAAACTTGTGTGATTAGTAGTGTCTAGAGTAGGTTAGTTAGAGTGTAGAGTAGCTTAGTTAGTGTTTAGAGTAGTTTACGATTCTGTGACGGTTGCCTTTAGTTAGCTGTGTTTTGTAGAGATTCTTTGGTTAGTTGTACCACTTTTAAAGTGAGGTTTTGTTTCGTTCTTTATTTAGTATATTAGTATTTATTTTCCCTGTATGTCTTTAGACTCACCTTTTAGAGTTGCCCATTTAAACTTGCGCCTTTGTGGCCTCTATTTGTTTGTTATTTAAACCGGTGTTTTTGGCTCTTTTGTTTGCTTCAGGCTGTTTGCCTGCCATTTTGTTCACCTGTTGTGCATTAAAACCACTTATAATTATACCAATATCAATCTGGTTGTGTTGCTTCCCTTTGATTCCCCTAGCTCAGAAGGGAACGTAACAGGTACCCAATTATCTCAGTGGTGGCCGCCGGAGCTAACGGAGCCGCAGGGGGCTAGCTCCAGCCGGCGTCCCACAGCTAGCCCACTGCGGCTCCGTTAGGTCCGGGGTCGGGCGGTGGAGTCCGTCTTTTCTTAACTTGTGAATGACAAGCATTAAGAATAACAAAACATAGCTAATTCTCTTGCAGATTGTCTCATTTGATTTTGAATGTAACGTTTATATAGGGGAACACACTGTTAGCAGTAACTTGGTATGCACGTATTTCATGTTAGCTTAGCTTCTTAGCCTGAGCTAGCTCTGTTTACTTCCAGTTCGGAGGCAGCAGGTCCCGCCTCGGCTCCGCCTCTTTGCCCTTATTTGAAGCAGGCAGGATTAGACTCTGACGTCGCTGTCAAGCCATTAGTGGCCGACTCCGCCTACTAAGGGCTTCTCGGCAACTCTGCAGAATTCTATGGGTGACGTCACGGACACTACGTCCATTTATATATACAGTCTATGCTCTCAACACAGGGTTTGTTTAATTACTACTGCCACTACTACAACAATTATAATAGAGGTAACATCTGCACATAGTGTAAAACAACTTTTAGTGACACATAACATTTTGGCCCTTAGCTTGTCATGCTTGACAAAAATTGGCCCTTTGGTAAATATAATTGGGGAGCCCTGATGTACTCAATTAGTTGCTTGTAAAAGGGGTAACACAAGCAACTTAATGAAGCATTTGCAAACGAAACACTCATTGAACCTAAAACGGTGCTAATAGTGTTAGGGGGCTTCAGCCGCGCTGTTTGTAAATGTGACCTGAGCGAAGGCTCGCAGGCAGGTTAGCTGCTGCGCACAGATAATATGTTTTGTTTACCTGAGTGCAGTCTTGCAGGCACATCGCCTTGTCTTTTTTTAGTTTATTAACACTGCCAGTTTATTAATGTGAGCTCCTACACCTATAATAATTTGGCCTTTCATTGAATGCATTATAAACCAGTTAAACTTACAGATATCATTGTGAATTGGAAAACTGCATTTAAATGTTGTTAAAGGTCAAGCTCAAATACGTTGTTCTATGTTTAAACCTTCAGACACATTTTGACGTGTTTCAGTTCAGCACATCATTTATTTTGTGATGATTTAAAAGTACAATCCAGAATAAAATACGCATCTTTTTGCCATCTTAGCCTTTTGACCAATTTCTTCATATCTCAGTTTTGCATGATGTCACTGTACGACAATGTTCTAAGGATCTCTTGTCGAGCTAGAATCCGTGTATCTACCGTCCAATTGTTTTTCTTTATTAAACACGTAAATGGAAGAGCGTCTGAGAGGCGTTTTTGCTTTTTACCTTACTAAATGGTCAAATGGTCATTGGAGCGAGGGGCGGGGCGAGACTCACGGAAGTGATTTCAAAACAAAAGCACTCGTTTGCTAAAATCACACTTTGAATCACTACAGTATCCTGCTGAAGGAACGGTGATTATTATAAACAAGGTGAAATTAGCGATCACAACGAAAACGGCCAAGACACATATTGAGCCCAGAAAATGAATGTTATTAAGGGCTGTAAACAGTGTGTGAAATACGGGGGGGTCCGGGGGAGCTCGACCCCCCCAGTTAACACCTGAGCCCCCCTGAAAGCCTCAACAGCAAAATGTAGGGGGGGTCTGAAATTATAATATTTATTTGTCACTTGCAATGGTCACTAACATGTTTTTAAGCTTACTATGTCCAGTATTCATAATTCAAAACATCTATTTACAAATATCTTCTATTTTGGCTGTCAAAAGCAGAGCCAGCCGCGTGACGCGGGTATGCTGCGTGACGCGATCACAAATTATGCAAATTAGCCCCACGCGGCAAAGAGGAGAGAAAGACGTTACATTAGAGAAGACTAAAATATCGAAGAGAAAGCTAAACCCAAGTGTTTCACTGGCGCACTTTGGGTTCACATCCAAAAAAGTGACACCACAAGATGACCAAGAGACACCCAGAGGTGATACTGATGATGCAGCAGCTAGCACAGCACTCGCTACCAGAACCGTTAGCGAGTCGGGGGCTCCTGTCCCGCCCAGTCACTCCCCAGAAGGAGGTGAAGTTTGAGGCAGAGCGCTCAAAAGACGCAGCAGTTGCGGAGGTAGCTGCTACTGCTGCTAGTGACTTTCCGCCGGCTGGTTGGACAACGAAGCAGGTGGGCGAATGGAAGGACCGCAACCCTTGGCTTGACATTAAGGCTGGAAAGTTAGGATGCTTAGCGTGTAGGAAAGCAAAAACGTTGCTACTCTCATAAAAGGGACCAGGTTTACACCTCGCGGAAGAATGGTGTTACTAGCCCTGATGCAAAACAGCTACGAAAGAAGATATACAAATACAGGGACAGCCAGGCCCACGCGAGGTCAGTGGAAATAGTACAGATGAAAGACAAAGAAACCCTCCCAAACTGTTTCATTGATGTACAGTCCGATTTACTCAAGAAAACAACAGTCTCGTTTAGAACAGCTTACACCGTAGCAAAGGAAAGGCTATCTTATAAAAAGCTCAACCCCCTCATGATAATGCAGGAGCTGAATGGAGCCGAAGTTGGGAATATCCACAAATCTGACCATGCATGCGCAGAAATAATAAGTCACATTGCAAAGGAAATGCGCCGCAAGTTCGTCTCTAATGTGAAATAAATGGATTCAAAGGTATCAATCACAATTGATGAAAGTACCGTTCACGGTCGTCCCTATCTAATCATTTACGTAAGATGTGATGTCAGTGGTAAGGGGGATGTAGATAATGTTTTCCTGGATATAGTGGAACTTACAGATGGGGTCGATGCTGAATCAATTTATAACTCGATGATGGCGAGTCTATATAAAGCTGGAATGGATGATGACTTTTTGAGGAAGCACCTAATAAGCATAGCCACCGATGGGGCTGCAGTGCTCACGGGAAAAGCCAGTGAGCTTGTCGTCAGACTCAAAAACAATTTTTCGAACGTGCAGTCTGTACACTGCCTGGCGCACAGACTAGAACTGTCAGTCAAAGATGCTCTTAAAGAAGTGGGTGGCACTAATCAGTTGGAGATATTTATTTCACATTTATACTCACTCTACAATCAGTCAACCAGGAATTCCAGATTGCTGAAAGAAGCAGTGACCGAGCTCAACATGGAAATACTGAAAATAGGTCAAATTTTCACCATCAGATGGGTTGCTAGCAGCTTTAAAACAGTAAAAGCTGTATGGAAAGATTTCCCCGCACAAGCACTCCATTTTAAAACATCCAGTGAGAACGCATCACGTAATGATCTTGAGAGGCAAAAATACAAGGGACTTCTCAAGCACCTAACCAACTCAGGATTCGTGGAAGATTTGGCTGTCATGAAAGACATCCTGCGTGAACTCCAGAGCCTGTCTCTCAAGCTGCAGAGAAGATAAATGACACTTGTGGACTCAAGTGTCCACATCAAACAAACCGTCAATGTTTTGACCGCCATGAAGACGACTGGGGGGAGATCAACGAAGAAGGCTGAACAGGGCGTGTCATCGGTCTTTTTTAAGGACGTAGAGCTGACAGAAGGCAGGGGGGAAATAAACAAGCCTTGTTTTTATGAAACGGTCGTTGCTACTATAACCAAGCGCTTACCGGAGACAAGCTTGGTCCAGACGCTCAAAGCTCTTGATAAGCGCTTCTGGCCAGGAGAGCAGGAAGACTTGACTTTGTATGGAGACCAAGAAGTACACCGTCTGGCTCGGAGAACCAGCCGGGGAGGCCGTGGGGCAGTTTAGAGACTGGAAATTGCAGGGCACTCCACCGGGCAAAACACAGCCGGGGAGGCCGTGGGGCAGTTTAGAGACTGGAAATTGCAGGGCACTCCACCGGGCAAAACACTGGAACGGTTATGCATAGCAAGTCGCACTTACCTCCCCACGTCTGCTGAGTGCGAAAGAGGCTTTTACGCCATGAATAACGCCGACAACCAGAGCCACAACAGGTTGCACGAGGAGAGCCTGTCTTCGCGTGTGTGTGTGTGTGTGTGTGTGTGTGTGTGTGTGTGTGTGTGTGTGTGTGTGTGTGTGTGTGTGTGTGTGTGTGTGTGTGGGTGGGTGTGGGTGTGTGCAGGCCCGCCCCTCCCTACACGCAGAACACGCAGACTGTGTGTGTGTGTGTGTGTGTGTGTGTGTGTGTGTGTGTGTGTGTGTGTGTGTGTGTGTGTGTGTGTGTGGGGGTGTGTGTGTGTGTGGGGGTGTGTGTGTGTGTGTGTGTGAAAAAATCGAAAACAGATGGCTCTTTTTCATTCATATGAACGTTAGAATATATAATTATACATATATAAATATACAGCGCCCCGGTTGAGAAACGCTGCTACTACTGATTGTCTTGGATTGCATCCATGAAATATTGTATAGGCCTACTGCATATTGAGAAATCTACGACCGGTATATTGCGCAATGTTAGAAATTAAAATCAATGTTTTGATGGTATAATGTAGCTTAAACATACCGTCAGTTTAAACGCTCTTTCATACTGAAAAACCAGAAATTCTTGTGCACAAGCAGTTAAGCTTTTATTCTGAAAATCCTTCATCTACGGTTAGCATTTAGCATGTGGCTAATATACGATTTCCTAAAGAGGTGAATTGAGTAGCGAAATGATATGGAGTGGTGCAAATCGAAACCTACAGATTTAACACTACAACTATAGATGTCGAGGTACTACCATGTTGAATATTAAATGAAAGTACAGTTTATTTGAATACATTATTGTTTACAGACGAGAGTAGCATGTGACAACATCCGGAATGACCGGAAACCAAACGAGCCGAGAAGTATTGTTTAGAGTATTGATTACAGCGTTTAGAATGTGTTAAATGAAAAGTGATGAAAGAGAATATGAGGAGAAACTGCGTGTTAAGCATATATTGAATGTGAAAAGAACCTATCCTCTGTTGAAATGCAATAACGGACATTGGAGACGAGGTGAGCCGGCTGGCGGGGAGGAGCCAGCAGAGGATATATAAGAGCGCCGGAGGAGAGATCCGGTCTCTTCTCTTCTTGCTCAGGAGAGCCAGATCACAGCTGTTTTCTGCCGGAACAATATTCTGTCTGTAACACTACCGCGCCTTTTTTAATTAAAGTATCCCATTTGAATCTTTTCAGAGACTCCATTTAGTCTCATTTTAAAGCTTCTCTCCTGGACGCGAGAATAAAGAACATATTTAACAGCAATAAACGGGAGATGGGGACCCCCCCGATTATTGACGGGTATTTCGCACACTGGCTATAAATATAATAAGCCTGTGTCTAAAATGGACAACATTGTTAGGAGATTTAAAATATACAGCGGTTCTGCACTGTGGTCACTCAGCCGCCTCTCGCGTTTGTTTTTTTAAATCAGCTGCTCTTAATTTTTCCTGCTATATTTGACGAGTGATACAAATATTTGTTACCACAAGTTCTTAAGGAAACTGACACTGTTGGACTCGGTTCTAGTTTGACTTCGACCAAAAATAAAATGAGGTACTTTTACTCTGTACTTTGTGAGTAATCCTCTGTCAAAGTCCCCTCCATAGTACATAATGCATGTTGTTCTGCTATCTTTGATGAATGATACACATATATATTATATATTAAATAAAAATAGCAGAGAAACATGCATTCTTGTTCTCAGGAGGGGACATTGACAGAGGAGTACTGGAACAGTACACAGTAAGTACTTCATAGTAGGCATGGGCGGTATCATTTTTTTCATACCGACATACCTTGCTGACATCATACCGTGGTATA
This sequence comes from Notothenia rossii, assembly GCF_949606895.1. Taxonomy (NCBI): domain Eukaryota; kingdom Metazoa; phylum Chordata; class Actinopteri; order Perciformes; family Nototheniidae; genus Notothenia; species Notothenia rossii. The sequence goes on along the minus strand of NC_136903.1, from coordinate 57,455,806 downwards.
CGGTATATGACGGTATCAGTCCCAATTTAAGGGGTAATTTCTCCCCCCAAATATTTTTTTACTCACTATATCAACAGCCAGCCCCACCCAAAATATTTTCCACCAGCCGCCACTGACGGTGTGACTTGGGTCGACTTGAGTGAGGTGGCGTTCGGCGGCAAATAGATGTTTCGAACGGTATATTATATGTTCGGTGTAAAATGCAGCCCGAGCCGGTAGACGCTCGCAAAGTGCCGCGACGTGCGCGCAAGTGCAAAACAAGGGCTGCATACATGACACATTGTGCCAATGGCACATTTTGAGATCGGATACAGGACGCGTTTGTAGATGTCCGACGTTGTTTCCATAGTGAGCTAAGTTAACAATATATCATCATACATAAACATTTTCCGGGAGTAAATACTTGACTTATGTAAACTGTGTTCGTTATTCTCCCGTCCAGGAGAGAAGCTTCAAAAAGGAGACTAAATGGAGTCTCTGTGAAAGTTCAAATTGGGTACTTTAATTAAAAAAGGAGCGGGTTGGTCACAAGCATGATATTGTTCAGTCAGACAAACAGCTGTGATCCGCTCCTCGTTACGGAAGCCAAGAGTTGGATCTCTCCTCCGGTGCTGTTATATATATCCTCTGCTGGCTCCTCCCCGCCAGCCGGCTCGCCTCGTCTCCAATGTCCGTTGTTGCATTTAAACAGAGGATTGGCTCCTTTCACATCCAATATATGCTTAACACGCCTTTTCTCCTCATATTCTCTTTCATCACTTTTCATTTAACACATTCTAAACGCTGTAATCAATACTCTAAAAAATACATCTCGGCTCGTTGGGTTTCCGGTCATTCCGGATGTTGTCACATGCTACTCTCGTCTGTAAACAATAATGTATTCAAATAAACTGTACCTTCATTTAATATTCAGCATGGTAGTATCTCGACATCTATAGTTGTAGTGTTAAATCAGTAGGCTTCGGTTTGCACCACTCCATATCATTTCGCTACTAAATTCACCTCTTTAGGAAATCGTATATTAGCCACATGCTACATGCGTAGATGAAGGATTTTCAGAATAAAAGCTTAACTGCTTGTGCACAAGAATTTCTGGTTTTTCAGTATAAAAGAGCATTAAAACTGACGGCATGTTTAAACTACATTTCCCCATTAAAACATTGATTTTAATTTCTAACACTTATTGAATAAAGTTTGCTATATTCACTAAATAGTTTGGCAATACTATTCCGTGCATGTGTTAAAAACCTTATTTCCATTTGATTCATTGGATTACTCGCGTGAATGTTTAGCACGTAAATGCTTTCGTTTTTAAAACCGTCCGACCTCGACTACAAAACCATCAACTAGTTGCGTAGGATTAAAGAATGTCAACACTCGCTCACCCCGTCTTAAACATTCCCAAAGAAGTGCCTCCGTCTCTCGTTGTGCTGGATGAAGTCACTGGCGACGAGTAAACCCAAAATAGTCCCAAACAGGCGCAGAGGCATTTTTCTTTTTTACTAGTTGTCCGAGTTCGGGGCCGGCAAATGCTGCCGCCATTTTGCTCAGCTCAGCTCTGTGCTGAGCTCTGAGAGCGGGAAAGACGGACTGCCCTCCTCTGCCCTCTGCTGGCGCGTGCTGTGCATTACAACCAATGTCGTCCCTGTCAAAACTCTGTGTCAGTGTAATAGAATGAAACGCATCTATGATTTGGCGCACAGTCTGTGACGTCACGGAATTGAAAATCATACCGACGGTATTTCGAAATACCCTGGTATACCGTAATACCGTCATACCGCCCAAGCCTACTTCATAGTACTTGTGGGGGTAGTTTCACTAGTACTGAGTCCAACAGGATCAATATCACGAAGAAAAAATGGCAACAAAAAAGAATTCCCTCATAAAACTTAGCAGAAGTGGCTTGATTGTGTTCTCAGCAGGGGATATTTTCTCCAAAAATACACAGTAAAAGTACTTCAATTTATTGTAAGTAGTAGGCTAACTAATACAAAGTCAAGCAGTATCAATTTCATTAAGAACTAATGGTAACATTATATTTTTATCATTCATCAAAGATAGCAGAAAAACATGCATTATGTAGGCTACTAAGGAGGGGACTTTGACAGAGGATTACTCACAAAGTACACAGTAAAAGTATTTTACTTCTGGTAGAAGTCAAACTAGAACCGAGTCCAACAGTGTCAGTTTCCTTAAGAACTTGTGGTAACAAATATAGCAGGAAAAATGAAGAGCAGCTGATTTGAAAAAACAAACTGAGAGGCGGCTGAGTGACCGCAGTGCAGAACCGCTGTATAGTTTAAATCTCCTAACAATGTTGTCCATTTTAGACAGAGGCTTATTATATTTACAGCCCTTAATAACATCCATTGTATGGGCTCAATATGTGTCTTGGCCTTTTTCGTTGTGATC
>NC_136903.1:56419641-56717722 GCF_949606895.1 Notothenia rossii | reverse complement strand
CAACGCCCACTACACCACTGACTGCAACTACAAAAAGCTAAGGTTTGTTTTCTCATCAGGAAATGCAGACCGGCTCAAACAAAATAATTTTAAATCATCATCCTCACAATCATTTAATGTATCATATTTTCGCCGAATTGACATGAAAGCACTAATAAATGTAGTTTCATCCACTTGAGTTTACAACTACAAAAATAATCGATTTGTTTTTATATCACATCCAACAGGAGGAAATTCAGCAGCTCTCACTACCGATTTTTAATCCTAATTTAATCATCATCTTCACCACGATCATTTATGTTTATGTTCGCCGAATTGACATGAAAGCACTGACAAATATGAATATACTGTAGTCAACTTCATTAAAACGTTATTAACGTGCCTAAACTCAGTAATTCACAATTTCTACGCATGACAACACACTTTGTCCATGTTTGGCTCTCTCGCCGCACAGTGAAGCGTTCCCGCATTGACGTCACTTCCGGCTTCCACCAAAACCTCAAAATGAGTCGAAGGAATTTTCCCGCGATGTTCGAAATTATTGATATTTATCGGAACGGTATCGCTTTTTCTTTTTTAAACTGACGGTTCGAGATTACTAGTAGCCCACTATTTCATTGCACAACAGTTGTTGGGTTCGTGTCACAGGCTCTTTAACTCCTGCCTATGTCAGGCTGATTAGGTCCGAGCTCTTTTACTTTCCGCTTTCCCTCCAGTGTCCTCCTCTCAAAGAGTGTTTCTAAGTGACTAAACATCATTTTCCTTCTCCATATTCGCTATAACTTAATACTTTGTGCAAAAGTGCAATTTTCCCCTCTGTGGGACTAAAAGGTATTCTGATTCTGAGTCTATCTAGTTTTGTTTACACTCCGTCTCCGTCTAACTCCCTCTCATTCAAACATCAATCACTCACTCTGGCGCTCCTACTGCCCCCTAGTTGTTGGCGGTGTCAACAGCTGCTTTTGGCGCAGTTTGGTGTGCCCCGAGCTGCTCCTATCTGTTGCATTGAAGAGGTGCGGAATGCGCATTAACCACTTATAACGAGAGTCAATGGGCAAAGATTTCTGTGCCCAAGCAGGAAACACGTGACTTTTAAAAAAAACTTTTTTAAAGACAAACAGCCAGACAGACAGCACAATAGCAGTTGGCAAACAAGTAAGGATGACAACTGTGACTCGAGTCCGACAGGATAAAAAACAAAGACAAAACAAAAAATGGACTGCGACAGGACAAGAATCAACAACAAAATCTAAATCTAAAGGCTCGGAGTCTAAATCCATTATTAATAACATAATGCAAAAGTAGGAATCAAACAATCTGTATAAATGGAACAAAAAGACCAAATATATCAAATAAAAACATAGCACTTGTTGGTCAGTCAGCCGCCCACTAATCACAGTTTAACACCGCAGGTCCACCACCCTATTGTACAGAGATATCCGGCATGTCTAGCTCCTGTATATACTTGTAGAAGGGCTTCCACATCTTGTGGAATTTCCCCAGGGAGCCCCTCAGTATGCACCTTATTTTCTCGAGTTGGTAAAACAATCTTAATCGATAATTTATCGTAGATTATACATTTAACTGACACCAACTATATAATATGTAACTTGTTCATAAATCTTTTTTTTTAAATAATAATGTAATACAAAAATACAAATATTTTTTAATGACAATCTAATGTGGGAAGAGGTCAATCAATCAATCAATCAATCAATCAATCAATCAATGTTTATTTATATAGCCCAATATCACAAATGTTACATTTGTCTCAGTGGTCTTCACAGTTTGCACAGAATGGGGCGAAGCCTGCGAGCTAGTTCAGGCAGTGAACTCGAGCACTTATGCTGCATTCATACATAACGCCCCTTGCCACTCTACAACCAACCAAACAGAGTCTCCTTAATATGCCGCTCTATTTAACTTGTCAGATCTCTCTCCATGCATTGCTTGCTGCTGCTATTGCCGCAGCTACCTCTACGTTGCTGCTGCTTGCCTGCCCCACCACCACCCTAGCTTCCACCTGTAGGCTCGGGGGTTAGTTATTTGATCATCACTTATCGTGCTATGTATATCTATGGAGTGATGATGCCCGAACCTAGTCACCATACTTAACTATGCTGCTTCTAATAAACATGTTAAAGAAACACGTGAGTTGTCTGACTTAAATATCAGTATGACAACACAACACCCTCTGTCCTTAGACCCTCACATCGTACAAGGAAAAACTTCCAGAGAAAACCCCACAGTTTAAAGGGGAACATGGGAGAAACCTCAGGGAGAGCGACAGAGGAGGGATCCCTCTCCCAGGACGGACAGACGTGCAATAGATGCCGTGTGTAAAAGAGGTGGGATGGCGCCCCTATGGGCCGGCCGCCACTGATTCTCCCCCGGGAAGATTTTTTTTAAAATGTTGAAATTAGATGCATCAATCTGGTGCACTTTGAGAGCAAAATTAGGGACAAAATTAGGGACTAGATCTATGGATACATTAGTGATGTGACGGTCCGTTCTTTTAAGTGAACAACGGGAGCCGGCTCGCGCCCTCGAACGACCCGTTTTTTTAATTTTTGTTAAGTAATACAAGACAGAATGATATGATGATCTCCGTGCTCCAGCTGCTCCGTGCATGCATGCAGTGACATGTAATATCCAGGGATTAGAGAATGTTGGTTGCTGCTGTTTTGAGCATTGCAATATTTATTTTCACTATGTTAGTTATTTATGATTATCGTTAGGCTCAGCAAAGATTTGATGTCAGCTGCTTCTGTCTTTTTTTCAATAGTTAATAGTTCCTGAAATAGAGTCCTGCTGTTTTGTCAGGGCTTTTTCTTTAAATATAATTTTTAAATCTCGATACAGTAGCCCCTTTTTTAAATGTCTATGCTTAAGTTTTTATAGGTGTTGCTATCTGCTTTGTGTAGCGTGGTGTGTTTTGTATAACTATAATGATCATATAAAGGTGTGCCTTGGAAATACTTGTTTACATAAATGTTGACCAAATCGTTTGAGACCCACTACATGGGCGCGGGAAAGGGGGTGCTCAGGGCGCTGCAGCACCCCCTAGCGGCAGGCAGGGGGTGCGGAGCTCCCCTGTCTGAATTATTATTTGACGGTTATTGCTGCCCCTGCTGTGCATAATCTGTGTAATATGTAGCCAATCAATTCCACATTGTTGGTAAAATAATATTTTGGCCTGCCCCGAATGTTTTTTCTGTAGCCCCGGACAATTCTACCTCAATAATATAATACATTAACCGTGCTTTACGTGAACCTCATCAAGACACTAGAGAGGACGGCAGGACTGTAATTTCCCGTGTTCAGTGAATGCAACAGAGGCAAGACACCAGACCAGGGGTCGGCAACCCGCGGCCCTCGAGCCGCATGCGGCCCTTTAAGCCCTCTGTTCTGGCTCCCTTGAGCTTAGACAAAAATAAGAAGGAAATAAAATAAAGGTATTTGTAGGACTATTTATATTTTGTTGCATGGTTGAAAATGTTTTGTATCTTGTATTTTGAGGTGATAATGTGACACATAAATAAAAAACAAAAAGGTTTTAATTAGGTCAACTAAAATATGCGTCACATCCTGCTATGGTCCCGCGCCAGCGCCTTTTCCTGCGGGTGAATAACCTGACCCCCGGCTCGATGAGCGAACTATGGACAAAGAAAGGTATCGGAGGAACACAGGATTTAATTCTGTGTGGACAGAGTTATATGCCTTCACAGCAAACTATGCTGGTATGTTTGATATGCAGAGAGAAGTTGTCAAACGTGCTGCAGCCTTTACGTATCGAGGAACAACACGAGAGAGGAAGACAGCTGACGATCTTCAGTCATAATTCGATGGGGTATGTAATTTATTTCAGAAAACACTTTTTGTTATATTCCATGGAATGCTCTTAACATCCCGATAGCAATGAATATATTACATGCTTTGACAATAAATACATACACAAATTAATCTCTGGAAGCCGTAGCGCTGTAAAAAGTACAACCAATCATCTGAGCCGAGAAGCCCCTCACTGCAGTGCGCAGTACCTCAAGATGGGCGGAGCCTCAACGCCCCTCCTTCTCAACCTTTGAGGCACGTGACGAGCTTCACTGATGACGCGTTGCATCCTGTTTCCGGGGTAGCAGTTCTCTTCCCTCCCTTCAATCTAACCCTTCCCTTCCCCCCAACCTAACCCTAACCACTCCCTACCTTTTTACCTAATCCTAATCTTCCTTCCTCCCTCCCAAACCTAAACCCCAAAACCTCTTCTACTGTATGAAATTAAAATCAATTTTGATATGACGTAATTTAAATTAAATACAGGGTTTTAATATAAAGCAGTTTTATTATGAAAAAATTGGAAGTTCACACTAACTATTAATTTAACACTTTTATTCGGAAAATTCTTCATTTCCGGTTAGCATTAGCATGTGGCTAACGTTTTGAAAACCGTGAATGTGATGTTGCACACTAAACACACTGGGATTAACACTCATTTATTGACGCTGAAATAACGTTTATCAGGGAATGTTTAAATAACCACAGACATCAGAATTATATATATATTAATAATATAAGATATAATATGTTCACTTTTGTGACTGGGTAAGTACACAACACAGGAGTCGGGATGTCACATGCCTCAAAGGTTGAGAAGGAGGGGCGTCCCGTCACGTGTCTCAAAGGTTGAGCAGGAGGGGCGATCTTGAGGTTGAGAAGGAGGGGCGTCGAGGTACTGCGCACTGCAGTGAGGGGTACTACTCTGAGCCGGCCCGGCTAAAATAACTGGATGGCCTACCTGCCTGTCAGCCTTCCATCTGTGCACAAACTTATCTCGTGCCCTCATTGGTCATGTGCGCGTTCATGTGTGTTGGAGGAGGGGCTCTGTAAGGAAGTCTGAAGGAAGAGGCAGATTTTTCCCGGTTGTGTATTTTCAAATTCTTTTTTTTGGAAAAAGGAACAAAATGGCTCTTTTGGTCAAAAAGGTTGCAGACCCCTGCACCAGACCAATCAGAGAGTTGCATGGAAATAAAAGTGTGCTTGTGTCATTCAAGCTCGGCTCTGTGTGTGTGTGCGGAAATAGCGCATTTAGTGTGTGTGAGAGAGGGAGAGGGACCGGTGCCAGCAGAAGGGACCGTTTTGTTAGCATCTGGCTAGCTAGCTGCACTAACAAACATACGGAGCTGTTTGTTCCACAAAATAACAGTGCTGGAGACTGGCGACCCCCTGTCGACGGGGGGGGGGGTGCTAGTGAGTTTAATTTCAGTTTTCCGCACAAACACTGCGCTAGTGGATTGTCAAAGGGGGAGCCTCGTTGCGGGGAAATTATACAGATGGCTAGTCCGCCCCTGAAATTTTCTATGCAATAGTTATTATTAATAATAATTTAAAAAAAGAAAATTATAAGAAAAAGAAAAAAAATTTTTTTTTTCATTTTCCATTTTAATTTTGTAATCATCTCGCGACCCCCACTCTGGGTCTCTTGACCCCCCAGGGAGTCGCGACCCCCACTTTGGGAACCCCTGAGCTAAAGGACTCTGAGTGTTTAGATTAGTTAACTTTAGTCTAAGTTATCTCAGTGGGTCTCAAACGGTTTGGTCACAAATTATTCAAAAGATTATTTCCGCTGCACACCTTCATATGATCATTATAGTTATAAAAGAAATAAGAGAATAAAGGAAAAACAGTTATGAAATACTATATGGCAGTAGAACAAGAATACAGTTTGAAAGGGGAGTGATTTGTAAAATATCCATAAAGAAAAAGAACATCTGCTTACAGTTGTGTTTCATCTGGGTGCTGAGAGATGTATCCATAGATCTCTTAATGTTGCTCTCAAAGTGCACCAGATTGATGCTTTTAACTTCAATATTTAAAACAAATCTTCCCGGGGGAACATCCCCCCGGACCCCCTTAGAGGAAGTGAGGCCGCTCCCCACTCGTAAAAAATAGCACTTTACCCCTGCCTATATGAAGTGAGCTGATTATCGTGCCTTCATTGTAACAGTCGCGGGTGTACTGTGTGTTTGCATGTGGGGAGTGCTTTTGTGCATGCTCCACAGTGCCCGTAATAGTGTTCACAGGAGTCCAGCACCTCAGCACCCCCACTCAAAATACCTTCCAGCACCTCTGCCCACTGAGATAACTTAGACTAAAGTTAACTATCTAAACCAGAGGTGGGGAACCTTTTCCCTCTCAAGGGCCATTTACATTTTTTCAACATCCTCCGAGGGCCGTACAAATTATTGACCTCTGCTTAACAAAACTAAAATCACTGCACATTCATTTCGCCTTTCTTTCATGCTGTGCAAAGAAAAAGCAACCTCTTAATCCAGATATTTTACCAGGACTCGCGCATTCATGCACGTGCACGCAGGGGCGTAGCTGGAAATTCTGGGCCCCATGAAAGAATCTATTTGTGGGCCCCCAATCCATGCGAGTGCGCATTAGCGCGCACGCTAAAAAAAATGTGGCCATTTATTTATTGATGAAAACGCATAATATGGTTTTTACCTATACATTCGGATCAGCAGTTCAGCACCAGTTCAGGATGTCGCATTGCGTTCATCTTCAATGAATGGACCAATGCAATAGTCTACCAAACAACCTTGAGTTGCACTAGCTAGGCATATTTTCCCCTATTCTTGTGACAATGTTTTCTGATACTCAACATACAAAAGCTGTTACTTGTCCTGTCTCTCTGTAATCCCATCTCCAACACAAATAGTCTACTCAAGCACACTATTAGGTTGACAGACACTTACATTTTGATGTGCTCTGTAGTATACAATCGTTCCCTGCTTGGATATACCTTTTACGAAGCAGATTTTGAACTGTCGCGGGCAGAGCACTAGCTTTTTTGCTGTAGCGGCCGGGTTGCTGCCTTTCTCAGCAGAGTGCTAAAGCCCTACCTGTTACACGCGCAAGTAATTCGAGGAGGCGCGAGTGACAAGTGTTGAGTTATTGGTGGGGACAATTCAGGATTCTTGGATACTGGTGGGGTCAGAACCTTGCGTCCACCCCCAAAACGACACGATGAAACCCAACCTCGAAAACCCTGTTGAAGTTAATGAACTGTAATGGACTGCAAGAAATCAACATGCACTGACTATCAACTTTATCTTCTGTCTATTTAATTGAAAATTACACCCAATACAGGAATGAACAAACAAAAAATCTCAACATTTTTTGACTTATTAAATTAAGATTTGAACAACACAAGGACAAAAGTATAAATTAACTGAAGATTTGAACATAATTATAAAACAATAAACTCTCAGGACATGAACACACTTACAGCAAACAATGAAAAATGTAGTGCGAGAGGACTATGCATCAGATAGTAATTGTTCACAATGTGGGCTGTAGCCTGTCAGCTTACTATAGGGAAACATCCCACAATCCTGTCATAGACTGGATTTTTATTCCTAAATCCCGAACGCCAATCGCCGGACCTTCTTGGTGGCAAAATCTTTTACGAGCTCTTTGAAATCAAGTGACAGAGCCAGCTTGCTTTCAATCGATAACATTGCAAGGCTGTTCAACCTCTCTTGCGACATGGTAGATCTTAAATAGCTCTTGATAAGTTTCAACTTACTAAATGATCTTTCACCACCAGCTACGGTAACTGGGAGCGTCAAGAAAATTCTGAGGGCAATGCAAACGTCTCCAAAAATGCTCTGGAGTTCCATCTTGTATATTGCATTCAGTAGATCAAGAGAGCTACAATCAGGGGGGAAAGTGGCAGAAAATATTTTATTGAGATGCCTTATCTCACTCTCAAACTGATCTGTGAGATCCTGTGAGTATTTTTCCCTCAGTGGCTGACACACAGAAGCCATGACACTGTCACTCAACTTCCCAATTTTAAGTATGGCAGCAAATTCTTCAACAATATTTGCTGTTGTTTGGAACCGAGTGTCCAAGTCACTTATGATCTGGTCCATGGCAGTGAGAAACACAGTGTTACGGAATGTTGTTTCTGGCCTATCCTCCTGACCTGTTCCTTCAGCAGTTTCATCATGAAACCTCTTCCTCCTCCTCTCACGGCAAAGTTCTTTTTTGAAATGAGGTGGAACCTCCATTTCCTTAGCTACCATTGATGCCTCAGACAGAATAGCATCCCATCCATTTCTGAGAGTCTGCATCTCATCTCTTAGTGCAGCAACATTACCTGCCTCCACCTCTATTGAGATTTTCCCTGACTGGAGTATCACATTTCTGTCATCAATAGATTGCAATACTTTCACCCAAATGGTGAGAAGGACAATGGCATCAAATGACATGAGGTAGTTCCTCAGACCAACAGCTTCAGATCTGGCCTCACCTGTGAGACTGCATGAGCTCAGTATGGTAGCAAGGGCTTCAATGACACCAGGTAGGTGCTTTGCTACAGGTTTCACAGCATCAATTCTCGCACTCCAGCGAGTGTCAGATAGCCTACGTACAGAGCAACCTGTTTTCTTTTTGTATATAGACCAACGAGATGGACTGGCACTTACAAATGTGTAGAGGCGGTTAATGTAACCAAAAAAGTTGGATACTTCAGGGCTCGATTCTGCAGCATGCACGCCTACCAGATTCAACGTGTGGGAGGCAGAAGGTGAGAAAGTAGCAAGATTATTCTTTTTCAGTATTTGTGCTTGGACTCCCTTGATTTTCCCTGACATATTCGCCCCATTATCATACCCTTGCCCCCTGCAATCACTAATGTCTATCCCTAGATCCAGAAGCACACTCTCCATCATGCCTGCTATTTCACATCCTGTTTTTCCGTTGAAATCTTTGAATTCAATAAATCTTTCAGTGATCTCCCATTCGCCTGTGTCTTCATTATAATGTACATATCTTATGAGCACAACATTTTGCTCGGTGTGGGAAATGTCAGGCGTTGCATCACAAATGATTCCATAGTATATGGCATCCTCCCTTTCCGTCAGAATGGTTTTTAAAACCTTTCCCCCACACAATTCAATAAACTCGTTCTGGATGTCTGGGCTCAGATAATGAGTTAGCTGGCTTCCTTTTTTGGATGTCCTGATTTTGTCTAAGTGGTCTTTCAAGAGTGGATCATATCGTGACAAAAGTTCTAGCGTACCTACAAAATTTCCATTGTGGACATCGCCCAAAGCATGCGTTTTACCTCGGAAAGCTAAATTCCTCATTGCCAAGTGCAGAGTGACATCAAGGAGTCTCTGCAAGATAGCTTTGTTTTTCTCAATTTCAGACTGTAGCTCTCTCTGCAACTGATGATCAACGCCACATGCAGTCATAACCGAACACTGTAGGTGTTTCCATCGCAAATAACAGTCCCTGTGATTCCTACTTGTTTCATGGCTTGGGAATTTATCATACATGCGACGCCACTCGACGTCACACATCTTGTATCCCTGGTCACTACTCAAAGCACTAAGAGAGGGTATTTTTTGCTCCTTGGAGAAAAGAACACATGGTATGCAGAACAGTGCATTTGCACTTTCACTGTGAATCAACCAGTCCCTTTTCACTTTTCCCCTACCCTTATCTGCTTTGGTGTATTTCAAGTAATCTGGAAATCTCTTTCCCTTTGAATCATGTGGAATTTCTTGATCTGTTTCTCGCATTGCTAATTTCTTTACAATAGTTGCCCTGTCCTTGTCACTCATCCTAGCTGGGAACAACCCTGGGTCAAGTGATAGCAGATCTTCTACCTCAGACACCACTACAGGTGGCTCAGTATCTGTGGCATCCTGTGTCGGAGCCTCACTTTGTCCCTGACATTGACTGTCCATAGCTGCTTCCTCCTCATCTGTGCTGCTTTCATGGTCCTCGACCTCTTCTTGTACTGGTACCTCTGCCTCTTCACCTCTGCTCTCCTCGTTGGCTGCCTTGCTCGAAGGCCCTGGCTCTAGAGTATCCATAGTGTACATAATTTATAAAATGCCCTATAATAGTAATAACACAGTACAGCTCGAGCTATCTCTTAATTGTTATAATAATAATAATAATAATAATAATAATAATAATAATAATAATAATAATAATAATAATCATTTGTATAGATATTTTTCAATTGCTCAAATCTAGCTATAGCTACTGTAACAACCTCAATTTAATGTGCCAGTGGTCAATGGTATTGCAATTACTGGAAGAACTAGAGTAACTAAATGTGAATATTACCTAAAGTTGTATTCAATGCATGGTAAGCATATTTAAAATCTGTTTGTTAACCCCAAGCCCTGCTGCTTTACCTCCCTCTCCTTCAACTGGGAACCGGCCTGAGGGAAGGGGTACTGATCCTGAAGCCGCATCTGTGCATTAGAGCAGATGTGATTAGCATGTAACATTATACAGGTTAGGTTAGCTAGCCATAGCAAAAGGGCATAGCTGCTGGATACAAATTCACTGGGCTCATCGACACTCATCTAATTTTTGATAGCAACAGGTAGCTAACGTCAGCCACAAAATGTTGGCTAAGCTGTTATGGGCTTCAAAACAAGTTCTGTGAATAAATACCTTTCTTGTGAAAATACTTGGTGACTATCTGTCGACCTCTTTTATTATTTTCCTCTTGCTGACGTTTTTTCTTTCGTTTCTGAGCTCCTGATTCATGAGCTGTAGAGGACATTACATTACATTACATTACATTACATTGCATTTAGCTGACGCTTTTATCCAAAGCGACTTACAATAAGTGCATTCGACCAGGAAGATACAACCTTTAAGAAAACAGAATCATATAAGTACATCAGGTTTCATAGAGCCAAACATTTCAAGTGCTACTCAACTGGCATTTAGAAAGCCAGCCCTTTATTAGTATATAAGTGCTTTGTTAGTAATTTTATCGCTCGAAGTGGAGTCTAAAGAGATGAGTTTTCAGTTTGCGTCGGAAGATGTGTAAGCTATCTGCTGTCCTGATTTCAATGGGGAGCTCATTCCACCATTTTGGAGCCAGGATAGCAAACCCACGTGTTTTTGCTGACGGGAACTTGGGTCCCCCTCGCAGTGCGGGTGCAGCGAGCTGTTTGGCTGATGCAGAGCGGAGTGCACGTGCTGGGGTGTACGGTTTAACCATGTCCTGGATGTAGGAAGGGCCAGATCCATTCGCAGCATGGTACGCAAGTACCAGTGTCTTGAAGTGGATTCTAGCAGTTACTGGAAGCCAGTGAAGGGAGCGGAGGAGCGGTGTGGTGTGGGAGAATTTGGGAAGGTTGAAGACCAGACGAGCCGCTGCATTCTGGATGAGCTGCAGAGGTCGGATGGCACATGCAGGTAGACCAGCCAGGAGGGAGTTGCAGTAGTCTAGGCATGAGATGACGAGAGCCTGGACCAGAATCTGCGCTGATGTCTGGGTCAGCTGGGGACGTATCCTCCTGATGTTGTAAAGCGTGTATCTGCAGCAGCGGGTTGTAGCAGCGATGTTTGCAGTGAAGGACAGTTTGTTATCTAGGACCACACCCAGATTCCTTGCAGTCTGAGTCGGGGAAACAACAGAGGTGCCGATGTTGATTGTTAGGTCAAGAGTGGGACAATCTTTTCCCGGAAGGAAGAGCAGTTCAGTCTTGTCAAGGTTGAGCTTGAGGTGATGAGCAGACATCCACCGAGAGATGTCTGCTAGGCAAGCAGAGATGCGTGCGACGACCTGGGTCTCTGAGCGGGGAAAGGACAGAATTAGTTGGGTGTCGTCAGCGTAGCAGTGGTATGAAAAACCATGCGGGCTAATGACAGACCCGAGCGAGTTTGTGTACAGGGAGAAGAGGAGGGGACCAAGAACCGAGCCCTGAGGGACCCCTGTAGTTAATTGACAAGGGTCGGACTCGGACCCTCTCCAAGTAACCCTGTAGGTGCGGTCGTTGAGGTATGAGGTGAGGAGGGAAAGTGCAGTGCCTGAAACTCCAAGTTCTTGGACAGTGCGAAGGAGGATCCGATGGTTCACCGTGTCGAATGCAGCAGACAGGTCCAGAAGGATGATGACAGAGGAGAGGGAGGCTGCTTTAGCAGTGTGCAGTTTGTCAGAGACAGCAAGGAGAGCAGTTTCTGTTGAGTGACCTGCCTTGAAACCAGACTGGTGCGGATCCAGAAGGTTGTTCTGATGGAGATAAGAGGAGAGTTGTTTAAAGACAGCGCGTTCAAGTGTTTTAGACAGGAACGGGAGGAGAGAGACGGGTCTGTAGTTAATAACATCAGACGGGTTGAGAGTGGGTTTCTTTAGGAGAGGGTTTACTCTTGCCTCCTTGAGACTGTTTGGAAAGTGACCAGAAGTTAGAGAAGTGTTGATGAAATGGGTGAGAAATGGTAGAATATCAGGAGCGATAGTCTGAAGGAGGTTTGAGGGGATAGGGTCCAGAGAACAGGTGGTAGGACGGGCAGAGGTGACGAGGGTAAGAACCTCACTTGGAGAGAGAGGGGAGAAGGAGGTCAGTGTGTGGGTGAAGGGAGGGTCTGGTGACCCAGCGGTGAGTAAAGGTGAGTCAGAAAAAGAAGAGCGAATATCATCAACCTTTTTTTCAAAATGGTTAACAAAGTCGCTTGACAGAAGGGAGGAGGGGGGAGGTGCTTTGGGGGGGTCCAAGAGGGTGGAGAAGATAGAAAATAGTTTTTTGGGATTGGAATAGGAAGATTGGATCTTATCTTGAAAGAAAGTGCTTTTTGCCTGAGAGATGGAAGCAGAGAAAGAGGAGAGGAGAGCCTGATAGGTTAGGAGGTCGTCATGGTGTTTGGATTTCCACCATTTCCGCTCTGCTGCCCGAAGGATGGTTCTATTAGCACGCAGTGCATCATTTAGCCAGGGAGCAGGAGGGGACTGACGAGCCGGCCGCGATGTGAGAGGACAGAGAAAGTCCAGAGAGGATGAGAGAGTCGAGAGGAGAGTTTTTGCAGCAGTGTTTGGAGGCAGGAGTTGGAACGAGTCAGAGGAAGGGAGGGCTGAGAGCACCGATGAGGCAAAGGTAGAGGGGGAGAGGGAACGGAGGTTACGGCGGACAGGAGCAGAGTTAGAAGAGATGAGGTTGTTATGTTTGGAAAGGGGTAGAGAGAATGAAATGAAGAAGTGATCGGAGGTGTGGAGCGGGTTTACAGAGAGGTTAGAAGTAGAGCAGTTCCTTGAGAATATGAGATCAAGGACATTGCCAGCTTTATGAGTTGGTGGGGATGGAGACAGTGAGAAAGCAAAGGTGGTTAACAGAGATGTTAGTTCAGATATCTTCCCTGTCTGGAGGTTGAAATCGCCGAGAAGTACAGCGGGAGGGCCAGTTTCAGGGATGTGTGAGAGGAGATTATCTAACTCCTCCAAGAAGTCCCCCAAGGCGCCTGGTGGACGGTAGAGAACAACAATGGTTAATTGTATAGGATGGGTCACTGTGACGGCATGGAATTCAAAGGTGGAAGGAGTGAAATTAGGTAGCTTGAAGAGGGAAAAGCTCCATTTGGGAGAGAGCAGGAGACCAGTGCCACCTCCTCTGCCAGAGGGTCTGGGTGTATGGGAGAAGGAATATGCTGTGGAGAGAGCTGCTGGGGTGGATGTGTTGGATGGAGTGATCCAGGTCTCCGTGAGAGCAAGGAAATCCAGAGACTGCAGGGAAGCGTAGCCAGAGATGAAGTCAGCCTTAGGAACAGCTGACTGGCAGTTCCACAGGCCCCCTGAAACGAGATGTTGGATCTCAGTGGAGCATGTGGGATAGACGAGAGCAGGCCGGTGAGATCTAGGAGAAACACGGGGCCAGTGATAATTGCGAGAAGACACATGAACAGGAATGCAGAAAATACACATGATTATAGCATGAGGGGCTAGAGAACCCAAGAGAATTGAATAAAACTAAATAACACCAGCGATACTTGGCGCAATCAGAGTAGGATTTGCCTCCTCTTTGCCTCCCACGTGACTCACACAGGACTCTTAATGTCTTTGGACATTTTCCTGTCAGTCTGTTCAAGCTGCAAGCTGCTGGTGCACTGCTGTGCCGCCTAGTTATAGTTGAAAGTGGGGGTGCAAGATTAGTAACTGGCAGGCAAGGGGTGGTTTGGAGTGGGTCAGGCACGACCACCTCCATGGCAGAATTGTTTTAATTTAATGAACACCTGTACGTGCAATTTCCTGCAATATAGAGCACAGAACTGTCTCAAAATCCTATGGGATCCTAAAGGATTCCTATAGGGTTCCAAAAACATATAGAGATTCCTATAGCATTTTTTGACTAGGGATGTTATCCTAGGTCTCTTTCTCACTTCCTCTGCCTCCTCCCTGAGTCTGCACAGTCACCACATCATTCTACATTAAGGAGAGCAATACACTTATGAGTACACTGAACTGGTTTGAATACACAATCTTTATGCTACTCTGTAAAGAAAGGGAGAGAGGGGGGAATATATTATCCAAGTATTTGTGTCTTAATTTGTTATGTTATCCTACACTTTAAGCTGACTGATAGTTCCATTACCTGTAACTCTTGTGTCTCTTTCTCTCCTTCTCTGCCTCCTCCCTGAGTCTGCACTGTCACCACCACATCATTCTACACAGGAGAGCAATACACGTATGAATACACTGAACTGGGTTGAATACATGATTTTTTATTTTTTATGCCATGTTCTACCTGGTTGGCTGGCTGGCTACACACACACACACACACACACACACACACACACACACACACACACACACACACACACACACACACACACACACACACACACACACACACACACACACACACACACACACACAGTGTGCAGGTTAGTTACAGTAGGAGATGGGCTTCTATCATATTATCTTCTATCATTCTATAATTCATTCTTCTTTTATTTTCATTTCAGGTAGTTGTACCTTAAGAGAATTGAAGGCTGGCATCTGTAAATGCAGATAGATAAGTACTTTATTCTTATTTTATTATCATTATTTTCTTTCCAATGAAATGAAATCAGAAAATAAGTGGTATATGATGGAAAATATGAAAGTCAATGCTTGAAGGAAAATGGACTTCGGAAAAGTTTTTTATTTTGTATTTACTGTTCTGTAAAAGTCTTGTCGAATGCAATTTTTTATGTTTTGTGTGGACCCCAGGAAGACTAGTTGTTGTCATGCAACAGCTAATGGGGATCCTAATAAACTCAAACTCTAATGGGCTTCGATCTACCAGGTAGCTAGCTAGTCAAACACACACACTGGTTGATGTTACTAGCTAGCTAGCAAACGTCAGCTAACCGCTAGCTAACATAAAGAGTGACCTGTAATTCAATGCAGCGAAAATGAAGAGAAGGTGATGATTATAAATGTGTTTTATTGTATTGAGTGGTAGAAGTAAAGACATGTCTAACATATTCTTTGTTTGAACAACTTACTGAAAAGGTCTGCCACCAATGACAGACTGTTCGCGGTGATTTACACTCAGCCTACCTGCATCAGGACTGCTGTGGGTGGGAGGCAGTTGATCAAACCATTGTGAGCGAAATGCGGGGGGGGGTCACAATCTTCGGAAACTTAAAAACTCGCTATTAAGTGTCTATAATCAGCACAAGTTCTTTCATTGCGTATTATTAATTCGATTGAAATTACACACTTATGTTTACAGTGATATATTGGGGGGGAAATGTCATATTTTTCATATGATCAAAAAGTGGGGGTGCAAAAGCACACGTTTGCTCCCCCAAGGTCAATTGTGGGGATGCACCTGCTCCGCTTGCTCCATTGCTCAGGCGCCCATACCATGCAATGAATGAAGGGAGGGGTGCTCATTCTGTCAAACAGAGTAACAAGCACCTGTTTGTTTCTTTTGGGACGTTTTTTTTAAATACAGGCAATTATACTTTTGAGTCATTTACATTAACTTACTTTAGGATAATAATAAAACCATATTAATAAAAAGATAATAATAGTGTTCTCTGGGCCCCCCCCCCCAGTGCTGGGCCCTTGGAATCATCCTAACCTCCCCCCCCCCAGCTACGCCCCTGCGTGCACGGTTGTAACATGACCACCAAAACAGAACGATATGGACACAAGATGTGAGCAAATGTATTTAGTTTCCTATCCATGTGGACATGATTTAAGTGGGGGAGGACCTAACCTCCTCTACGGGGGTCCGGGGGGCATGCTCCCCCGGGAAGATTTTTTTTTTAATGTTGAAGTTAAAAGCATCAATCTGGTGCACTTTGAGAGCAACATTAGGAGATCTATGGATAAATCTCTCAACACCCATATGAAACAGAACTGTAAGCCGTTTTATTTTTCTTTATGGATATTTTACAAATCACTCCCCTTTCAAACTGTATTCTTGTTTATTAATAACAACTTTATTTTACTGTCATATAGTATTTTATACCAGTTTACTTTATTATCTTATTTTTTTATAATGATCATATAAAGGTGTGCCTTTACCTCAGTGGTTGTAGAAAAAGCTTCTTATATTCGTTAGCATAGGTAGCTAACCAGATGCTAATAACAACTAAGTTATTCTCAGTATGATCAGTATGATAGATGAACAGATCGCCACTGGGCTTTCAACTAAAGACACAGCCACGCAACAACTGCGGCATGTGTACGGCTCCTTATGGGTAGGCTATTGCCATTTTTGGAAGTGCCGGAGCGGTGTTCTGGTGCTCTCCGTCAGCACTACGCGTCTGTCAGACGAGACATAATTACCACGTGATGACACGTTAGGCCCGTGTTGTGTTCAAGGACCCTGACCTTGGCCGGGAAAAACAGGCACTCGCTTGTTTCATTTTTTTGCGGTCTAGATTTCTTTCATTTTTTTCTTTTTTGCGTGTGTTTATAAATTACCTCGAGGGCCGTGCCAAATGGTCTCGCGGGCCGTATACGGCCCGGGGGCCGGAGGTTCACACCCCTGATCTAAACCATGAGCACTGAGCTGTAGTTATCTCTGTCAGTCTGACAGGAGAGGGCTGTCCTTTACCTTGTTGTAGAAACAGCTCTTTATATCCGTTAGCTTAATCCCCGGTACCGGTGCGCTCCCTCTCACGCTCGCTCGCTCACTCAAACAAAATGTGCTTGTGCCACACACACAGAGCCTAGCTTGAATGACACACAGACCCAGAATAACTTTTACTACTGTATCTATTATTTTCGATGGCTTTATTGTATGATCATATGACACATAAACAGACCACCACTGGGCTTACAACTAAAGACACAGCTACGCAAAAAACGCAGCATGTGTACAGCTCCTAATCGGTACTGCAATTTTTGAAGTGCCGGAGCGGCGTTCCGGTGCATTCCGGCAGCACTACACTCCTGCTGCAGGAGCTAGGAATGGAACTACTGAACTTTTGATTGGTAAACAACCATAAAGTGGTGCATTATGAGTCCTAAAACCCGGAAAAGTCTTAGCCTTTTAACACTTCCACTTCCCTCGTTTCGATGTCAATGTTTTTTTTTATGTGTTTAGAAGCCTGAAATAAGCTGAAGAGATTTTTACGTTTTGAACCACGACAAAAAATACATCAGTAAATCCTGCAACGTATTGATTTGTCATACAAATTACGGTTGCTAACAAGTGACTAAGTTAAGGACTAAACGTCATCACGCCGACACAATTTAACAACACACAACTTAACGGTGTTGATGCACAGTCATGCGACCATGAAGAAGTGTGTTCATAGAATTACGCTTTTATTGAATCTGATTGCATTTAATTGTGTTAATACTGTATATGGAGATTATCTTGCTGAACAAAACATGTTTAGTATCATAAACGTGTCGGCAACAAAGCCTTTTTTCTGCAGTATACTGAAATCCAAAGGGGAAATCCTATAGCTTTTTGTCGGAGGAGCCCTCACAATGCTAACTTCCGGGTCGGCCTGCAAAAAGATGTCATCACTGGAACATTCTTATGGTATCCTACCTGGAGTGCAGCCCAGCAACCTTGGGACCTATAGTCTTCATTTTGATCTCTAACATCAACATTTGTAGTTTTGTGACTGCATCTCAAGGCAAGGCAGGTTTATTTATATTGCACCTTTCAACACAAGGCAATTCAAGGCGCTTTACAAAAATGGAAGACATTAAGAAAAAGGCATTTAAAAACAGTAATTAAAAATAAAAGATAATAAAAGAAACATTAAAAGAAAAGATACATGAATAAAAAGTACATGAATAAAAAGCTACAGGGCAGTTTAAGATGTGAATATTTCCACTTTATTGATGAACACAACGGCTCAATTTCAATTAAAAGCAGCGTCAAAAAGAAAAGTCTTTAGTCTGGATTTAAAGTATTTTAAGTAGTCAGAGTTGCAGCGGACCTGCAGGTTTCTGGGAGTTTGTTCCAGATATTTGGAACATAATAACTGAACGCTGCTTTACCATGTTTAGTTCTGACTCTGGGGACAGAAAGCTGACCAGTCCCTGAAGACCTGAGAGATCTGGATGGTTCATAATTTAGCAGTAGGTCAGAAATGTATTTTGGGCCTGAACCATTCAAAGCTTTATAAACCAGCAGCAGTATTTTTGAAATATATTATTTGACACACAGGAAGCCAGTGGAAAGACTTCAGAACAGGAGTGATGTGATCCACTTTCTTAGTGTTAGTGAGGACTCGAGCAGCAGCGTTCTGAATTAGCTGCAGCTTTCTAATAGATGATTTAGTGAGACCTGCAAAGACACCATTACAGTAGTCCAGTCTACTGAAGATAAAGGCATGGACAAGTTTTTCAAAATCCTCTCACACTGTTTCATTGCTTTCTTGGTGACAAGATTTCCCTGAGTGATCATTTAGGCTTTAAGCCGATTCAAGTGGTTTAGCATGTATGGACACTTTACTATTAATGTATTTCTTATCTTGCAGGTTTGTTCTAAATATAAACAATCCAAGCTTGAGAATAGACATGTTAGACCTGAAATAGACTGTTGCTGTGCGTAAGTAGGCACATTTTCCTTCAGTGTATCACTGGGCTGACTCCTTTACATGACTCTCCCAAAACGAATTGAGTGTTACACAATGGCATTTTTGCAAAAACAAGATAAAAATAAGTTTGAAATTATGAACAACATGTTTCATTCAACATAACATCGACTTCAGTATCTCCTTCCTTTCTTTCTACCTCCTTCTTCACTTATCATCTCCATTTCCATAGGACGTTACCTGTCATCTCTCCTTTTCCACCTCATCCGTCTACAGTACCTTTTATCCCCCTCTCTAGTGTGGGGAGGCTAATCCCCCCCCCACACCTTCTTTTTCAAAGCACAAATAAACAGCTTTATTTTCCGCTTCACTTTCTTCCTCTTTTTATTCATTTTTTTTCTTCTCTCTGCTCCTTTGTCGTCCTCCTATCTTCTGTTGCCACAGTTTTCTTTCTCCTCATCTTCCTGCCTCTTTTCAGTACGGATTTTCTTTCCTTTACTCTGTCATCGCTACGTTTGGGTCTTCTTTATTTCCCCTCCACTTCGTTCAATCTACCTTTTTAACACACATCCACCTTCACAGTCTTCACTTCTTCACCTCAGAGTGTTTACCCTTTCCTCTGCTGAACCCAGCTATTTGCTCCTTTGATCTCTGTCGTTTTGCTAAAGCTTACAATTCAACCTATCCTCCACCCCCTCAACACTGTTACCATGACACTAAGAGAGAGATTTAAAGGGTGCAGAAAATATATTTAGAGACACAGAGGTGGATTGTAAAATGATTTGCAGTGAGGGAGGTTAATTTGAGGGAAACGAGCACTGTGGATGCGAAAGATGACAACAGAGAAAATTATGTAAGAGAGAAAAAAGAGAGTTGAAAGATAAACCAGAGACAAGTTGTATTATTTTTTAACTATGGAAAGCTAAAGTGAAAAAGGAAATGAACACTGACTTTGGCATTATATGGAACATTACGAATGAATACATTATTTTTTAGATTGACTAAGCCATTTTCAAACCAACCTGAGTCATGCAATAAAAGAACCCAGAAAGCCCATTGGCAGTGGAGGGGGTTTAAAGAGGCTCTATTCAGCTTTTGGTGTTTTCCCTTTCCTGTGCTGTGTGATATAGGGTTTTGTGCATATCAAATGGTCTGCAATGGCTAAAATCCCCATATTCCCTCCCACACACTCCGCTCTGCATAAAATGCCTCCAGTGGAATCCTTTACATCGTGACATCACTAGGTAACACTCACACTTCTATCTAGCGCTCAAAACCATCGTACGTGATAGGCTACCAGGTGGGACATTTCCGACACATATCCCAGCGGTTAACCAATCACAACAGAGCCGGCCAGCTAACCAGTCAGAGACTGGGCTCTGGTTTCAGACCGAGGGTGAAAAGAGGTGCTGCAGCACAGGCAGTATGAGAAGAATAAAGAGCTTTTTGAACATTAAAGCAACAAAAAAAAAGCACAAAGGCACTAAATACAAATATGAACCTGGAATTGAGGCCCCTTTAACTTCAACAATGTGTTTCTTCTCTTATTTTAATCTACATAACATTACAACACTTCTATTTTCAAGCAATACACATCTAAAAATCCTGCAAGTAGCTTTTAAATAGCCAAATGATTGTAAGTGTTTATGCATCAGCTCAAACATTTCTTTTTATCCTTTTTCTCCAAACTGATTCACTTCATTGTGACAATCCCATTATAAGAGCTAATGCATTTTCTTTAATACATTTGTAAATGCACAGAAGTGAGACATGTTGTGTATTCTTATTTCTTTTTTAAATTTCCAGTGGGATCCCACCAGCCATTAACCTTTTAAAACTATTGTACAAGATCTTTATGTCAATTTTCGCTGTAACCCAGATAGTTCACTCAAAATGACTATAATGAAAGGACAGCCAAAAGGCGCTTTCACACCAAGTACTTTCCCCAGGAATAGTCCCCGGAACTCTTTAATTCCGGAACTATCTAGTTAGATCGCGTTCACACCGGAATAAATCCCTGAGGGAGGATTAGGCAAAATGAAGCCGCTGACGTCACTTCTTCTTCTTATGCTTTGGGCTCAGTGGCAGGCCGCAAACAACTTCACGGCGTATCCTGCCACCCGAAGTCCCGAGTAAATTGCCAGAAGCGCCGACACCTCCTCATCACTCCACCGCTCCCACGTTTTATTTTGTGTTGCAGTAAGTTATTCTCTCTCCGTCGGAGCGCTGGGCTAATAATGCTAATGCAAGCAAATAAAATGGCGGATGTTAGCCTTTGCAGACCATTTACATGCACACATACCTATATAACAAACTACAGGAAAGGGAAAACCCCAAAGATCATCATAGGGCCCCTTTAAAAGCCAGGAAATAAAATAAAATGATGCTTCCCAAGAGCCTTGCTGCTTGTGAAACTTAAAAGAGTCAAGGATTATTTTAGTTTAAAAAGAAAGGAAAGCAAACCATATTTTCTTTGAAAATGAATGGATTTAAGGAATGAAAAAGAGTCAAAGGGAAACACGTTTTAATTTTTTTTTTTTTAAGACTATCATGAAAGAAGAAGAGAAAAATAAGCCTGACGAAATTCCTGAAAAATAGAAGAGTACCTATTGGGCAAAGGAAATCACACAAGAATAAAAGAGAAGATCAGGATGAAAGACAAGTCATTATGGAGGAAGAGAAGGAGAGGTAGGTAGGGGAAAGAAACAGTAAGGCAGAGGAAGGATACAGTGAGTAAGAGAGAAGAGAGGGAGAGGAGGCAGCTTCAATTCACACTACTACTTCCCACACAGAAAGAAAGAGAGAACAACAAGAGTGAGAGACAGAGGTGAAGCTTCAGAGAGACTCTTCAGGGGGGGTGGAGTCATCTCTTCACAACATTACAGAGTGACTCCCTTTCTCTCCTCACTGCCATGTGACCGACTCCAGTATGCGCTCTTTTTCACTCTTTCATCCTTTCGCTCGGCTCACAGTATGTCTGACTGAGGAGCAAGAAGAAGAGGTAGAGGAGGAAGAGGGAGAAGAAGAAAGCAGGAAGAAGAAATAGAGAAGAAAAAAAGAGGAAGAGGGATGTTCACCGTTTCACTCAAGTGCCGCTTAGGGGTCATCAGACGCAAACATAACGGTACAGTGAGTGTGTGTGTGTGTGTGTGTGTGTGTGTGTGTGTGTGTGTGTGTGTGTGTGTGTGTGTGTGTGTGTGTGTGTGTGTGTGTGTGTGTGTGTGTGTGTGTGTGTGTGTGTGTGTGTGTGTGTGTGTGTGTGTGTGTGTGTGTGTGTGTGTGTGTGTGTGTGTGTGTGTGTGTGTGTGTGTGTGTGTGTGTGTGTGTGCGTGCGTGTGAACAACACTGCTGTTGTCTGTTTTTGATTTGACTTCACCGTGTGTCTCTGATGTGTATGATCTTCCATGCACAGTTTGTGTCTGTCTGTAAACACTTCATACTGTCTTATGTGTTTGTTTGTGTGTGTACATGTTTTCCTGTGTGTTTATTCTCTTTGTGTGTGTGCCACGAGGAAAGCAAGATGCTCGCCTCCTGCTGATGTTGTTGGCATGTTATTTTCTCATCTGTCCTCCTTCTTCCTCTTCTTCTTTGATTTCTTCTTCTACACTTTTTACGCCTACACTTTACCTATGTTGGTTACCAAGGCTGTGTGTCCACAGGAAGCCTCGCTATCTCTGAATGAGGTTTTGGTTTAGACAGAAAATATATTAGATCAGAAAGTCAATTTAATTTACTTGATATGGGTAAACAAAGCCATTTGTCTTGTGTTTGGAAATCTAAAACACTTTCTTCCCCTGCAGTGAGTCCATGCGGATCGTCTTTAACAACATGTTGATTGTCTCTGTCTCTGTCTGTGAATAGATTGTTTAGCTGTGTGAGTCAATTAGGTTTTTTAGGTTATTTGAATGGGCTTGACCGTGCTTCTTTTATTTTGGCTGCTGGTCTCTCTAAATATTACAATTTAGTTACTTAAGTCAAGTGAGAGACACATTTTGATGCAGTTTAATGTAAGTTTTAGTCATAGATGAAAAAATGCATCAATTTGAGACTTTGTTGTAGCTCTTGATTCTCATTATTTTTTTGTTAACCTAAAGAAAACTGACATTATGTGATTGCATATTCTGTTGTGTATTTGCCCAATCATAAATGGGTTTACTTTCCATCAGAAGCTTAATGCTTACTGAGGCGTGTGTGTCTGTGTGGAATATAACAAAGTGAGTGGAGGCTGGATGAGTGTTGTTCATAAACTTTTATGACTGGAGTATATAAAGCTCATCATTCTCGTTTTATCCAACAAATTGACTCGATATAGTAAAATAGTAAGATGACACAGACGGAGGTGCTTATTATTCATCACAACAGAAACCCTTTATCTTTTCTTCAATTTGGCATCAAAATTAAGCTGTTGAAAAAAACATCAGCCACGTAATAACCAAACAGGCTTTTAGTTTGTTTTCACATTTCAAGTCATTTTCAACCATTTTCAGCGGCAAGCTAGGCAGCTATGGACATTTGAGTGTTCTGTCAACACATTTATAATAATTGTTGAAAGAATTTCTTTTTTTTTTTTGTTACACCATTTTGCTTGCTATATACCCAAACATTTGCATTTCATATCATGTAACTTCACCTCTATAGCAATTTAAGCCAAAAGACTATTTTTCCTGAACTTAGTCAAGTACTCTTGTTTTGCTTAAACCAATCAATTTGCTTCCTGTGGATAAATACAGTTGTTTGAAAACACTGTTTGTATGTCACATTCTGGACATTTGTGATGAAACATGTGAACAATGAGTTATAACTGTTCTTACAATATCGTACCACCGGTTAGTATGAGGACATGTTGCTTTATTGTAGGTTAACTCATATTTTATAACTAAATGTTCATTATTTTGTTTCTTCAATTGAATTAACATTGTTCATGGTGTTCTGGGTGCTCTACCTGCATCAACACAGGAGCATTGTGCTGCTGTATGTGGGTTGTTTGTGTGTTTTTCATCTTTCATGACATACAGTATGTTGTGACTGATTGTTTATGTGCTGGTGTGAGTGAGATGCATGGTTGGTTTCCAGTGGAGCTTGGGGCCAGTTTGTGGTGTGTGCTGATTGATCTTCAAATCTCTGCGAGCTGTGGGGACCTCTGGATTCTTTCTCTCTGATTACTGACTTTCATTACAAATGAGGCCACTGCTCACAGCATGGGGCATGTGTGTGTGTGTGTTGTGTATTTAGGCGGATGAGAGAGCAGGTGATCTAAAAATGTGTATCCATATGGTCTGTATGTAAATGATGTACTTGAGTTTGTGTGTGTGTTTTGGCATGTTGGTGCTCTGAGTGAGGAATGTCTCGTTAAACACTTTGACAGACTGTGTGTGTGTGTGTGTGTGTGTGTGTGTGTGTGTGTGTGTGTGTGTGTGTGTGTGTGTGTGTGTGTGTGTGTGTGTGTGTGTGTGTGTGTGTGTGTGTGTGTGTCTGTGTGTGGATGAATGATGTTTAGCCTCAGAGGAGAGTGTAACAGAGAACAGGGCTGGCAGCTGCAGATGAATAGAAATCATGAGTTGGCTCACTTTTGACTGTTTACTGAAGTTTCATCAAGCAGCATATCCCAACCACAAGTCGCTAAAATAATTTTCCCTCAAATCCAAAGACATTACAAGACCACTGTGTCAAATAACACTGACCAAATACAAAAAAGAAACATAATTTAATTCATCAAAATGTAATTGTTCAGATCTGCTGTCTAGATTTATTGTGTAATTGAATCTGGCTAAATCACAGCTAACTAAGCAA
Source organism: Notothenia rossii (assembly GCF_949606895.1). Taxonomy (NCBI): domain Eukaryota; kingdom Metazoa; phylum Chordata; class Actinopteri; order Perciformes; family Nototheniidae; genus Notothenia; species Notothenia rossii. Next base: position 56,693,113 of record NC_136903.1, on the reverse strand, counting down.
AAATACAACCCAATGGTAAAAGGAAACAATTGGAAACAGCTAGCCTGACTTTGTTCAAAGGTAACAAAGTATTATACCAGACTATAGCTGTGTTTCAATTGCATACTTCTGTACTCATGCCACCCAATTTGAAGTATTGCAAAATGCAGTTCACTACCGCATGGTGCACTCATGATCAAAAAGTTGAGTGTGGAATGCTGGACATTTCTGGTGAACACAGCACTAAACACATAAAAGTTATACATGTTTTTCTGTGTTTTATATATATACATATATATATATATATATATATATATATATATATATATATATATATATATATACATATATATATGATTAGACACGCACCACTTAATAAAGAATCACAGTTAATATTGATTTGCTTAATTGAACTGACTAATGAATCGCAACCAAAAACAATAACGTTGCTAGCTAACAGTGGCAAACTTAATTTTCTGTGAAGGCACAGCCACCTCCTGCAAGTTGAGGCAACACTACACGTTCGAGCCTCACATGATGCACAAGTATTTACAGTGTAAAGCTTGCAGTGTGCTAAAGAGAGACACAGCACATGTCTTGCAGTTGAGCAGTTGCCTTGCAACCAGAGGATACTACAGGAAGTTACTGGTCCTGGCTAAGAAATAGTCTGACACACAATCTCCCATTCAATGATGATACCTCAGTTTTACACTTTTCACTTTTTGTACGTTAAAAATCTAATAAAACATGCTAGTGCAAAGTAAGTTTTAGAGGTCCTGGAAGGAAAATGTAATTAACTTTGGACAGAGCCAGGGTAGCCGTTTAGTTGTTGTGCTAAGCTAAGTTAGCTGGTTGCTGTGGTACAGTGTATTTAGCGTACAGATGTGAGAGTGATATCAGTCTTATCATCTTACAATCTGCAACTGCAATGTGTTGTGAAAAGTTGCTTGTGAGGAGAAGACAACATTCTTGGAGAAGAAGAAATAGGCCTATACTTTCACTTATCCACTGTAACCCAACACACAGATTTTGAAAGCAAAACTTTTACTTGTAACAGAATATGTGTTCCAATATAGTATCGTTACTGAATTAAAAATTATTTCTTCCACCTTCAAATAAAACATAATAACAATTCCTATAAAGTCAGAACTGCATATCTCGTCCCTCACAGAGAAGAGTGTGTGTGAATGTTAAAATGAGAACGGTGTGCTCAGCAAACTGTGCTTTGGTGAAATACCTTTGTGAAATAAGGCTCAGGTGGCTTGAGTGGAAAACTTTGTGTGCAGGATTCCAAACTTAGTAGTAGGTTCAGGAATTAATAGAGCAGAGGTGTTGCTGGGTGCATTAGATAAGAGGTTTACACGGTTCACAGGGCTAAACGGCTGAGACGTGCCACTTTAAAGTCTCAAAATTACATTTCTTGCTCAGCTTTTTCCTATTCATGCAACTTGCATGTGATGTATGATCATTTCAGGATATGAGAAAACATTATTTTAATATAAATGGTGCTGTTTGCTTTGGAAATAGTAGCTGTAATGTATCTGCTGTTGCATAATGAGAGCTGGTTTGCTTCTTCCATGTCCAAATTAAAAAATAATAACTTGTGATGTGGATTATGAAATGAGAAGAAAATCTGCCTGATATCCCTCCTGAACAGCAACGAAAAGCCGGCGTTTTATCCAGTTTGTACACAACGATGGAGAAACTTAACAAGCAGCAGTGGTCCACTGAAGAGACCAGCTACCTACTGGGAATCTGGTCTTCCAAAGAGGTACAGAGGAAGCTGGAGCACAATCGGCCATTGTTGTTGTTGTCGGTGTGAGCTGTGAGGGGTTTCCGCGCGGTTTGGCTTTATGAAGCAGGCACGCAAACAGTTACGCAATGACGCAGCACCAGTCGGACTCTGGGCAGTGTGAAAAGAGCCGGAGCTAAACCGAAGAACCGGTTCTGAACCTGAGAGCACGGAGCTTGAACCAGAGTTGCTTTGGTGTGAATGAGGTATGTATGTCCTTTGCTTGAACTTGAAAAACTCTTTGTGAACATAATCAGGTCTCTCAGAGAGGAGTCATGTCTTCTCTTCACACCATATTGTTTTAGAATTCAGTCTCACTCAAACTGGTCCTTAACCAATGGCCCCAAGCATTTCATCCTGGGGATAAGTAATAACAGTTCAATGTAGACTCAATAGGTATACAATTTGATGTTGTAAACTTGACATCACACATTGGATTGTGGACTCATATTTTGAAGCCATGAGCTTGGTGTTATGGCTGTCAGCATCTCTGTATTTGGCCATCTGTATGGCGTTGGCAGAAGTGACACGACAGGTTCCAAGACTCTAAACTTGACAAAACTGTGGTGACCTTTCAATCACAAAGTAGCCCTGCCCTTTAAGCTTTTATTAAAGAATATTATGTATTCACAAGATGATTAATATACTGTAAAGGAGAAGACTTGAAACTAAGTAATCAGGAACATGTTAACTGAGGTAATACATCAGTTACTACAGTCTTCTTAAAATAGGTCAGTGTTTTACTAATCCCAATGTAAAAACTGTGCCATAGCATTTCTTAGTCCAATAATAACAAAATACAAAATCGGATAAAAAAGCAATAGATACAAATTATAAAATGTACTTTATAATGTATGATATTCCTGATACTGTAAAGTGAAAGAATACTTCTAATTGCTTGTAGGTTATTGCTATTGATGTGAACGGTAATCTTTGACCCTGGGTTTGGTATTAGATGTTTTTGACATTGAGCTCTCGAACAATAATAAAGTAGGGCAGTTGAAATCTTTGCAGTTTCGGAGTGTTAGCTAAAACTCTTCATGTCTGTGGGGTACTTTCAGCAGGTGAGGGTCTAAGGATGCCATTGTGCTACTATCTATCTTTCACTCTTTCTGTTTTTGATCCCCCGAAGACAGTTTCATTGGGTTTGTTACACTTCTTTAGCTCCTCTGTGGAAACTGTTTGCTGTATGACAGTTTTTCTTCCTCCGACCAGAGGCTTCCTCTGTAAGCGTGACCTGGTGCTGATCAGGGAGTCTGCAGGTCTGTGATCCTTTAAATGGAGCACCTGGACTAGAAAATAGATTATCTGCCACTCTCTACTTCTTTCTATCCCTCTAGCGCCATCCGTGGTGCTCACACCTGGCCTTCAGACACTCTCTGTGGTGCTTAACTTGTTACAGAGTGTAGCTGGTCTATAAGAGTATACACTTTAAACTCACTTTTCAGCTTGTGCTTTGATGCACATTGACCCTTGCGATTACACAATATTGCATGATTCTTATATTCTCTGCAACCTTTTAATATCTGCAAGTTTAGGGTAAATGTTGTCTTTGCTGCCTTAATGAAGTCCTTCTTGCTATCTTGTAACTTGGGATCAGAATTCATAACTCCATAAACCCTGCTTTATAGCAGTAGTTGCTAACTTGTACTTTTGCGTAAGCTGTTTTTTTACAAGACAAATATAAATAACACAAAGTCAGGGTTGTTCTTCATTCCCATCTTGCTTTGCTGAAGGAATATTTATACCTTACTGTAATCATAATGGGATGCCACATTGATCCCTGCTGTGAAGTGCTGCTTTATTAGTTCACCTCAAGATGAGTTAGAGAACAGGCTGTGACACAGAGCAGCACTTCTGCAGCTCAGAGGGTCTCAGCTCTGCCGCTGTCAGATGATTATCAGCGTGATCCTTTCGTTTTGGACATGAATTAACCAGATGATATACAAATACTTTCTTATATTCAAATAAGGCATATACTCTATATTCCAAATGTAATAATGTCCTCAAAATCCACCTGAAAGTTATTACATTACAGTTATAGAATCAGGACATTTCATTATTTAATCCAGGGATGGGAAAATGGTGGCCGGGGGCCCTCCTCTTTTTGCGGCCCTCAGAATAATTTATAAAAAATGTAATTAATAAAAAGAAAAGACATTTTTTTTTTTTTTTTTTTACTTGTAGTATCGATACCGTCCACTAGACTCATAGTTACGTCGCGAGCTGCTTACATGATTTCGTTCGGCAGCCAAATACCACAAAATAATCGGTGACGCGTTTGCGTGTATTGTGTTTGTTTCCCGGTTTCACTCACAAGAAACACCGGCTGTTGTTATGCCTGCTGTGACGTTAAGTTACCGCTTGTAATTATGCCTTTACAAGCTTCAAAGTTGTATTTATCATCTGAATTTGGCGAAACAAGTTTAATAATCCAAAAACCAAGACTTTGTTTATTTGAAATCAGATGAAAACAAACTGTCACGGACCCTGCTGTGTTATCTATGATTACTACGCTTTTCATTCATAATTTCAGAGGGAGGGAGGGGGAGTGGTGCTGAGGAACAGCAGAGTGCGGGTTGACAGGTGTCTGTGTTGACATTCCCCTTATTGTGGAATAAGGGGAATGCAGAGGCTGGCTACAAGTGTCTTAGGTTCAAGTTAGACAACTAATGTATGAGTTAGTGTTCATGACTTCATGTTTATGTCATCTTAATGGTTAATCTTAATGCACACACATTTTCCGTGCTTTCCAATAGTTTAAAATAGTTTTATTCCACTGTTTAATAACCTGTTCAATACAAACATGACACTTGTAAAAATTAAATAAAATGTCTGTGAACTGATATTTGTTTAGTGAGCTTATTAGAGGATGTTCCCTGAAAGATTGTAAAATGTCAATGAAGATGTCAGACTTAGTATATTTGTTAATAATTACATACAATACATGGAATGTGTGTGTGTGTGTGTGTGTGTGTGTGTGTGTGTGTGTGTGTGTGTGTGTGTGTGTGTGTGTGTGTGTGTGTGTGTGTGTGTGTGTGTGTGTGTGTGTGTGTGTGTGTGTGTGTGTGTGTGTGTGTGTTCCAGGTGAATCTGCAGCCCCATGGTGGCCAGTATATAAATGATGTGGCCCCCACCACCATCCAAATTGCCCATCCCTGATTTAATGGGTCAAGTTAATGCATCAAATGGCTGACAAAAGACCCAATGACAATTTAATACTTATTCATGAACCAGTTAATTATTAGATATTAGAAGAGGGTTTTATGAACTTGCAGACCTCAAGGTCTAGACTTTGTGCTTTCAAGGATCTTTTTTTTCTTTTATTCAACTAAATTAATAACAATACATACAACTGACCCAGCCAAGTTACCAGATTGCAGCATTATTTGAAGCAAATAGGAAAAGAGCTTAGCATAAGAAAAACAAGTGCTCTCGTGAGTTATCCAATTTCAATGTTTTTGGTCAAAGTCCTCAAATATTTAGCCATAAAAACTACAACCTTAATGAAAGATACATTTCAGAACATACAGTTTAGTAATACAAATAATAAAATATATATGTATATTTCAGGTCTACAGATAGATGTTTAACAAAGTTATTTACAGGGCTAAAATTAATGAAATACAAGAAAATGAAAAGAAAGAAATGAAATCTAACTACACACTTAATTGAATTTTTTTATCTGTGTTATTTTGTTGTGGCAACAGCAGCTCAGTCTGTGGGGACTTGTCTTGTCTCACAGTCTTAAGAACCAAAGGGTCGCTGGCTCAAGTCCCGATCGGACATAAAAACGTAGTGTGGACTGGTAGCTGGAGAGGTGCCAGTTAACAACTGGGTACTAAAGTGTCCTTGAGCAAGGCAAGGAACCCCTTACCCCCAAAAACACACACAAAAACAAGTGCTCTCGTGAGTTATCCGATTTCAATATTTTTGGTCAAAGTCCTCAAATATTTAGCCATAAAAACTACAACCTTAATGAAAGATACATTTCAGAACATACAGTTTAGTAATACAAATAATAAAATATATATGTATATTTCAGGTCTACAGATAGATGTTTAACAAAGTTATTTACAGGGCTAAAATTAATGAAATACAAGAAAATGAAAAGAAAGAAATGAAATCTAACTACACACTTAATTGAATTTTTTTATCTGTGTAATTGTGTTGTGGCAACAGCAGCTCAGTCTGTGGGGACTTGTCTTGTCTCACAGTCTTAGGAACCAAAGGGTCGCTGGCTCAAGTCCCGATCGGACATAAAAACGTAGTGTGGACTGGTAGCTGGAGAGGTGCCAGTTAACAACTGGGTACTAAAGTGTCCTTGAGCAAGGCAAGGAACCCCTTACCCCCAATTGCTAACCCTGGCACAGAACATTCCAACCCAGTCTCACAAAAAAACGTGAAATAACTACGTTGGTCCACAACGTAGGACGTAGTATTTCTACAAAAACGCCTCTGAAATTGTAAGATCCCTACGTTTTTTTTTACCATTCATTCCAATGGCTGGCGTCTAAGTCACGTGATCTTCACATTTATCCCTGCAGAAGAAAAAAAACTTCGTTTTACTCTCGGTGATCTTTAGTTTGCAAGTTATTACGAAGATTACTTCAGGAAATTGTGTCTATACAACGTTTTCATTGTTACCAAGATGGTTTCTAGGGACGCTGCCATCGATATTATTTCTGTTATGTTGTGTAACTGTTTAATGGTGTTATCTTTATTGCTACCCCCTTCCCTGTCAATGTATAGTGTTGTTCCACAGCGCAAACGTATTAGTTTAACCAAATCCGCATCTAAAATGGTGGCATAGATACATTATTTTCCCCTGTGCAATTCCAGTCTCACAAGTCACATCTCACATCACATCATCATAAACAAATACCGGAAACAGACCGAAAACACTTTATTCCGATTGTGCTTGCTTTTCTCTTTGGAGGTCATCACATAACGGCATTGTAATACATGGTTCGGCTGCATTAAATGTTACATATCTGCTGTAATTCTCTATTTATAGAGTCTTGATGAGAAGACTTCTAGACAAACATGAGGAACTGCCGCCAACACTGAAAACGTGACGTGGATCATAAATATATCAGCAATTAAACAACATCTTACATTTATTTTCACACAATACATCTCCTTGCAGTATAAACACTAATTCGGCTGACTTTTATATTTGATCCAATTGGTAGATAGGCTGTATTTACACCATAAAGGTGCACAGCTGATAGAAAGGGACACCTGGTGGTTAAAGCATGTTATTGAATTTCATTATTTTTATTATTAGATATTAATAGGATCCCTATAAAGTATATTCATTACTCGTTATTCTCTACTAATAGTTAATTAAAAACTGTATATAATGATTTTGGACATCCCTTTCAAGATTTCAAGATTTTCTAAGGTTTATTGACATATATACACAAACGGTGTAGTTATGCAATGAATGAAAAACTTTGTGCATACCTCCAGCAATGTTAACTATGTTGAAGCACTTATTTTAACTGATATTATATATATGTATTATACTCTTATATAAGATGTATGTAGATAGGATAAGAAATGTGCAGAATATGACAGTTTAATGGTGGAGGTATACACACATATTGATAGATGTCTTGTAATGCACTGTCGAGGAACCTGCGACCCAAGTGTTTCATCTCCGGCCTTGTCAGGTATTGAACAATTAATAAATAAAGAACACAGAATTATTAAATATAAAACACAGAATTTGTGTGATTAAACTAAATGATTTACAAATAAACACCACTGCATATTTACAACTGTTACACATGCAACGCAAATGTTTCCAACTTGGGATCAATAAAGTTTATCTTATCTTAAGATGATCGATGGCTACTGCCATATTTGCAAAATTTGCCTCTGAACCTTGACAAGTGCATGTTTCAGGCTTATCAATTAACAACAGGAGGGGTCACAGACATACAGTAAGACCAGCTGTTAAATAAAGCTCTTCTGACCTTAGCTGGCATGTGGGTATATATTAATGCTGCCCATTATGGGCACAAGCAATTTTCACCCATTTATTAATTATATGTTTTAAATGTGAGTGTTTCCTATCACCTAAACCTCCAGGGATGTACACAGTTTAATACTGGCAACTTCTTATTATGGGAAATATGAAAACGTCTTTTAAAACTACAACTCCCAGTAGAGACGTCCCATAGATAGAGAACATGTTGCGAAACACAGTAGCCAGCATGTGTACTTCTGGGGACGGGGTGGACCCGTTCAAGTCCAGTTTTGGACAGTCTGGCGTGGTTCCATCCCATTTCAATTGCTGTTCGACGCTCGGCGTAACCCTCGGAGCACACTCTCCAATCACAGAGCTTGCGGACTATCACGGGGTTTGTCAAGCGAAGCGGAGAGAATACTTACTTCCGGGTGTAATATTCTGTAAAGCAAATGAGCTGCTCCGACCCTCGGTCCTGACGGACTCCAACTTATTTATTAATCAAACAAATAAATAAACACAAGGATAATTATGTTGTTGAGTAAATGGAGAATTGCACAGGGGGAAATAAGTTATCTATTGTGGTGATTGACATTATTCACCCACGGATCTATGGGTTAGGGTATTGTTCTGCACGGACATTTTAGTGAGCCAGACTTCCTGTCTCCGCCGGTCTTCGCTTGTGTTTTGAGATGCTAATTAAAAGTCTAGCTTGTACCTTTGATACCCCGCCTCCGACTCCCATCTCTCGGCACCATTTTAATCATTTTAATAGAAGATAAGAAACATTTTCAACCATGCAACAAAATATAAATAGTCCTACAAATACTTTTATTTGATTTCCTTCTTATTTTTGTCCAAGCTCAAGGGAGCCAGAGCAGAGGGCTTAAAGGGCCGCATGCGGCCCATGGGCCGCGGGTTGCCGACCCCTGCCTTAGAGGAACCTTTCTTCAGCGGCCCAGAGAAGGCTCGGTTAAAGAAGATACTTCAGAGGATTAGAGAGGAAATTGCAAAGAAAGATGAATAAGTACATCTTGGTTTTATTTTTTATTTTTCTTCAGCCAGGTTTTTGATTTTGTTAGGATGCAACTATAATTTCATAATGAGTGACATAAAGATGGGCTCTTTAAACATTAACGGTGCTCGAGGGGATGCTAAGAGAGCACTTTTATTTACTTTATTAGGAAACAAGAGTTTAAATGTGACGTTTCTCCAGGAAACTCACAATTCTGCTGAGAACGAGAAGGACTGGAGGAGGGAATGGGGGGGAGGGCTTCTTCAGCCATAAGCGCAGCAATAGTGGAGGGGTTGCCATTCTCTTTGCGAGGGGCTTTACACCCTTCTCCTGTACGGTCGATGAGGTCATCCCAGGACACTTGCTCAAAATAAATGCTGAATTTGAAAAAGTTTAAATATGTTTTATAAATATTTATGCTCCCAGTGTGGGCGCAGAGAGGCTTTTGTTTTTTGAGAAACTGAAACACACTCTTAGCACCTGTGATAGTGAGGAGTATCTGTTCCTGGGGGGTGACTTCAACTGCACAGAGAACCCTGAGCTGGATAGGAACCACCAGGAACCGCATGCTGCCTCGAAGAGTGCCTTAATAAGATTAACAGAAAGCTTTGAGCTGTGTGATGTTTGGAGGCACTTCCACCCGGGCCAGCGGCAGTACACGTGGGTGCACTCTAGGGATAACCTGTTGTCTCTGGCTAGGCTGGATCGTGTCTATGTTTTTAATCATCACATTAATGTAAGCAGAAGCTCAGTCCAGTGGGAATCTCTGACCATTCCCTCGTACAAGTCTCAGTTTTTATTAATCCTGTTAAGTGTAATAGTGCGTATTGGCACTTTAACGGTACGTCCACACAGCAGCTTTGAAAAAATCTTGAAAATCTTGGAGCTGGCCGTGTCTGAGAGCTTGGGGATTTTTCGCGAGCAACGCGACCAACAACCAATCACATGAATCTCCTGCCCCCGGCATACAAAGCAAAAAACCCCGGGGATTTTATGCGAGCAATATATATTAGACCCTCCAGAAAAACGCGATTCTGCGATCGCAGAATTTACCGCATAATCAGCAAAATGGCGCAGATTTTTAAAAGGCCGCATATTTATCAAAAGGCTGCATAATCCCCGCATTTTTCCACACAAAGTTGAGAAAAAAAAAAGTTAACTCATCTTGACGTGACGTCATCAGCTCGTGCATCACAGAATGTAAACAACACTGTATAGAGTGAACGTGTGGAGCTCACACGATAGAGAAAAGACCAAGATGAAAAAATCTAATCCATCTAATTAACCGACAAACATTTCTACTAAAGACTGGGCAAAAAGTGGGGGGAAACTATTCTGCACCCCGTGCAACTGTGTGTTGGAGCATAAGAGAAAATCGACGGTGAAGACCCACTTTGATTCATTCAAACATTCGAAAATGCTTTCTGCTGCTGCGGACAAGAAAGCCAAACAACTCACGTTCACCGAGGCATCAACCTCCAAAACCCTTTCGAGGGCTACAAGAAACGAAGTGAGTAGCCTACAAGATTGAAGCTGGTCAGATAACGAACTAATAAATGACAACAGAATGAGGCGGAGAAGTGTGTGTGTGTGTGTGTGTGTGTGTGTGTGTGTGTGTGTGTGGGGGGGGGGGGGGGTGTGAGATTAAAATAGCCCAATTGCTTTTACAATAAATAAACATTGAATGTGTTTAATTGAATAGTAAAGGGGTTTAATGTTAGTGTCAAGTTGTGTGTGAGAGAGAATAAATAAGACAGCCCAATATTTAAAAAAATTGTTATTCTTTTTCCCCGCATATTTAGCATATTCCGCAACTTTCCGCATATTTCGCAACTTCCCGCAATTTCACCGCATAAAATCACATAAAAACCCTGCATGTTTAATCGCATAATCAAGGATTTTGCCCGCGTTTTTCTGGAGGGTCTAATATATATATATATATATATATAAACTCCCCAAACAGGCGAAAACCTACCAGTTTCACCCACTGTCTCTGCTACCTCCCTCCATGCCTGGTTCCTCCGGTTTGTATCCCGGTAAAAAGTTCTGGTCGTAAAGAACCGGGTGATTTGCTACCGTAATTTATCATTTGGAATATGAGGAAATTAACTGCGGTCTGGCTCTCCCAGCTTGCACGCGGTTTGATTGGCTACTATAGCTAGCGCTTGTACTGTCAGATTTGCATAAACGGGATTTGTTTGGCTGACGCTTCCAGCTCAGCTTCAAAAGTTGAACATTGCTCAACTTTTGAATCCTGAAAATCCTGTAAATCCTGTAAATCTTCGCTTTGCTTCCCCACAATGCAGTTTGGCGAAAAGCGAGGCAAAGTGACGTCACTCCCATTCAAAGTCAATGGGCAGAGAAGCGTTGGAAGCGTTGGAAGATTTTTTTAAAGCTGCTGTGTGGACATACCGTTATGCTTCTCTGTTGGCCGACAACCATTTTAAATATGTTTTAAAATTATTTTGGGAAAACTACCTTTTATCTAAGAGTGAGTACAATTGTCTTCAGCAGTGGTGGGATGTAGGTAAAGTAAAGATCAAGCAGCTTTGCCTACAGTACACTTTCAATGTCACAAAGGACATGGCTAGATCTCTGGGAGCTTTGGAGAGAGAAGTGGTGGAGCTGCAGGGATTGGCAGACTCCACAGGAGAGCGAGAACATGTTGAAGTTTTCAAAAGTAAAAACTCAGCTCTGTCTGACCTGCTGGGGTTTTCTGCTCAGGGTGCTCTGGTCAGATCCCGGTTTCAGAACATCGTGAAAATGGATGCTCCCTCTCACTTTTTCTTTGGTCTAGAGCAGGGGTGGGGAACCTCCGGCCTCCGGGCCGTATACGGCCCGCGAGACCATTTGGTACGGCCCTCGGGGTAATTTATAAACACACGCAAAAAAGAAAAAAATTCAAGAAATCTAGACCGCAAAATAATTAAACAAGCTTGTTTTTCCTGGCCAAGGTCAGGGTCCTTGAACACAACACGAGCCTAACGTGTCATCACGTGGTATATGTCTCGTCTGACTGGAGTGTAGTTCTAACGGAGAGCACCAGAACGCGGCTCCGGGCCGGGACTTCACAAATTGCCATACCCATAAGGAGCTGTACACATGTCGCAGTTTTTGCGTGGCTGTGTCTTTAGTTGAAAGCCCAGTGGCGATCTGTCATACTGATCATACAGACAATAACGTTGTTGTTATTAGCATCTGGTTAGCTAGCTATGCTAACGAATATAAGAAGCTTTTTCTCCAACCAGTGAGGTAAAGGCACATCTTTATATGATCATTATAGTTATAGAAAAATAAGAGAATAAAGTAAACAGTTATACAATACTAATATGACAGTAAAAAGTTGTTATTAATAAACAAGAATACAGTTTAAAAGGGAATTGATTTGTAAAATATCCATAAAGAAACAAATCTGCTTACAGTTCTGTTTCATAAGGGTGTTGAGAGATGTATCCATAGATCTCTTCATGTTGCTCTCAAAGTGCACCAGATTGATGCTTTTAACTTCAACATTTAAAAAAAATCTTCATGGTGGTGCATGCCCCCAAGCCCCCCTAGATGAGGTTAGATCCGCCCCCCCCCACCCCACTTAAATCATGTCCACATGGATATGAAACTAAATACATTTGCACACATCTTGTGTCCATATCTTTCTGTTTTGGTGGTCATGCCACGGTGCATGAATGCACGGGTCATGGTCAAATATCTGGATTAAGAGGTTGCTTTTTCTTTGCACAGCATGAAAGAAACGCGAAATGAATGGGCTGTGATTTTAGTTTTTTAAGGAGACGTTGAGTTCAATAATTTGTACGGTCCTCGAAGGATGTTGTAAAAATTGAAATGGCCCTTGAGAGGAAAAAGGTTCCCCACCCCTGGTCTAGAGCGTAAGAATGGTCAGAGGAGGCTGATGCACTCCCTGCGATCCAATGCTGGGCAGCTGCTTCAGGAGTCCGCCGACATTCGTCAGTGTGCTGTGGAGTTCTACAAAGAGCTCTACAAAACAGAGTTCCAGGCCGAGCCAGAGGTGGCGTATTCGTTCTATGAGGGCCTTCCTAACGTCCCTGAGGAGGACCATGCTGAGCTGGAGCCGGAGTTCTCTGCCCAGGAGCTGCAGGAGGCCCTGCAGAGCATGCAGAGTGGGAAGGCTCCTGGCATAGACGGCCTGCCTGCCGACTTCTATAAGGTTCTTTGGCCGGTTATAGGTGACGACCTGAGTGTGCTCAGAGACAGTCTTAGTAACGGGAGGTTGCCTCTGAGTTGCAGGAGAGCTGTGCTCAGTCTCCTCCCTAAGAAAGGAGACCTGCAGGAGATTAGAACTGGCGTCCTGTGTCTCTACTCTGTACCGACTACAAGCTGCTTTCCAAAGTGTTACCGACGAGGCTGAGAAGAGTGATGGAGCATGTCATTCACGTAGACCAGACATACTGTGTACCCAGCAGGTTGATAACTGACAACGTGACTCTAATTCGAGATGTTTTGGACCTCTCCGGTTCATTGGGCTATGAGCTTGGTCTGATTTCTCTAGACCAAGAAAAGGCTTTTGACCGAGTTGAACACCAGTACTTGTGGCAGACGCTGGAAGCTTTTGGGTTCAGCTCTGGTCTCATAGCCAAGATCCAGGTCTTGTACAGGGACATTGAGAGTGTACTGAAGATAAACGGTAGTTTGTGTGCTCCTTTTGAAGCTCAGAGAGGAGTCCGACAGGGCTGCTCTTTGACCGGGATGCTCTACTCCCTGGCCATAGAGCCCTTTTTACACTGGTTAAGGTCAAAGTTGCAGGGTTTCTCTTTTCCTGGCTGTAGGGATGTTTTTAAATTGTTTGGGTATGCGGATCACATAATGGTCTTTTTTAAAAAACAAGATGACATCAATGTTTTAACTGAAACTGTGAGCATTTTTTGCAAAATCTCATCTGCTCGAGTCAACTGGGGGAAAAGTGAGGCCTTAGCAGTAGGAGAGGGCAGTATTGACAGCTTGTTGTTACCTGGGGGCCTTGGTTGGAAAAGGGCAGGGATAAAGTACCTGGGTATTTATCTTGGTGATGACACGTTTTGTTTGAAAAACTGGGACGGGCTTATAGAGAAAGTGGAAGGCCGGTTAAAGAAGTGGAAGTGGATTCTACCCAAACTTTCTTTTAAAGGGCGTATCCTTATTTTTAAACAACCTTGTTTCCTCCATGCTGGCTCACCGGCTGGCATGCACCGTCCCACCCGTAAACCTGCTGTCCAGGGTGCAGGCTCTCATGGTGGACTCCTTCTGGGACCGCATGCACTGGGTCCCTCAGAGCGTCCTGTTCCTGCCAAAGGAGGAGGGGGGACATGGCCTGGTTCACCTGGCAAGCAAAGGGGCTGCTTTCAGGCTCCGGTTCGTCCAGAGGTTCCTGACTGGACCTGCTGACCTGGTCTGGAGACCCATAGCTCGGGCCTTATTGGAACGCTGTGGTGGGCTTGGTCTGGCTGAGTCGCTGTTCCTAATGGACCTAAAAGGATTACGCCTGAACAATCTCTCGGGTTTCTATGGAGGTCTCTTCAAGGTGTGGGGACTACTCAAAAAAGAGAGACCAGAGTGCTGTGGCTCACTGTTCTGGCTCCTCAGAGAGCCGGTGGTCCGTGGATCTCGGTTTGTGTGTGGAGTAGGGCCTTCTCTACAACAGAGACTCTATGAGGAGAGGATCCTCACGCTGGGCCAGGTGGTGGAGGTGTGTGGCCTCCGTCTGGACAACGCTGCAGGCCTGGCCTCACGTCTGAGCCTCAGGTCAGTCCGGGTGGTCAGCCTCCTGCTGCAGAGCTGGAAACAGCAGTTCAGCCAATCAGAGCTGGCGCTGATCGCTGCTCACTGTAACGGACTGAAGTCTCCAAATGACAATGAGTCTTTTCCAGAGATGCAATGTTTTCCTGACCTCAGTTGTGAGGGTTTTTTGTTAAAGTTGGACAATGTTACTGATTTTAAGTTTAGCACCATGTCCAACAAAACATTTTATTATTTGGTGACAAAGGTGCTGAATCAGAGCAGACTCCAGGAGCGAGTGGACACCCGGTGGAGAGCCCATCTGGGCCTGACTGAGGCTCAGAGGCCTGAGTGGAGAGCGCTCTACAAGCCTCCGCTGACTAAGAGGGGTGGGGAACTCCAGTGGAGGATTCTCCACGCTGCGGTAGCTGTAAATGCGTTTGTTTCAGTTATCAACCCTACAGTGTCTGACGCCTGTCCTTTCTGTGTACAGAGGGAAACCATTTTTCATTGTTTTACGGAATGTGGTCGACTCCTTTGTCTTTTTCAGTTACTCACTCAGATGTTGATTTTGTTAATGTGGTTTTTTTTTAAGACAATTTTCATTTTGGGTTGTAGGTACAGTCAGAAGCAAAAGTGCAAAAGTCAGCTTTTGAATTTTTTGTTGGGGCAGGCTAAAATGGCCATTTACCTCAGCAGGAGGAATAAAGTTGCGGAATCATTGGATACCGATGCAGATGGTTAAAGCAAGAATGAAAGCGGACTACGGTTACTTTTGCTTAACAAAAAATGTAGGAGAATTTGAGGCCATGTGGTGCCTTAAAAAAGCTTTGTGTTCTGTGGAGAATGAGGATCTTATTTTCAGTCGTTGTCTGAACTGACAATGTGTGTCAATGTGTCTGTTTGGTTATTTGCTTTGTGAATAAAAGTGGTTGAAAAATCAAATCTCTCTCTCAGGAACCCTAATCACTTAAAGTTTAGGTATCTTAATGTTTTTTTTATTGTCTTACTGTGAACTGTCTGTCTTTTCCATTTGACACGCGCGCATACACACAACCCTATACTCTGATTTCTACATTTTTTAATAATGACCGTACTTAAAATTGTAACTTGGAATATCCGTGGAATTGGTAGAATACTTAAGGTATTTAACCACATCAACACACTACAAGCAGATATATGTCTCCTACAAGAAACTCCCACATCTCAATCCGGCTTTCATAAATTAAGAACACCACAGTTCAATCAAATATTCTCTGCCCATTACAACTCCAGGCAAAGAGGGGTGGCAATTTTAATAAGGAACATCATCATATTTACCCATAACAACACCATCACAGATCATGATGGACGATTTATCATTATAAATATTACAGTACACAATAGACCCACCACCATTGCCTGTGTCTACGGCACAGCTTTTTTACCTCGCTCGCCAACATCTCAGACTCCAATAATAATTAGAGGAGATTTCAATGCCGTTATGAACCCATCGCTGGACATATCGAATAATTCAAATAGCACTCGCACCAATCAAACCACAGAAACCATCAAACAGTTCATGAGTGATTTAGGCCTTGTCGATTGCTGCCGGTTAAAACACCCAACAGTTAAAGAATTGTCTTTCTTCTCACCAGTTCACCACTCATACTCCTGCATTGACTATTTTCTCACCAATAAGTCAATGATATCACAAATCTCAGACATAATAATACACCCTATTACCATTAGTGATCATGCACCTGTCTCCCTCATCTGGAATATTAACCATTTGAGCAAACCACCAAATAGATGGCGTTTACATCATTACTTGAGGATCCTAACTTTGACACTTACATCCAGAGAGAGTGGGCTTCCTTCCTAGAAATAAATGATTCACCGAATATAGTACCATCCCTACTTTGGGAAACAGGTAAAGCTGTTTTAAGAGGAAAAATCATATCATACTCCACACATAAAAAGAAGAAAGACACTGAACAGGAACAGTACTTAGAACAACACATGTAAGAATTGGAGAACCTAACCGCAAACAATCGCAAAGCACAAATTCAAAAATAATTACGGAAATATAAATTGCAACTAAATGAATACACAAACAAGAAAACTCATTACCTTATACAAAGACTCAGACACAAGCATTTTGAACACAGTAACACATCTAGTACCATTCAGGCACCTGAAGAAATAAATAAAACGTTCAAAGATTTCTACAGTAACTTATATTCTAAAACAAATAACCCAAGCATGGAAGACATTGAAACATTGCTAAACAATATTGAGTTCCCAAGACAAAAGGATGACCAAAAAAAAACACTTGAACAACCATTTACAATCACCACATTCTATGATGCACCGAAACTCATGCCTAACAAAAAATGACCAGGTCTTCATGGCTTCCCTTCTATAAACTAGGGGTGGGCAGATCGATCCCAAAATATCGATACTTCCGATATTACGTTACGTTTCAAAATATCGATACTAGAGCCAATAGGATCGATACTTTTATACTTTTTTTCCCGTCTCCTCTACTCGTCAATTTCTTCAAAAAACTATGTGCAGATGAACACAAGTATATGCTCTTTTCTTCTCTCTCCACTGCTGTCCTCCTCTCCTCGAGGTTCGCGCACGCGCAGCGCGCTCCCTGCCTGAACACCGATTATCAAGCTGACTGACAGCAGCCGGCAGGACAGCAGCAGCCAGTGACTCGCGAGTGCAACACACACACGCGCATGATGGCTGAGAGAAAGAGCAGCGTTGTGTGGAGCAATTTCACAACTGGCAATTCAAACTTAGCGAACTGTGATGTGTGCAAGAACAGACAGTTCGCTACTCTGGCCACTTTGTATTGTTATATTTCATGTTTGCACTTTAAATTGGCAAAAGTAAGACGTTTATTTGTCTTTAAAAACTGTCCTGTCTTTATTCATTAAAAGGAATTCAGATTTAGTCTATTTATGATTATTTCAGCTCAAAAATCATGTCATGCAGCTCTCCCCTACATAAGACGCTTTTCATTTAAAAAGTATCGGTATCGATATCGGTATCGGCGATACTGGCCCTGAAATACTTGGTATTGGATCGAATCCAGATTTTGTGGTATCGCCCACCCCTACTATAAACACTTCTGGAATATTTTGACCCCAGTTTTCAATATATTAACAGTAGAAATCAAACACAATTCTAAACTTCCACATACCATGAATACTGCTACTATCTCTTTATTATTGAAACCTGATAAAGATCCCACCTCCCTATCAAGCTATCGCCCCATATCTCATATCTGATCAATACAGATACAAATATTATCAGTAAAGCATTAGCAAGTCGCATTGAAACAGTAATCCCATTTCTTATTCACCAAAAAGGAAGACACTCTTCCAATAACCTACGCAGACTTTTTAACATAATCCATTACACATCTAACACGAACTCACCGACACCCATTTTATCATTAGATGCAGAAAAAGCCTTTGACAAGGTAAACTGTTTTTTTTTTATTTGCAGCACTAAAACAATTTGGATTCGGTGAGTCTTTTATTCAATGGGTCAAGATCTTGTACACTTCACCGATGGCCACAATCACCACCAATGGACTGATATCACAATGCTTCACTTTACACAGGGCTACTAGGCAAGGATGTCCACTCTCTCCATCACTATTTGCTATTTCAATCAGGAGAGACGTGATGTATGGAATACATGTTTATTATCGGGTCACATTATATAAATGAAACATAATGATGACAGTTTATAACAAGTGAATGAAATGGTGTTTGGCGATTAGGCCCAGGTTTTGTAGGATGTCATTCGGGAAGGGAAGAACCGTTTCCGATGAACCCCCCCGGGTCAAGACACTGGTGGTGGTGATAAGTGGTTAGGTCCGGTTGGAAGGGAGAAGGTTGGGCTTGGCCCTGAGTTGGAAGCAGGAGACGAAGGGGTGGAGGAGGGTTGCGCGTTGACACCTGGAAGACAGCTGATGGAAAAGGGGAGAGCATGTATAGAGGGATTAAATGGTGCGATGATTAGGCTTGTGAACGGAGGGAAGTGATAGGTTAGCTGAGGAGTGGCGCTCCCTATCATTTAGTGAAGGGAGCGAGTATTGCCATGACGCGCAATACAAAGTGATAGGTCTTCCTGCCTGAACTTGCGCTGAGCTTCATTTCACTCAGGAGAGACGTGATGTATGGAATACATGTTTATTATCGGGTCACATTATATAAATGAAACATAATGATGACAGTTTATAACAAGTGAATGAAATGGTGTTTGGCGATTAGGCCCAGGTTTTGTAGGATGTCATTCGGGAAGGGAAGAACCGTTTCCGATGAACCCCCAAAAGAAGTGAAAGTATGAAGTACTGAACGTGATGAAATCTTACCTTGTGGGATGCAGTGGAAATCTATGGATGAAATGAGAGGTTAATACATGTGGGGATTTAGACATACTGATGCCTCCTAGGCATCCTCCCTGGACGTACAGGGCTTCCTGGATGTACAGGGCATCCTGGACATACAGGGCGTCCTGGACATACAGGGCTTCCCGGACGTACGGGGCATCCCGGACGTACGGACGTACGATGCCCCGTACGTCCGGGGCATCCTGGACATACAGGGCGTCCTGGAAATACAGGGCTTCCCGGACGTACGGGGCATCCCGGACGAACGGGGCAACCTGACTTCGCAGGGACACATTTTATACAGACCCGAAGGTTACGACCTGGACGTACAGGGTTAGACATGCAAAGATAAACATGAGCCGCAGGGCGAATATACGTGCTGACATGCTAAGAACCACCACCAGTTATATGCATACGTACCAATTTGAAGGTTGGAGAGACCTTTGGATAGCCAGCACGGCACTGAGGTTCGGACGAATGTAGGATGAGAAGCGGTTGTTGTAGGGAAGAGGAACAATTACCTTGATTGCGGCAGGTTTGCTGCACCTATCCTGAACGAGCCCTGAAATGCTCTTAAGACACCACCACCAGTTATATGCATGTTTACCAGAGGTAAGCTGGAGAGATCTTGGATAGCCGGCACGAGCCGATGCCCGGCCAAGAGGGAGATGTAGACAATGTAATGCGGCTGTTAGCTTGAGTACAATGATGCATGAATATCATACCCTGCTTAACATAAGCCATGTGAGCATGAACCCAAATATATGAGTGCAATATGAGCAGCATGAAATAATATTTGCTTTGGTAAATGCTGAGACATGACCCATGATATAGGCAGGGCTCAACGCTAACTTTTAAAAGTGGTTGCCAGGCTGGCAACCAGGCATCCGCTTTTGGTTGCCAACTGAAAATACGGTTGCCCTTTTTTTGATACCTTATATTTTAAATAATTAAGATGCTATACAGTTATACATCAACTTAATAATGAACATGTGACACAAGAATGTTCAAATGCTTTACAATAAGTAATTAACGCACTTATTTGAACCTAAGTGGTAGTCAATTTGTCCACCCTCAATTGCTGGTATACGAAATACCAGTAGTGCTGCTGTTGTCCTGTCTTCATAGATCCCTCACAAATGAATTGAGCAAGTCACCAGTTTCTTGATCATCCGTTGTCTCCCTTTCAAATGTGGGTTTTCTTGACCTTTGTGCTGACCCCCACCATAGACCCATTGCCCCTTCAGCATTGAAGTCTTGGATTGGCCAGACTAATACATTTCTAATGTTAAATAAATGAAAACCATTCATAGTTAAACATTTGATATTAATTATTGATGCTGTAAATTACCTTTAATATGTCTAACTATATTTAAAATGTGTTACCTTTTTATAGAAGTGATTATAATTTAATGCAACCATTTTCTATGGTAAAGTTTCGTTTTGCACTTTTATTTTGGTAGTAATAAGATCGGGACTCTTATTTTGAAGGAACATTTACCGGAAGTGAATGGAAAACATTCCTCTTCGTTCGGGTTTTACCTTACGCTCCATCAGTTGAATCACTTTGAACATTCATTGGAGAAGTTGAGGTGTTGGCTGAAGTTTTTATCACGCAGTCAAGCAACTTATTTTTGCTTCGCCATTTTGTTGTAAAACAAACACACGGCGCACCGCGCACGCGAGTAAACGTGCATCGCTTTCTGGCTCCGTAATCACGCCAATGCACGTGCAATTTAAGTATCAGGTTCCGACTGGTCACAACAATTAAATATCACTCTTAAAAACGAATATGAAGATTTATCTATTTTGGGGTGCACGTTTTGCTGTCCTTATTTCTTATGTTAAAAACTGGTTGCCACTGATGGCAACCAAAGTCCAAGAAGTGGTTGGCATTTTCCAAATGGTTGCCAATGGCAACCTGGCAACCGTTACTGTCGAGCCCTGGTATAGGACTAGCTTAATTAGCAGTTTAATTACGCCACGGTGAGATGTAGATGCTGATGTGCTGGTTGGGCGATTAGACTGTCTTCTATCATCTTACATGAGCTTCTCTTTCTCCCTGAAAGAAACCCCCCAAAACCACGGATGGGCAGCATTCGTGGCTGTGTTGAAGCTTGAAACAGCGGTACTTACTGAGCATTGTGACGGGTAGTAGTTACCCGAACTGCATAACTCCATGCTGTAACGCGTTACACCCGTTACGTATTGCGCCGAGGCTTCGGAGCGTGTGTCGAGTAATCCCCGAATCTTTTTGTGAAGCATGTATCGAGGCTTGTATCGTTTTGGGCCAGTGACGTCATCGATGACAGACGAACCTCGCTGCCTGTCGATACCACGTGACTGTTTCGGGAAGCGATTCGGATCATTTGAACCGTTGAGCCACAACGCTCATAATACCCATGGATGTATAACAAGAACCATATTACCCCTCCTGTACCCGGGTCCGCTGGTGACACGATGGAATTAAA
The DNA here is from genome assembly GCF_949606895.1 of Notothenia rossii. Lineage (NCBI taxonomy): Eukaryota > Metazoa > Chordata > Actinopteri > Perciformes > Nototheniidae > Notothenia > Notothenia rossii. The sequence goes on along the minus strand of NC_136903.1, from coordinate 56,671,756 downwards.
AGAGCTCAGACCCTCACTTATATAGAGGTCGGAAAATGTCATAAGTATAAATAGATACAAGCATAAATAAATGTAGGAATAAAACATGAATAAATGCAGATTAGATATATCCAGTGTTTTTGGGTAGATTCAGCGTGTGGGCTGTGGCTCAGCTGGAAAGCAGCTGACCCACGACCGCAGGGTTTGCTTATAGAAGCTACAGCTAAATGAGATAATGCAGTTAATAAATGTATGCCTGATATGGTTTAGCCTTCTCAGGCTACAACGTGGTTAAGTTTATGAATAATATTAAGGAATACGAATCCCTCTTTGCAATGTTTACCAGCCTCCTATAGGCTTTTCAATCACGATCGTTCAACTGGAATGAAAACAATATTGTTAACATGAAAATAGGATTTTATGTTCGTTGTTTAGAGTTATTCTAAGGCTTTACTCATTGGGAACTCGGTATGAGATAGAGCACAACTGTTGAGATTTCCAATTGCCTGTTTTACACGCTTTGACCAACAGGGGGTTTATGTTCAAATGAACCCCATGATGAAGCCTCATCAGATGAACCCTTTGCGAACCAATTGGCTGGAAAGCTTCAAAGCTTCATAAGGCTTCATCTCGCCATCACTACCTGCTTGCCACCTAAGATGCACTTAGAGACCAGTACTGCTACTGAGCCGGGAGGAGAAGTAGCTTCGATGAGATGTAGCTTGAGCCCTGCCTGCCTGCGAGAGGGGTTGTGGTTGAAGCCGGAAGTGGGTGAAGCTTCGCAAGCGATGAGGGCCCGTTCCGCGTGAAGGCCGGAAGCGCCGCATTTGAGCGGCTCTGATGCCAGAGATGCCCTCTCGAGAGACTGAAGGCGTGTGTCGATTGTTTACCTGAAGTAGCCCATTTCCATTAAGCCGGAGGAACTTCCGTGGAGCCCAGTATCCTTGTCTTTTTCTTCCGCGTCCGGGTTTGCGGGGTGGCCGGCTAGAACCGCTAGCCAACTGGGGAACGCCGCCTGTAGCTTAATCCGCAAGACTGCGGAGCAGATGAATATATACCCGGAGCTGGGACGAAGCCCTGCTGCTGCTTGCGCGTTGACACCTGGAAGACAGCTGATGGAAAAGGGGAGAGCATGTATAGAGGGATTAACAGGTGCGATGATTAGGCTTGTGAACGGAGGGAAGTGATAGGTTAGCTGAGGAGTGGCGCTCCCTATCATTTAGTGAAGGGAGCGAGTATTGCCATGACGCGCAATACAAAGTGATAGGTCTTCCTGCCTGAACTTGCGCTGAGCTTCATATTCATTGAACCACTTGCTGCAGCTATCCGTCAACACATTAACATCACAGGAATACAAACAAATAATATACACCACAAGATTAACCTTTATGCAGATGACATTATACTATATTTACAAAATCCCTCTACCTCACTACCTGAAACCATCCGCCTCATAAACACCTTTTCTGAATTATCCGATTATACTATTAACCGGTCTAAATCAACCGTTCTTCCACTCTCATCTAATAGCTGTGTGAAGGCAGTCCAAACACCGCCTTCTTTTCTGCGTACTGGTCATTTTACTTATTTAAGAATCAACATTTAGACAGAGTTAGTCAATCTGAACTTCACCCCACTTCTCAAAACAAAAGAAGACAACCTTCAGAGTTGGATGAATCTCCCAACATCCCTTTTAGGCAGAATTGCAACAGTCAACATGACCATACTCCCAATGATAAATTACCTATTCTCAATGATCCCTATCACACCCCCACCCACTTGGTTCAAATCTATAGACTGCTATCTCAAAATGTTACTGGAAAAACAAAACACCTAGAATCAAACTATCTACTATTCTAAACATGGCTAAGAAGCACCAAACGTTCTGCATTACTTCATTGCCCAGCAACTACAATACATTTACAAATGGACTAATCCTAATAATTCCGACACCTCCTGGTAAAACATTGAACAAACATTATGCAAAGATATTCATATTACAGACTTACCGTTCATAAGCCGCTCCATCATACGTCATCCATGCTTTCAAAACCCTGCAATAGCCACAACTCTGACAGCCTGGTGGAAATGTAACGAATTAACTAACAACAAAATTTCACACACCGATACACTCCCATCTGGAACAATCCTGACTTTCTAATAAACAGAATATGACTATATATTGTTACTCATTCACACACCCACACACACACACACCCCCCCCCCCCCCCCACACACACACACACACACACACACACACACACACACACACACACACACACACACACACACACACACACACACCTAACAATAACTTAGTTATGAGGACATCTGGTATAACTGGACATTTTATACACACACACACACTAGCCTAACAATACCTTAGTTATAAGGACATCTGGTATAACTGGACATTTCATATACACACACACACACACACACACACACACACACACACCTAACAATACCTTAGTTATGAGGACATCTGGTATAACTGGACATTTTATACACACACACACACACACACTAGCCTAACAATACCTTAGTTATAAGGACATCTGGTATAACTGGACATTTTACACACACACACACACACACACACACACACACACACACACACACACACACACACACACACACACACACACACACACACACACACACTAGCCTAACAATACCTTAGTTATAAGGACATCAGGTATAACTGGACATTTTATACACCCACTAGCCTAATAATACCTTAGTTATAAGGACCTCAGGTATAACTGTGCATTTTACACACACACTACCCGAACAATACCTTATTTGTGAACCACCCGGATTTAACAGGTCTCTAACCATACACAAAAGCATTATTGATGTTAGACTGGTTGTAATAAAGGGAACAGGACAGTTTTTCAGCTCTCTGTTGGTTAACAGTCTAAATCACTTGCACAGTTTTAGCTGAGGTGAAAGAGCCCCTACATCTCTCACAAATGACAAAGGAATGAGCTCCCTAAGATGCTGCTATTGTGTGGCCTGAAAATGCATATTTTGTTTTGCAGGATTTCTGTACCAGTTGAGTGTACGCAATTTACAAGGACTTTTAATCTGCAGATATTTCCAATTCTTTTTTTAAAGATGTTTTTGACAAAACAAAAAGAAAAAAAAAAGATGTTTTTGACCAGAGTGCCATTATTCCAGACAGAGTGTGAAGTTGGAAGACAGAGGATAAGACATTGCCTGTAAGCTACAGAGGGATTGGGATTCGAACCCACCTACTAGGCAGCGGAGACAACTTTCATGGGCCGCGCGCACTAACCACTGTGTCACCTCTAAAGAATTGAATATACTGACATAATTTATACGTTTTGCCTCAAAAGTGAATATTAGACACAGATTCAAACTGTAGAGTCAATAGGATTTCTTCAAATAAAAAGGACAACAGACTCAACAGCTTGGATTGAAGCATTTACCTAATTTTTAATGAACCTTTTTTCATCACCAACATTTCTTCACTTAAAACTAAAACATCTTTTACCAAATATATTTGTTATTAATACATTTTAAAATGAAATGCTTTGAAAAAATAAGGTAAAATAAAAGTGTATCTATGTACAAATACATACAGCTCTACAAAAAAATGCTACCACTGCTAAGTCATCAGTTTCTCTGGTTGTACTAGTTATAGGTATGTGTTTAAGTCAAATTTAAATTTTTGATTTATTCTATTTACTACCGACATCTCTCCCAAAATTTCAAATACAAATATTATTATTTCGAGCATTTATTTGCAGAAAATTACAACTCGTCAAAATAACAAAAAAAGATGCAGTGTTTTCAGACCTCAAATAATGCAAAGAAAACAAGTTCATATTATTTTTTAAACACAGCTTTGATGCGTTTTGGCTGCCCTCCACCAGTCTGCCACATGGCTGCTGGGTGACTTTATTGTCAGACTTATTGTCAGAGCAGAAGGAAGCACGATTTGTTCCAGGAGAACCTTGTACGTCGTTCAATTCATGCGTCCTTCAAAAAGACATTCAGCCGTGCTGAAGCCCCCCCAGATCATCACCCATCCTCAACCAAATGTCCAACACCTGGTCATCTTATGGTTAGCCAGAGATCTGGAGAGGCCCTACAAGCCTCAGTGTCCCGCACCCACTGTGACGTTTGGTGAATGACGCATGAATCGAACCGCGTACAAGGTTCTCCTGGAACAAGTCGTGCTTCATTCTGCTCTGACAAAAAGGATTGTTTTTTCCAGCAGGACGATACTCCATGCCACACAGCCAAGTCAATCAAGGTGTGTTTGGAGAATCACCAGATCCAGACCCTGTCATGGCCACCCCAATCTCCAGACCTGAACCCCATGGGAAACCTCTGGAATGTGATCCAGAGGAAGATGGTTGGTAACATGCCATCCATCAAAGCTGAGTTGCTTGAATTGTTGCACCAGGAATGACATAAAGTCACCCAGCAGCCATGTGACAGACTGGTGGAGAGCAGCCAAGACGCATGAAAGCTGTGATTCAAAATCAGGGTTATTCCACCATCTGGTGATCCTCCAACCACACCTTTCAATGTTATAATTTTTGAGGGCGCAAGGAGATTCTTTGGGGTTTGCAACACACTTAATTATTGCCCTCTCAGAGAATGAGACTGTTACAGCTGTCGTGTTAAACCTTTGAAGATTCTGAGTATTGTATGTGGTAGGTTCATTATCAGAACAGGAAGCCCCATCAGGGATGAAATCTTCATCAAGTTGGAATGTGTCAGAGGTAGTAGCAGCCGTTTCTTGTTGTACAACACAGTTCTTTGTAGAGACGGTTGGTACAGTCTTACCATGGGGTGGCTTTGAATCCCTGATGGTGGCAATGAGAGGATCCCAATCGTTATTTGCTTCAGAGTCAGGTGGGCAGTCTTCATCAGCGCTGGATCCATCGCTGCTTGACGCAGTTTTGGGAATGTAGTCTTTATCACAGAAGGAACCTTCATTACTGGAAAGGCAGATCTCCTTCACCTTTGAACAAAAAAGGAACACCAAGTTTGTGTTTTCTTCATTATCCCGAAAAATGTACTGGTAACATTTGTTGAGCATTATTTTAACATCGAATCACTGTGCATTTCACCATATAACAAAGAAGTTAGCAAGTCAAATTGAATTTTAGTTAAGTTTTTGAAACCAGACCCAGACCCCACGCAGCATTCTCATCTGTTTGTCATTACTGGTGTCACTTTCTGGTTGCTAACAAACGCCATTGTAACACATAAACACACATCAGCGCACACTGGGAGGGGGGGGGCAGGAGCTCCAACAAGGCGTGTAGGACAGAGAGTGAATACACATACTATACAGAGATGCTGTATGAGAAACCAATGTGAGTTTGGAACATTGAACAATGTAAATCTATTCTAGTAGACCTCAACAATGGATCAGTGGATCAGTCGAAATTGATCAGTGGAAATGTCATGGGACCGTTAACAGTTATGGAGGTGTGCACATGCTGGATGAAGGCAATGATCTAATGTCTAGTCATGTCAACAGGTTGTAAAATCATCTGTCCTTACAAGGACTGCTGTCCCTACAAGACACCCTGTGACCAGAAGGCCTTTATCTTTCTGTGTAGTATGACATTTAACCCGTTTCAATTTGACCCAAAGTATGGGCAAACGGAGCCCCTTACCAAGACGATAGTCCTGGTAAAACAGCTTCAATCTATACCAGTCAGCGACACGCAACAATGTGTGGAAAAACAATACTTTGAAACTTACCATCTTGTCCCCTGATTTGTTTGGAGTTGTACGAAGTTCGGTCCCACCATATACTTCCTGTAAATAAGTGAAAGACAGGCACGACTTTAAAACATTATTGACTCATTTTGTATTAAATCAGGTGAAATTCAGAAAATAATGTTAACAGTACAATTTTTTTTGCTGAAATAAATCAAATCTGCTTAACTGAGCTGAATGGTAGTACCATGAAAAGCAATGCAACACTTTTTCCCTGTCAGTTAAGGTATGTCCTAAAATGAACAGAACCTCACTATTGAGCACCAGGGCCAAGCAGGATCCCCATACTTGTATGTTATCTCCTCGTCTGGGAATATTACCTTTACAGCAAATAGGTACAAGTGTGGGGAATTTATTTGAATTGTGTAGCAGTCAGTTTATATTTTTGGCAGCACTGTTGAGCATTTTAAAAATGTATTTTCATGCCCCTGTGCAAGGCTTAGTCTTTCTATCTTTATAGCCACTGGTGTAAAGTAACTAAGTTCATAAACTCAAGTACTATACTTGGTACAATTTTGAGCTACTTGTATTTTACTTAATTATTTCAATGTTTTGCTACTGTGTACTTCTACTCCACTACAGTTCAGAGGTAAATGGTGTACTTTTACTCCACTACATGTACCTTTAGTTACTTTACAGATGTGGATGAATGATGTGAAATATAATCGAGTGTTAAATCAGACTTAAGTTCCACCTGGAGTAAATCCACAAGCTACCCTGCAGTATACAAAGTCATTCAAACTAGCTGCACCTTTACCAGCTTTGAGAACACTTTCATGATCAATCATTATAAAACATATCATATCTATTATTCTGAAATGGACCAATCTGCACAATGACTACTTTTACTGTCGCTACTTTCACTATATTTTGATGAGAATACTTTTCTACTTTTACTTGAGGAACATTTTGAATGCAGTACTTTTACTGTAACAGAGTATTCCTACACTGTAGTACTTCTACTTTTACTCAAGTAAAAGACCTGAGTACTTCTACTTTTACTCAAGTACAAGAGCTGAGTACTTCTACTTTTACTCAGGTACATTATCTGAGTACTTCTATTTTTACTCAAGTACAAGATCTGAGTACTTATACTTTTACTTGAGGAACATTTTGAATGCAGGACTTTTACTGTAACAGAGTATTCCTTAATTGTTGTATTGGTGCAAACATGAGGATATGGTAAACGTTCTTCAGCAAAGCTAAGATATCTGTTTGAGCAGCCACTTTAGTATGATGATTAATGATCTATCGATCATAAATCTATCGATTAGATGGGAGGGGCACACATTTACATATTACATATCCTGAAAACGTACATTGTTGAAAATACGTGAGGCTGATGACCTAAGAGCAATGGCTAAAAGGTCAGGGTCATATTGATGAAACAATGCTATACGGTCTTTGATACTACATACTGTATGAGATGAATGGCTTACCTTTAAATGTCTTAATGAACCTGGCCTCTAGGAAGGGTTTGTCTCTGCCCAGAATGATATGCTCTATTGCAGGGGTTTTCAAAGTGTGGGTAGGTGAGCCTCCCCTCAGAGAACATAAGAACAGCCGCGCCCCCCCTCCCAATTATTATTGCTGTTATTATTGTTGTTGTTGCTATAATGCAGGGGTATTCAATTGCATTTCAAAGAGGTCCAGTAAGAGAAAATGTAATTAAATGCTCTGTTTTCGCTGTCTACCTTCCGCCATTTGAAATTACTCCGACTGTTTCTCTCCTCTTGTCGTGTCTCTGTGTTTGTTTGAATCTATCGTGCTGACTGCACCGATTTTATTGGCTGATTAGCGTCACCTCCTTAAAACATTAAACAATAACTTTTTTAAACCTTTTTATTTTTATGTTTTAAACATATTGTATAAAACTCCCCCACTACTTGGACTATTCCTTGCACCTCTAGAATAAGCCCGAATGGTCTCAACCATATTGCATCAGTAACGTGCGCTTGTTATTATAACAAGATCGCAAGTACACTGGTAGCGATCGGAAAATTGAGTGTTGTTCAGTTTGTGTGTTGTGGAACATGGGTGTCCGTGCATGAAAATATACCACACACCCAATTACAATTGCATGTTTAATTCACTACCCTGGACGTTAATACAGTTGTTAAAGTTGGAACAGCCTGTGGACAGCCGTTCTTCCTTGCATGTCAGTCGCCGACACCTTTTTACAGAGGACAGGCACATCTAGCTGCAGCACGACCCGTATATTTCCGCACGCCGTTTTCTCAAGGCATTTTTTTTTTAACATTTTCAACATGGTGGATAAATCCTTATATGCTCCCGGTAACACACTGAACGTCAACTTTGCCTCCTTATTACACTCACCCCTACTTTAGTGGGAACAATGAGTCTGCGTCTTTGATGCACAGAGGAATAAACGCAGATCATCCTCTGGCTGCAGCCTTGACCGGTACTTGCTTTTGATCAAAGTCAATGCGGAAAACCTGCACTCACACAGGTAGGTGGAGGTGAAGGGAATGAGCACTTTTACAGCCTTTTTGGCGAGGTGGGGGAACTCGGTCTCCACAGACAGCCACAAGTGGGCAAGTGTCACTTTACTCGTTTTTTTCTCGTTCTTTTGTGTCTCACGCTGCGCCTCCCCTGAAGCTCTCTGGCGCCCCCCAGGGGAGGCCTCACACTTTGAAAACCGCTGCTCTATTGCATCCTGTTCAGCAGTCTTTCTCCAGCTCCTTTGCATCATCCTTGCTAAAAAAATAAACAGAGAACAGGCTAAGTTTAATGTACATGGTTAACAATAACATCTCTTGGGGGAAAAAAGATGCATTAGAAAAAAGAGGGGTTCAATATGAGGCATGATACACTGTTCTATTAAATATGGTAGTTCATTAATAAGAATGCACAACATTTTTAAAGTCCCGGAACGTCGTCCTGGTGTGCTCCGACGGCAGTGCACCTACAGTCACCAGCTACGTCTGCATGTAGGTGCATGAAACCTACATGTGCATGAAACGCTGCACGTTTCATTTGCAAAACACGGTAGTCTGCTCTTCTATGCATGCACAGATCATGTACTCAGGAGTCGCTCCGTTGTAACCGCATGACGGCTGCACGGATGTGAGAGCTACACAGTAACATACAGCACACATCTGTCTTAGCAGCATTTTAAAGACGATTATATATTGAAAAAGTAACATGCCAGTAGTATAACTAGTAATCAACACACATGAGTAGGCATAAATAGGCAGCCTTTTAATATCACATTGCATTTAATTCAGTTGTAAAGCGGAAGTCATTACCATGTGGTTGATGCTAAGCTAAACTGTGCTAACTGACAGCAGAGCTAAAGGTTAATGTAACATTTCCGGTCAAATGCAGTGTCTTGGTAGGATTAACTTACTAAATAACTAACTAACTAACTTCATCCTATTACTTTTTAAAACACACGAAAAGCGATGGGGAGCATGCCCCGTGGCGTACACTGAGCCGGACAAACAAAGTAATAAGTTTGTTTCAAATACATGATAACAAATATCACTTGCCAGTTTTGGTTACAAGTCTGAATTGCCGTCAACGATCTCCTCAGCCATCTCCTCAGCCATGTACTACTGTCTGCTACTGTTTCTTGGTGAGACATTGACCAAAAACTGAAAGACCAATCCCTGATGAGAAACTTCTCGCCTGATGACTGCTGGCCAATCCCGGATGAGAACCTGCCTGATTGACTCTTTAGCCGCCCAATCAGTGAGCAGGTGTGTCCAGCCTATGAAAAGCGTGTATTTTGTGTAAAATGAGAGGGAAATGTATATAAAATTGCAATACCATGAATCGGCTGTACGAGCGTTTTATACACAATGAGCACACACAAATATACACTAGAAATGAGGTATAGGCGGTTTATTAGGACATACCGAGAAAAAGCGGGAGGGTTTTATTTACATTTTGATAAGTGCTTCTACACTGCGCGAATTGTGAGGACACCAGTTTTGTCTTCACAAGTCCTTATAATGCTGGTGTGTATCCATGCGAATTGTCCTCATAATCCGGCCGCACCAGCACACACACACACACACACACACACACACACACACACACACACACACACACACACACACAGTTTTTGTTTTCTTTTTTTGTCTACATGTATATTTTTTGTCTACATGTATACTTGTAAATGCTCCTTATTAAAAAAAGAAAAAAGAAGATGAAATTAACCTGTTAAACCCCAAGCCTGTTTTTCAGGTTTCAGGCTCGAAAAGGACATTCCCAGAACAAATGACCATATCTTCCCTTCTAAAAGGGTTACATTAATAATCTTTTTTCTCAAAGTAATGATAAACCTGCCAGTTGGATGTGGAAAAGTCAGATTGAATATAGATGTTTTTTATTTTAAAGAAAATTCAAATTGAACATGGTAAAAAACTTTAAATTATAGTGTCCGTCCAAAAAATATGTTGTACTTATAGTGAAAACTAACCTTGGATGATGGGTTACTAGACTAAAAGCTTTAGGAATCCAAAGTACAACAAATAATAAGTACCCTGTATCAACATTGATGCAAAACAAGTGATATTTGACCTTTTTAGACAGATTTAGCAAAAGAAAACCTCTTCTGGGGCCATTTGGGTGGATTTTTCATATCTCTGGCTCCCCTTACTGGATTTTGACATGTGACATCTCTTTCTAACCGTCAGAGCCAATGGAATCGAGGGGAACTCCCACATAGTCCTTATTTGGTCATCTGTGTGTGTTAGACTGCCGCATAGCCTAGACCGGAAGCAGCAGCCACTCTGGTGGCTACCATTAGCAGCTAACTTTTGCACTCCGATCTTTACATAAAAATTGAATTATGGATTATAAATAAGACAAATTATTGCCCAGAAACTTTATTAACCTATGGATTAACCGATTCAGCCGCGTTTTTTCTCGTTTTAATGCCATTGAACACATCATTTGATCAGATTAACAACTACGGTGAGACGATCTCCCTAGAAGCTACGTAAAGGTACGTGTTGTGATGTCTGTCTTTGCTTCCCCTGTCGCAAGTTCGGATCACTCAGTGATGATACTATATACCTAAATAATCTGTGGAACCTCAGCTTTAATCTGATATCTTGTATGTGCAGCTACGATAAGTAATAAGGGTAGTTTTATCTTGAGTTCTGTGCCAATGTCCGTTAGCATTTTTCGCTAAGGGGTCATTTAGATGCTTCTTATGAGACTTGTGTTTTGTTTTGGTAAAAATGGTTTATATCGTCAATTAGCTGAGATTATTTTTCGTTAATCTGGTATAACACATTAATAGGTTCTTAAATATTAAGATCCCCTGAGACACAGTGTCGTGAAAAAAAAAAACAGGGTCCCCGGGGACCTTGGGGCTTAATTAAGGCTGTAATATAAATGCAGGGCTCTCAAGTTTTTAACAGAGTTCAGAGTGAGATTTTGGCAGCGGTGTTTGGTACTCCAACTTCTGGCTCCCCTCAAAGTTCCCATGAAGCCCTCTGTACCGCGCATGTCAACGGGGGGGGGGGGGGGGGGGGGGGGGGGGTTTGGGGGGTGCTAGTGGAGTAGGGGCGGTACCCTGGAAAGAAATCTCTGCGTGAGAAATACAAGGTGTGGCGTGTGAGCGTGTAAAATGCGTGAGACTTGAGAGCTCTGTAAATGAGATTAAACCCATTTACATTATCCTAGTGGAGTTACATTTCATTTCTCTCTAGCAGTTAGGCGGATGATTACGAGCTAAATGCTGCTATATCTCCGAGGGCCTTTTTGGCAGATAACCAACAATTATCGAGAGTCTTGGATTACATCTACTTGCCTAAAATGGGTGCTCTCCATACTGTCTATGGCATATTCTCCTTTTGTATTCGATGTGTGTATTTGAAACCGTATAGAGATGTATTTGTTTGTTTCTGATGGTGTCTGATTGTACTTCTGTGTTTTGTTGTATCGAGTATCTTCTCCTGCTGCAGATTTCACTGAGATTTCCCAAATGTATAAACATTAGAAACATAAACGTGAGTATCAGGGACAAAATGAGTTTGTCTCCAATTCCAAATGCAGTTTAGTTTTATTGGAAGGGATTTTTAGGACATCAATTTGAATAACACTAAACCTCTTGTCCCAGTTTATTGTGGTTTATTGTTCAGTTGTTGGTATTTCAAATGAACCATGGCTTTTTTCATTTAAGTTTGCTGACTAAAACACACAACAGCTTGACAGCTTGGTCACATGTTTATGTTACATATTTTAGTGTTTGGTTTTTATAGTTTGTTCGGATTTATTTAGGTCATTTTCATGAATTTAAACAACTGTCCGAGCCTGATTATTCATCAAGAGTTACTCCCATAGTTCGGCTGAGGTACCTGTTTAGTTGAAATGTGTGAAGTGTCCTGATTGGATGGGCTTCAGTCATTCTTCAGTGATTATTAAACCCCAGGAACAGCTGTGCTGGATTTGTATTGAAGGCAACTTTGGTAAGAATGTTGACGTTAAGAGTGATAATGAACTTTATATTAATACTTAAATTCAACAACTTTGTTATGTATATTTGTTGTTAAATACCAACTAAATGATGTATAACTCATCAAAAAGAACGTTTATTTTGCACCTGGGGCAATATGTCTTAAAAATACATTGATTTATATTTAATTTTTTTACCTGGACTAACATTCACTCGCACAAAGTTCCCTCATGAACTAACACATTTTATTGAGAATATTACCAAAGAAACCACATTCAGTCCTGGATGTGATTTCTGTTTTGCAGCCAAAATGGAGCTTGTTGAGAGCAAGACGTTTCAAGCATTCCACTCCCCACTTATTGAATGTCATGTTCAGTGGTGTAATGTAACCAAGTTTGTGCTTGAGTATACTTGTTACGTCCCCCTTCTAGGGTAGAGCAAAGTGACATACACCAGTTGGAATTGGTAAAGTTACAAGTATTTATTTACACACAAGTTAAACAAAAAGGCAAGCAAACTGCCGGGAACAAACAAAAGGGGCCAAAAGGGCGCAGGCTAAACTAAGGAGCAAACAGAAGGAGGACTCAAAATGAGCCTATTCAACAAAATGAGCCTATTCAAACGACAAAGGAATATACATAATAAACTAAATAACCCTCACTATCACAGGGGTACAAACTAATAAAGGAACTGAACAAACACAGCGATACTACCAAACAACAGTCCAAAATGATGCTAAGTAGTGATTCCTAAATGTAGGAATAAAAACATGAACAAATAAATGAATACATACAGCGATAAATATGTCTCAGTGTTTTCAGAAAGATTTAGTGTGTGTGCTGTGGCTCAGCTGGAAAGCAGTTGACTCACGACCGCAGGGTCCCTGGTTCAACGACTGCACAATACATATTTTTTGTTGTTTATAAAAGCTACAGCTAAATGAGATAATGTAGTTAATAAATGTATTCTTTGATATCGTTTAGCCTTTCTCAGGCTACAACATGGTTAAGTTTACGAATATTATTAAGGAATACAAATCCCTCTTTGCAATGTTTACCAGCCTCCTTCGGCTCACAATCATTAAACTGGAATAAAAACAATATTGTTAAAGGGAGGGAATCCTCATGACACTAATTTTTAAATAATTATCATCCGATAAAACAGACCAGTCTCTGCCAGTCTTTATTTATTTTTTTTAATCTGATGACGTTATCAGTGATTTTAAGCTGATTAATTACCGAAATAACATCAACCCTGTGGGCGGCGCCATTTTGACGAGTCACATGACTTATTTTACCGGACGTGACGTGAACTGTGCGTTTGGTGTCAAGGACGTATGTGCTTTGTGCATGTTGTTTACTGTAGTTACTCTCACAATTATATTTAAATATGCCTCATTGTATCGCGAAACATTGCCACAATTCGGATAGGAACAATCCACAGAATGCTCGGTTCCATCTATTGCCAACGGGTAAGCGTAGGAAGTACGTTCGGAGGCAGTGGCTAGCGAAATGTGCTCGGCCCGAATCCGAAAGATCCACAGGCGCGTGTATGCAGCGAACATTTCAAGTTTCCGGACGACTACTCTGAGAGTATGGTGAAACATCAAATTGGATTTATTCATCAACCAGTACTTAATGGGGATGCAGTACCATAGGTCTTTCTGGTATCATCACCGACCAGGACACCAGTTCAGCCAGTTGAGAAATCGCCCTCTGCAAGTGTGAAGCGACGGAGGACCAGAAGTAGTGCTAGGAGTAAGAAAAAGGTAAGGTATGTTATGGCGCATTTCCACTGCAGCGGATAGCCCCGTTTAAATGTCCTTTAGCGTCCTTAAACGGCCAGGCCAGTTTTTGGTGGCCTTTCCATTTGGCGTAGTACCGGCTAGTGGGTACTTGTTGCCAGTTTTTCCGGCCCCATAAAATCGTGGTTCTAGGGCCAGGGACAACGAGGCTGAGTATGCTAAACTAGAGAGGGAATCGCTAGCAAGGGTGGTAATACATGCATACATAACTAGTAATCAAAATCATTGTATCTACTAAGTAGGCCTAAATTGGGGTTGTATTGTTTGCCTGTAGTTGGCCTTTTAATTAATAAGATATTTGAATTGGATTTTTTGTAGATAGGGATCTTTTGGAATTATCTAGTCTTTGTAATTGTCCGGCGATGTTTCTCAGACTGTCCAGACTGCTTTAATTCTCTAGCCTAAATCAGTAAATGTTCTAAAATGTTTGCTGGGGCCCTGACAATACATTAGCCGACAGGAATGTCAGTATTGCCATCATTTAGGCCTGATGACTAGTGAGAAAAGCTTCCCTTTTCCTTTTGCCTTCAATGATAGTAAAAGTTTCAGCTGAAAGTTAGGGACAACTTTAGCCCCCCCCGTCCCATTCTGGCATTCATGTATGTTCTTGTAAAAATTAGAGACATTTTGGATACAACATCCCTACAAGGTTTTATATTTTTCATTTCAGGTGTTAGAAACCCTGCTCACACCTAAAAGTGACAATGCACCGACTGCTACAGTGTCAAACCCTGGCCAAGCTGCGACCAATTCATTGGATGATGCAATCGAATTTGAAACTGACCCAGCACTGTTCGTGCCATACATGCCAGAGGGACCACCAGAGGCACATTGTAAATGTTGCAAGCATGCAAATCCAGTGTCAACAAATGGTAAGTCTGGAGATTTATTCCAAAAATGACATCAATAATGTAGCGTTCCCGTGAAGGACACTGGAGCTGTGGTTTGTCAGACTGGCCTTTAAAAAAAATGTGTTTGCTCTAACACTACCTACCCAAAATGTGTGGCAAATAAAATATTTTGAGTATGCAAATAATTTTATTTTCCACCAAAATTTCAATATTTTTCTGTTTTTCATGGTGACTTACCATTTTCTGAAAAAATAAAAATAATTTACCTATCTACTACCATGTAATTTTGTCAGTTTAGGGTTACAGCAAACAAAGAATATTTTAAGGCCAGCCTCAGTATGTCAACCACCTGAAGAAAACTAATCGGGGGGGGGGTTAATCTGTTAATGGTTCCCCACAATCCTCGAGTGAATGTTAGTGATCATTTTTAACAGATCACATTGACATGGTATTTGATTGGAGTGGACCAACTTGACAACTGAATATAGAGGCCTAAATAGATGATTCAGGAATTTGTCTCCATTGTGACATGCAAAGAAGTTGTTCTGTTCCCTTTCCATTGGTGAAGTAAGTGTTATGTTTTAAAGGATTGTAGACTGTAATGCGTCAATTTGTGATGATGTGGTCCACCTGTGGAGGGTGAATTGAGGTGGGGTGTTTTTTTTAGGGGGGGGGGGGGGGGGCAGATGATATCGCATGACAGCACCTTGTTACATATATTGCATTGATCTTCTCTGTATCTAGATTGTGCCATTACATTTATTATTTTATTTGCACTTTCAGATATGTCAGTGCAGACCGACATGGATCAAATGATACGTGCCATTGCAGTGGACCACACCTATTCATCAAACTCGAATAAGGATTCAAGTGCATCAACGCAACTACAACCATCTCCTGTGTCAAGTGTAGCTCAATCTTTCAACAGTCCTGCAGAGGTAACGGCCCGTCTACACTACAGGCATCGAAAAATGCTTTCAACGCTTCGCCCATTCACTTGAATGGGGTGACGTAGAAGATTTTTAATCTTCGCCGAACTGCATTGTGGGGAGCATGGCATGGCTTTGCAAGCATCACGAGCGTCTATCGGCATCAAAAGTGGAACAATGTTCAACTTTTGAGGCTCGATGCTTGGCATCAGCCAATCAAATCCAGTTTATGCAAATCCCGCCAGTGCAAGCGCAGCCAATCAAACCGCGTGCAAGCTGGGAGAGCCAGACCGCAGTTCATTTCCTCATATTCCAAACGAGATATTACGTTAGCAAATCACCCGGTTCTTTACGACCAGAACTATTTACCGGGATACAAACCGGAGGAACCAGGCATGGAGGGAGGTGGCAGAGACAGTGGGTGAAACTGGTAGGTTTTTCGCCTGTTTGGAGAGTTTATATCCAGTTTACTTCGTTTTAACATTGCTATTGATTTGTATGTCGGGGACGGGAGATTCATGTGATTGGTTGTTGGTCGCGTTGCTCGCAAAAAATCGCCAAGCTTCAGACACTCCCAGCTTTAAGATTTTTTTATGCCTGTAGTGTAGACGGGCCGTCTACACTACAGGCATCAAAAAATGCTTTCAACGCTTCGCCCATTCACTTGAATGGGGTGACGTAGAAGATTTGTAATCTTGACCGAACTGCATTGTGGGGAGCATGGCATGGCTTTGCAAGCATCACGAGCATCTATCGGCATCAAAAGTTGAACAATGTTCAACTTTTGAGGCTCGATGATTGGCATCAGCCAATCAAATTCCGTTTATGCAAATCCCGCCAGTGCAAGCGCAGCCAATCAAACCGCGTGCAAGCTGGGAGAGCCAGACCGCAGTTCATTTCCTCATATTCCAAACGAGATATTACGGTAGCAAATCACCCGGTTCTTTACGACCGGAACTATTTACCGGGATACAAACCGGAGGAACCAGGCATGGAGGGAGGTGGCAGAGACAGTGGGTGAAACTGATAGTTTTTTCGCCTGTTTGGAGAGTTTATATCCAGTTTACTTCGTTTTAACATTGCTATTGCTTTGTATGTCGGGGGCGGGAGATTCATGTGATTGGTTGCTCGCAAAAAATCGCCAAGCTTCAGACACGCCCAGCTTCAAGATTTTTTCATGCCTGTAGTGTAAGTGCTTAATGGACTTCTCAGAATAACAACCTGATAGGAGTGTTCAACATTTCCGTCAATACTTTTGAACTCCTTCAGTGTATCAAGATAGGTATTGATGCTATGTTTGATAATTGACCATGGCTTGGGCTATACAGTACTGTTCAAAATTATTAGAACACTTGGAAAATTCATAAAGTATTCATAATTTGGGGCTGCAGCTTGAGTATATTACATTGTATTACCTACAACTTCTAAATATCCAAATGACAATTTAAGCGACAAAATTTAAATATCACAATTTCAAAATATCATTAAAATGTGATTTTTAAAATCTTTTAGGTTTTTCACGAAAAATTACTTTAACAATAATATATGAATGAATTTTCCAAGTGTTCTAATTATTTTTGAACAGTACTGTATGTACTGCCATGTGAATTTCTGGTACATAACACGCATGGAGTGACAAAAAATGAGTGATAGTGGACATGAGAGTGGGACATTTGGATTAACCCCTTGTGGTCTACATGCTTTGTGTATCAAGCTACACAATGCACAACCAGTTGATGTCAGTTATGATGAAATAATCAACAAAAGTCAATCAAGAGTTTCTTGAATTCAATTGGATTTTATTAGGTATCACAAAAAAAATATGTCCTCCAATTTTGCTAATTTCACACTCTTATTCTTACAGATCTCTACCCCGGGCAACATAAGTCCTCTAGTCGTTAAACCAGAGGCTGAACGTCAAATAGATGAGGAGATATTTACCCTGGATGACAGTTTTGAGATGGAGGATGATGCGAAGGATTTGGACTTTGTTCCACAAACAGAAACTGAAAGTGAATCAGACAGCGAGTGTGACCCATCTGATACACATCCTACTGGTACCGATTTCGAACCCATTCAAGCTTTCACTGTACCTGACAACACTGCAGATGAAAGACAATTCACTGTTTTCGAATCTTGTATTGTTAACTTGTTCAGAAAATGCCAGAGAACAGGATGTGCTGCAGAAGTTAGGGAGTTTCAGAGAATGTTATCAGGGTCCAGGCTTATTATAAGCACAAAATGTGCTGCTGGGTGCAATTACACTTGGTCATCACAACCTACTTTGAATAGAATGGGTGTTGGTAACCTGCTGTTGTCTGCAGCCATCTCGTTCTCAGGTAATACATATGCTAGGATGCAAGACATCTCAGATTATTTGAAACTCCCCATCCTCTGTAAAAGCCAGATCTACGCCTTGCAGAAACGCTACTTCTTTCCTGTTATTAATGAGACGTGGATATCATGTCAGATTGGTGTTCTTGATGGCTTGAGCAGGGAACCCAACATTGTTTTATCTGGTGATGGTCGTTGTGACAGTCCTGGTCACTCTGCGAAGTATGGGACATATTCCGTTATGGATGTAGATACTGGTCTTATTGTTTTTTTTTATTTTGTTCTGCTTAATAAGGCAGATCCCAGTGTGAAGAACTCCAATGCCATGGAACCCATGGGTCTCAAACAGTGTCTTTCTAACATGAAGAAATGGAACATCTCCATCAACATTCTTACCACAGACTGGCACAAAACTGTTAGAAAGATACTGAGGGTGGAATTTCCTGAAATTACTCACCAATTTGATCTTTGGCATTTCTGCAAGAGTATCATTAAGAAAATTATCAAAACTTGTGGAAAGAAAAAAGCTTTTGTAATACATTTTTAATCATAGCTGATTTGAAGTACTGTGCTTTATATTGCCATACTGGTTATCTGGAAGTCTATCATTCTTTGATCAACAAGTATGCTCCGAAGAGGCAGCATTTTTCTCATGAGGGCATTGCATGTAGAACACAGCTAGCTGCTATTGACCACAACTATGGTGTTGGTCGACAGCAGGCTACAACCATATCTGGTCAGCCTAGGTATGATGTTGTAGTGCCGAAGTCCTTTACAAACAGGAAAAAGCGGGTTGCAAAAGCAGTGAAAGTTCCAAAAGAACACTGCTATCATGAAGATATGATGAGGGATGTGGTCCTCATGCGTACCCATGGCTTGGAGAAGTCTCATGTTCAGCTTCCAGAAGTTAATCAAAACATGTTTGATATTGAGAAACCTGAGAAGAGTGAAGTCGTAAATGCAACACTCCAGAATACCCGTTTTAGAAGAAAAAAACTCTACCTAAATGCCCATGCTCTGAATAGTTTGTGACATTTTTAGGTGAAAAATCAATTGTACAGTGCCACTTTGATGTTGAAATCAGACTAGGTCTTAAGGGAGCCTTCACTCATTGGTATAAATTACAGAAATCATTCTGCAGATATGTTATGCCTAACAATAGGTATTCTGAAAGTTTTGCAAAAACATTGTTAGATAAAACCATTTTATAATTGATTTTAATTTTCATTTGACCAATTCTATGGGGGCTGCCATTAACTGAAGATTGTGATGACACTACTAACAGTACAAGGTATGTTATTGTGTAGAAGCATAAAGGAATCAAAACTGGTTGATTATTTTATGGTAGAAGGCATGTATGAAAAGATTGACTAGTTCTGAGCATTAATGTTTGGATAACATCTTTCAGCAGTTCACCACTCTCACACATAGCTTAGGGCAGTCTTAAAAATGTAAGGGTTGACTAGATTTTGATTGAACTTTTCTGTATCACAAAGTGATTGCACAATATTGTAACTTTATCATGCATGTCATGGAAAGCTTACATCATGAATTTGTGGGGTCTGGTTCATGAATGGACCCACAGAAGACTTTGGCTGGCCTTAAAATATTCTTTGTTTGCTGTAACCCTAAAGTGACCAAATTAAATGGTAGGTTAAGGTACATGTAGGTAGGCAAATTATTATTATTTTTTAAGAAAATGATGAAAAATATTGAATTTTTTGTGGGAATTTATTTGATTTTTCTACTCAAAATATTTTATTTGCCTAACATTTTGAGTATGTAGGGTTACAGCAAACGAACAATTTTTTAAAGCCAGCCTTATTCAGCAGTATTTCCCTGAGAGTGAGGCAAATAATAAAATATTTCATATTTTGTTTTTCATATTAATATATATTTATTAAATGTCCAGTGAGTCGGTGGTGTAACCAAGATTTCCAGGAGGAAAACAATCTTTAACTTTCTACCAGATAATTCACATAGGCATCAATTTCAGTCTGGATACACATTGTCAGTTTCATCAGCCTCTCTGAATCCAGTGTAGTTTTCTTGTGGATCTGGGTATTTCTCTCGTATTACTTTGACAACACAGCTGGGGATAACTTTCCGCACACCTTTGCCAAGCCTCTTGTGACACCACCAAGTGAACTGCCTGTATGCCGCCAATCTGAACGTTCTGAAATAAAAACAAATGTTGTCAGTTTCTGTGTCACCTGATTCCTAGAAACTTGTGGGAAGACTGATTTCTTTGTTTGTTTGTTTGTAACCTTTATTTATTGAGATAAGTCCCATTGAGATCATAGATCTCTTTTTCAAGGGAGACCTGCAGCAATTAAGTTCCACATGAAACATAAAACAACATAAAACAATAGAGGATATCATACAACGTATTTACAAGCTACATTTACATACTTATCAACATTTACAAATACCCATAGTTTCAAAGAGCATTTCACTTAGACTTGCTTTAAAAACATTCAGAGGAATAAAATTGCTCAGTTTCAGTTTTAGCTTTAGACTGTTCCAAGCAAGTGGCGCTGCGCACATAAAAGCTGTCTTACCTAAGACAGTCCTTGCTCTTGGCACATCTAACAACACTACGTCAAGTGATCTCAGACAATAGCTGCTTGCAACTCTCTGTGTTATCAGAGAGCAATTATAATACGGGAGTTTACCCAACATGGCTTTATAAATAAACGTGTACCAATGACTGAGCCTCCGTACAGTAAGTGATGGCAAACATGCCTTGGTATACAGTGTACAGTGATGTGTAAGTGCTTTACAATTTGTGACAAATCTCAGTGCGCTGTGATAGGCGGAGTCTAACTTGTTCAGGCAATAGGCAGGTGCATTCATATACAACAAAACACCATAGGTGTTTTGTGCACAGGTAAAAAGGTCACAGTGACTAGCCTTTTTCTGGCTTCAAAAGAGAAACAGGACTTGTTTCTGAAAAATAAACCTAGTCTAACCCTCAGCTTTTTAAGCAGGTTATTGACATGAAGTACTTTTCTTCTTCTAACTTTCTTTATTTGATTGATTAACTACTATGGAATTTATTCAACTACATTGTACCATTATTATGTTAGGACTCCTAGCCTACATTGTTCTATAAAGAGTGCATTCTGTAGATATGCTTTTTGATTTATTTTATCATGGCTATACTTAGTAAAGTTTTGGTTTTGAAAATTATCTGTCATTGTCCTTCATGACCTTGCCATGTAATTGTAGACAGAATCCATTTGACAAGCTTTAAAATGAACAACCATAAACTTCTTATTGAATATGGTCGATACACAAATACTCCTGTAAATGACAGGTTGTGCAAACATTGCCATGAGATTGAGGATGAAAATCATTTCCTCCTAGAATGTAAACGTCATTATAAAACTTTTGATAAAGTCAATTCAATCTTTAATCCAGAACTTCCTAACCAAATAAAATGTCTTTAGTTGATATGTCCATTAATAATAATAATAATAATAATAATAATAATAATAATAATAATAATAGTAAAGTATATAATGCTAAGAAGAAAGGGCTGTACCCGTCACATTTACCCACCTTTCATTTATTGTTTCAACCAAAGAGGTGCGTTTCACATCCTCCATGGCAACCAGTGCTGTTCTCAATACAGCTTTTTCTAACACCACAATGACGAATTCCCTGTGTGAACATATGCAATCCAAGTCGTCTGTGGACAGTTTATTTTCAAGCTCTTCAAGCTCATGACAACACATGTTCATAAGAGGATTGTCCATGGCTACACACCGATCGCAAGTACACCATTCATGTACAGGTTTCCCAACTCGTCCCCCGAAATCAATTGCACGAATAAAGGGATCGTCTCCAGCAAGATCATCGTGATGTTCATCCTCATCGTCACTGGATTCCTGACGGTTCTGGCCACTTGGCTCGAACCTGTATGGCTGAATTCCCCCATCCAATCTCTCCACATTGCTCAGAACTTCTTCCTCGGCTGACGAGTCCGAACTCAAATACTCCGCCATGTTTTCGTATATTTACAAAATGAACGCACAGATGACGTCACGACCTAGTTTTTCGGATCACTTGACTACTGACATTTTGCCAAAATGGCAGCTGCCTGACGGAATATACAGGTTTTGATCAAAAAGAGCTATAAAATCATTATTTACCGGGGAATATCGCTGATTTCTTCAGGGTATGGTTTAAACATAATGTTTCACTAAATACTGAAGTTTTTATAAAATATCTAATGAGTGGAGCATTCCTTTAACATAAACATATGATTTAATGTTCGTTGTTTAGTGTTATTCTAAGGCTTCACTCATTGGGAACTCGGTATGAGATAGAGCACACTGTTGAGATGTCCAATCTGCCTGTTTTACACACTTTGACCAAGCCCATGATGAAGCCTCATGAGATGAACCCTTTTGCGAACCAATTGGCTGGAAGGCTGGAAAGCTTCAAAGCTTCATAAGGCTTCATCTCGCCATCACTAATGCTAAGCTAACCAAGACAAATCTAATACAAAAACGAAGAGCTTGTAGCGAGAGGCGTCTGTTCCCACAACAGAGCCTCCCGAATGATCACCGTCGACCGTCTTTGTAGTCGTCTCATCGAAGGTGTGCGCTGGGATTGGGGTGCGTCGGGCCCGGCGTGCTCCAATCACAATCTTCGGGGACGGACCAGAAGATGGCAGCCAATGACGTGAGGGCAACCGCACAACTAATTTACATAGAACACACACAGCTGAAAACACTCACAGACAGATTAATGAGCAGGTAGAAGGCAGAGTCCGTAACAATACTTTTGAGGTACTTGTACTTTGCATCTTTACTTTTAACTCCACTTCACTTATTTAGCAGTTGTAGTAACTAGTAACTTTTTACTTAATAACATGATGTGTTTATATCATTTATACATAACTTATTTACACTAACATTCCACAATAATAGAACATTTTAAAAGAGCCATTCCGCACTATGAACACTCTTAATTTTGATACTTTTAATAATGTCTGTTGATAATACGACTGCACTTTTACTTCAGTAACAATTTGAACGTTTAATTGTAATGGATTATTTTAAGATTGTGGCATTAGTACTTTTGCTTAATTATCGGTTTAGTCAATTATCTGGAGTACTTTTCCATCACTGGTTACAGCATGTTTGCACCATCCTGGTACCCATAGTGCATTTTGACATACCTTTGCATTGGGACACTTATGGACTCTGAACAGCAAATGTAAACTAACTGCATGAATAGCCAGCAAGAATCTTGAGTCCCTCTTACACCAGAAGTGCTTTAAAATGTAATACTCCCTTGTTAAGGAGAATAATACATGCTACTGTATATGACGTCACCTTCTCACCAGAGGCAGAACAGCTCTTTATGAACCTTCCTTTTTGTAATTTAACCTTTTTCAATAACATTTGATTGACTGAGCAACGAAGAGACAATGCAACCTGTCACTTTTTTTCTCCATTGTTCCTTCAGTGCCACGTTCAAAGTGAATTCATATCTAAGGTGTGCACTTCTAAAACACAGTTCATTAGCTAAACCTTTCCATCCCTCAGCGAGCCCGGGACTCTGAACAGAACCATTTTATGTGGAAGGCATTCAACTCTGACATCCCCAGTCTTGCACTTAAATAGACTGCACAAGTGACTTCCTGATGCTCCATCACCGTCTGCTGCTCTTGGAAAACATTAATAAGAAGGTTAAATTAGAGGAAAAGGAAAAAGACATTGTGTGATGCGTTGGAAATACACAATGTGTTGGTAATCTGCCTGAAGGTGCTTGTACTCACTCCCACCTTGCCTTCTAAGCTAATTAAATATATATGAATCCACAGAGAGGTAAAATCTCTACTGCCATGTAGATATTTTTATTGCATCAGATACACTTCCTGTTTCCACCTTCAAAAATCACTTTCTTAATTTTTAATGAGCTGCTGGTTCTTTAAAGTCCTCAAGAATATTGTTTTGCCCTCTGGTCTTGCCTCCAAAGTTGTCACTAAGACGGTTAATCAGTGGGTGAAGCAAAAGTTGAAGATAACATTTGTATTTGCCTTTTTTCCCCCATCACTGGCGCTTTGATTTCCTTCATTAAGGCCTCACACTGATGGCTCCAGTGTAACATTTGCTTCACCTCCAAAACTCTAACTAACAAACCAATTTGATTTGCATCAAGTCAATATTGTCTATGTTGGTACATGGGCAACAGAGACAAACTCTGATTCACTCTTATTAGTTTTTACACATTGGTACATAAATCAGTTGACTGAATTTCAATGATTGTCAATGGTAGGCTGGATACAAATTTACTTGGCTCTATCAAAGTATAAACAATCGTTCTAGATTTCAAACTGACGGCTTACAAGCTGAAAGCAAGGAAAGAAAACGCAAAGCAACAAATGTGTTATATCTTACACAGGCTCCGCCCTCTACTGGACTATATGGGTACTACCTCTCGACCATACTATGCAAGCATTCACCTACTGAGATATCTATAAACGTAGCCGGCCCCTCAGGGCGGGCCTACCTGAATGCGTGCCAAGCTCACCGTATATAAAGCGGCCTCGCCTCCTGACTGTCATCCTTTTCTCTTCAGCGAGCAGGATATAACAACTGAGACGTAAACGTGAAAGAAAGAGAAAGAAAGTTAAATCATGGACTCACCACTCCTTGAGCCCCGGCCCTGTCCTGCATGCACCGGCTTAATCGCAGGTGCCGATCCCCACCACCTCTGTTTTGAGTGTCTGGGTCCTGACCACGCCACGGACGGCCAGACCCAGTCTCCGTCCTGTAATGCTCCCTCGGCTCAGCCGCCGGCACTGTCTGGAGCACTTCCAGGCCTATTATGTCTCGCCGTAGCACCAGGACTAGGACCTCGAGGTGGTGGAAATGGAGGAACCCCTCGGAAGTGTGCCAGATGTTGAAGCAAATATTTGTAGTGGCCAAACGGTACTACAACTGTGTGAAAAGGAATTCCATTTCCATGTCAAAAATACTTTTGCCATTGGGAAATCGGAAAGGGCATCTGTGGGAAAAATGTGAAAAGTACATTTGTAAACGAGTGTTTTAAAAAACATAAACGGAAAACACAAGTGTGCATGCTTTCTATCACGGCCCAGATACGGGTATTTTTGCTTTTAAGAGGCAGGCCATTTTGGCTTCATGCGCAAATGCCAACTTTCATAGGAATAAACGGGCCCCACTTCGAACGCTAGTTCTTCTTATACATACGTACATGATATTTAGTTGTTCTTCATAATAAAGCAGTGGTGTAATTAAACAGTTTCATAGAGGTAGAAAGTCTCAAGATCAATTCCTATTGAGTCTCATCTCAATGGAGTTAACGTCAGAACTGAGAAAGTTTTAAAAAGCAGGAAACTTTAAAAAATCTAAAATAACGCTGTCATTCTTCAAAAGCAAGTTTAACATTGACTTAACTAAGCTGGTTTCCTGTGTGGTTCTAAGATTGATAACTACAGTGTCTTCCACATTCATATGTAAATTATTTGACATATTTTTGTTGAGTTTGTCATTGGCAAGGGTTGGATTCTAATTGTGTGTTTGATGCCTCTGTGTTTGCCTGAAGGAAACATCGCTGCTCTGCAATTCCAGGCTCATTTCATTTGTCACGGCTCAGCTTAATTCCATCCTCAAGCCTCCTCGGATGACATGTCACAGCGCGAGGCCTTTAGAACATCCACTGTGGAGCTTCTGTTTCCACGCCTAATGTACATATTAGGGAAGATAACAGTTAATGACCACAGTGACAGGTTTTGTTGTTTCTTTTCAGTGTGATACTTTCACAGTGTGAAGGCATTAAAAGCCTGGGCAGGTTACATTGGAGAAGTGTGGAAGAGGATTAGGAACGTATGAGGGACATCTGACAAAAATGGGTTATTATTTTAGTTCTGAGATTAAAGTGAGAATTTGGAGAAAAAAGGGAGAATTCTGAGATTAAAATCTGATCTCTGAAAAAAAGCCAAAATGTTGACTTGAACCTTAGAATGGTGAGGAAAAAAGTCAAAATTCTAAGAAACCATTTTTACTTGACTCAGTCACAAAAGTCAGAATTCACTTTGAGTCAGATCTCTATTTGTTTTGTTTTACATGTAACCCTTATTTTTGTTCTGTAAACTTTAAAGAGTGACTTTGAATTTTCAAATCAGTCATGTAATCCAAGCAAAAATATAGCCCAATTATTGACAATGAATGTATCAAGCAATATGTAGAAATGTAAGATTATTTCCACAAAAATAATAAACCTATTTCCTAAAACACATTCCCCAGCTTTGCAGCTTTGCATTGACAGCAAACTTGATTTTGCATCAAACTCTTCAACTCTATAAATAAAGTTTAGGGAGGGAGAAAAAACAGTGCTGCTTCTCTATAATCCTACAAAGAATTGCATCTTCTGAAATGTACCAAATGACTCCAGTCAGTAGATAGTTCTACTTTGATGTCAGCATTCATTTTGTCAGCCTAACTGGCCCCATTTTCAGACATTGGATACATAATTTCAGAATGAAGCTGTATCTGTAAAATCATGTTAGCTGTAACTTGAGTTTGATTTTTGTGCGAGGCATTTAAATCATTTATAATAAATGTAATCACTTTTGATTTTTGAAAGATTACATTTTCTACATTTTTGCATCTCTACTCAAATACTGTAGAGATTCAGCTGCACTGCATTCAGAGTGGTGTAGTGGTAGTATTACTGTTTGATTTTCAAAAAACCCAAAGTATAGATTACATTGATATTCATACCAACAGGGTGTGGG
Organism: Notothenia rossii; assembly: GCF_949606895.1. Taxonomy (NCBI): domain Eukaryota; kingdom Metazoa; phylum Chordata; class Actinopteri; order Perciformes; family Nototheniidae; genus Notothenia; species Notothenia rossii. Next base: position 56,644,875 of record NC_136903.1, on the reverse strand, counting down.
CTTCAGAATGAATGTTTAACCCGGAGGCTGTGTGTAACCTGAGAGGCGAGAACCAGGGCAAACGTTTCACTATAAACTGTGGATTAGTAAATCTGAGGAAAAAAAAAAACACTTTAAAAAACTGTAAATGAGATATGGAATTAAATTCTAAACAGTGTGTATGGTCAACCCAGTCTCACGGCATTTTGTGTTATAGTCACAACATTTAATCTATTGATTCTTGTTCACCAACACGATTTCCCCCTTTTTTTCGTGTCACACAGACATTTTTTAAAAGCAATGTATTTCTATTGGTAGTATGTTCTGTGCCTGCAGCACGTCTTTTTGTCCGGTCGGCTCTTGGAAGACTGGAAGCTGTGGGGTTCATAAAAACATGTTCTTACTCAATATCAAGCCACGATTATTGTTTTTATTTTAAATCGTATAATATCGGACTTCTTTTTCTGTCTGTGAGGAAAAGAAATAGGGCTCAGAGCCTCAGAATACTGAAACATTTTTTCCTTCTAATTTGCTATTCTTTTCTAAATAACACACTGTTATTTACTCATCAATAACACAAAAGTATCCTTGTTTTTATTTATTTGTTTAATTCCATAATCTCTGGCTTTTTTGGCGTCCGTAAGGAACTGAATTTCAAAATAAAAATAACCGGAAACAGACGTAGGCCTATAAGGGACATTTCGAGCATCATTGCGATACACAGCCACTGAACTGATTACCCAAGATCCTCAGCTATGGTTTAAGCTCGGTGATTTGGATGTTTTAGCCGCAATGCACGTTGGGATATGGTGTTAATGCGATATGAAATCCAAAAAACATTTCTGAGTTTAGGGTGGCCGAAGACACCACGCTACCCATAATCCCCAGCTATCGTTTAGGACTACTGTCACGCCGTGATTAACCTTCAAGCTCTGGGATTTGGATGTTGGAGTGGTAGTGAGCCAAGTTTACGCTGAGCGTTAAACAGCTGTTTGAAATGGAACGAAACCACGCCAGACTATCCAAAACTGGAATCGAACGCCCCCCCCAGAACTACACATGCTGGATATTGTGTTTCGCAAAATGTTCTATGGGACGTCTCTACTGAACGTTTTCCCCACAATTAGAAGTTGCCAGTATTAAACGCATTGGTGTTATCAAATGTAAAACATATAATTAATAAATGGGTGAAAATCGCTTGTGTCCATAATGCGCAGCATTATATACTCACATGACAGCTCATTGTTACTTTGTAATTCTACTCCACTACAATTCAGAGGTTAACCTGGTATTTTTACTCCACTACACTTATTTGAGTTACTTTGCAGATTCTGATTAATGATGTGAAATATAAGCAATCCTTAAATCAGACTTTAGTTACACCTGAGTAAAATTCAATTCAGGGAAAGGTGATTGTCAAGTGCCAACAATCAGGAGAGATATTTGATAGTTGGTGCTTGAGAAGACGAAACATTTATCTGCAATCGACATGAATGGAAACGAGTAATAAAGTATATTCATTACTCGTTGTTCTCTACTAATAGTCAATTAAAGACTGTATAATGGCTATTTTGCACATCCCTTTCAAGATTTCAAGATTTTCTAAGGCTTATTGACATATCATATGCACAACTATGGTGTAGTTATGCAATGAATGAAAAACTTGGGTCGCAGCTCAGGTTCCTCAACAGTGCATTACAAGACATCTATCAATATGTGTGTATACCTCCACCATTTAACTGTCATATTCTGCACATTTCTTATACTATCTACATACATAAGAGTATAATTAATATGTATAATATCAGATAAAATAAGTGCTTCAACATAGTTAACATTGCAGGAAAGCAATATATTAGGCGTTAAGTACTTTGTCAGGTTTAATATTTATCTGTAGATACCCCCAAAGCTTTTTTCTTATTTAAAAGAAGACCTTAATCTAAAGTATTATTTAATGTTTAAATAAAGGTTAATTCGTTGTTCTGTTTTGCACATTCTCCTATTAATATCTTTGTACATCCTGCACTAAACTGTTTTATTGTAGAGATCACTTATAGTATCTTCTTGATTTTTTATACTCTATATTTCTATCATTGACCTTCTACTTTTCCCCTATGAAAGTATGTACTCTTAATATGTTTTTCATCAAATACAGTATAACACATAAAAACAATAATTCAATAACGTGCTTTAACCACTAGGCGGTGCACATAAGGTACACACAGCCATAATAACTTTGTATTATTAGTGTAGGACACTTATGTATGTACAACTTCTGAAGATGTGTATTTTTAGTCATGTTTTCACATAATTTTACAGCATATTACTATATTATTTCAGACTCAGTATTTACATTCTTATATTCAAAGAAAATCAGTAATATCTTTAAAAAGTACAAATCCTTTTATATCAGCTGTGCACGGTGCACAGCTGATATAAAAGGACTTGTACTTTTTAAATACCATAACGGTGCACAGTTTTTCGGATTTGATATCACATTAACACCATATCTACATGCATTGCGGCTAACACATCCAATCAGCGAGCTTAAACCATAGCTGAGGATCCTGGGTAATTATTCAGTGGCTGTGTATCGCAATGATGCTCGAAATGTCCCTTATAGGCCTACGTCTGTTTCAGGTTATTTTTATTTTGAAATTCAGTTCCTGACAGACGCCAAAAAAGCCAGAGATTATGGAATCAAACGAATAAATAAAAACAAGGATAATTGTGTGTTATTGGTGAGTAAATAACAGTGTGTTATTTAGAAAATGATGACAAATTAGAAGGAAAAAAAGATTTCAAAAAATACAGATTTCAGTATTCTGAGGCTCTGAGCCCCATTTATTTTCATTACATGTTACTTGTTAGACGCTTTTATCCAAAGCTACTTAAATACTCAATACTGTGGGCAATCCCCACAGGAGCAATTTGGGGTGAAGTGTCTTGCCCAGGGACACAACGACATGCTGACTGCAGCGGGGTTTGAACCTGTGACCCACTAATCTGAACACCAGCGCAATATAATTAACCCATCAGTACTCGTAACAATATCGCAATCCTATAAATGACAACAGTACAGTGTGTAATGTATCCAGCACTGATTTGCAGTTAAAGAGTTTGAATAACTTCATTCTGCTTGTCCGTGTCCAATGTGACTCTCTTAACTCTATTAACTTTTCCATGCTCATTTGATTTGGCGCTGCATGTGGCTCCTCTCTCAACCCTTTCACTATGTTCCCAAAATGTAATCATTTATGGCGCTTTTCCACTGCAGCATGTAGCATGGTTTACGCGGGCCGGACCAAACCAGGCCCGCTTTTTTTTGCTTTTCCACTAGGGGTAGTTCCGGCTCAGGGCTATTTTTTCCCCTTTTTTCTGGCCCTCCAAAATCAAGGTTCTTACCGGGCCAACAACCGGGCTGAATATGCTAAACTAGTGACGTAAACACTCCCGACTGCTGAATGGTCAGAGAGAATCGCTGGCAAGGGGGCTACAACAAAATGAACATATTTTACCGTGGTTTAATTGTAATACACGTTTCAAAATGATGCCGAAGTAACAACATACTGATCCCGGTCTGCAGACAAGACGGCAGGCAAAAAAGCTTTTAAAATGTGTGTTTTCTGAATGGAGAACGGATCGATCAGGCTAAGCTAACGTTGTATATGCTCCGTCCACACTCACAACAACGGCCTACAGACATATATAAACCAGCGACTGTATTTGCCATGACACAGACAGTCTATGGTTTGCACTTGTTTATCTTTTGTCTAGTTTCTGAACAGATATGAGGAGGATTTGGCCATTTTAGGTGATGCTTGTTGAATGTGAGGTGTTGTACACTGTGTGTCTTATTGTTTTTTTGTTATACTGTATTTTATTGTGTGCAGCTAGTCCTTATCTTCAAGACACATTTAAAACAAAATTATTATTATTACTACCTTGAAGCTCCATCTCTCCCCAACTGCCCCTGCTTCCTACATCCCCTCCACACCACACCAAGTTGTTCTTCTAGGGCTTTTTTCGACTTCAAGAACTCAGCGCACCGTGTTGTGAAGTGGTAACTTCACAGAACTAAAACTAAATACAAAACTAGGACGATATGAAGATCTCATGTCAAAATAATTGTGAAAAATGAGAAAGAACTGGCCAGGACCTACTGTCTGTGATATAATTTTATGTTGGTTTGGTTCTTCTGATAAAAGGTGTGAATATCTAAGTAATATACCACCATATGCTATTGTCATTAGTTGTGTCCCTGTTCTTCAAGCTAAGGCATTGCTAAATTAACAACTCTTGGCTTACAGAGTGGTAACATGAGACCGATTTGTATATTTAAAATATAAATATATTTTAATTTAATAATTTATTTTAAATATTAACAATATAATAACATAAATGGAAATATATACATCGGCAAATATTTAATATAAATACCTTGTGTGTGTGTGTGTGTATAGCTATTTCTTTATCTGCTTAATGTTATTTTCATAAGAAAGTCCATGATTATAAGTATGCAGTATCATAACTACATCTTTGATGTTTATAAAAAAACAAACCGTTTGAAAATTGGTTGAAAATTGAGCAAGCTATGGTTATTTAAATAGTAAACCATGGTGAGTCATCTAGTGTTTATACGTATATATCTCACTGAAAAAAAAGTTCTTTGGATTTACTCGATTTGAATGTGTACATTGGTCCCACACCATGAGAATGTGTAAAACTGACACATTTTTGCTTGTTAAACCATCATATACTATTCACATCAGACCGCTAGAAATAATCATGTTGATTCAACATGATATTTTTCAGTTACTGCAATCCCATTTTATTGAGAAATGTTAAAGCAATTTCATCACGTTTTGTTTATTACATTTTGACCTGTAATTCTAACATGATTTTGTCATGCTATTAATCAAATATATTGTCTATGTTTTAAGCTACTTCATCATGTTCTGGTTGCTAGATTTGGACTAGTAAATGGACCTTGAATTTTTCATGCTAATATTATTAAAACGTATTATGCGTATTTAAATCAATTTCAAATATGACTTGCTAAGTCTATCTCATTCAAATACATTGCACACATAGCTTCTAATGGAGGCAAATACAAACTCAAGCAGGTCTGTATCAAAACACTTTATTGAGCTTTAAATAAGCAACAAGAATACCACTATACACACACTTATGTACATTCAAACTAGTTCTCCATTATGTGTTTTAATTTGGGGTTTTACCCTTTTCAAAGTAACAATAGAATTTATCGAATATATATATTTTTAAACCTTTAAAAGAGGTGATACAGCACAGGCAATATAGAAAAATACTGCAGCATGGAACATTTAATAATTAAAGCATGGAACTATGCTTTAACCTGAGCATTTGACATAAAATTACCTGTGGTGGCAAGACCAACATCAGTCTAGAAGAAATATATGAAGGAACAATAAGAGTGAACAGGCTGAACAGTTGCACAGTTCCTTAAATTCTCAGCTGGGGGAAGATGCTAGATAAAAGATTTCAGACATATGCAGGATTGAAAGGTTTCTTATAATAGAGTCTCAAACATAAATACTAAAGACAGCAATGGCCTTTAAAATTGTCTCAGGTTAAAAACACAAGTTGTAACGAAGCATACAACAACAAATCCTAAAATGGTATTTCAATACCAAACATAACAGAGAAAAAATAACAGATTCAATTGTTTGGGGTTCCTTGCATGCAGCAGTCTCTGAACCGTTTTACTGAAGGAGCCTGTTTTTCAGAGCAGTTGCTTTGTTTGAGAGCTTACCGCAGTCCAGTTCCATAATAATGCTTAGGACTACTTCAAAGGTGTAGCGGAAGTTAGCAGGGTAGCTGAAATTCAGCGCGTACATTAGTCCGAAATGGAATTGCAAAAGCTAATGCTACATTATCCAGATTTGTCAAGACTTTGACGCCTTCTAGAACGATCCCGATGTCCTCCGGTTCATCAGTGGAAGCATCTTTAAGAACATAAATCCCCACAGTCGTGTCCTTGATGGCGCCTTCATCTGTGTCCTGTAAAAAAAAAAACGGCAAAATTTAAGCAAATAAGACCTAAAACCAAGCCTCATCAAGAAAAAAATAAAATAAATACGGGAACATAGTATAGATCTAGCCATGGCAAGTTGAACATTATAAATGAAAGTAAATTAAAGATATCAAATTAAATGTAGATAAAATAATCAAGTAATTACAGCAGAACATGAATCAATCTGGTGTTCTTTAAGCTGGCTATGCCTTACTGAGTATAAAAAGTGGGACACGTCCTTGTGTGTAGTTGCCGTGTTCACTTAATAGTTTGTTAAAATGCTCCAAGGATGTATGCAACTACTCCACAAGTATAAAAGTAAAATTGCAATCGAATGAAAGAAAAAGAGACATGAAAGATTGAATTGAAAAATGACCTTGACCAAATGAATGTTTACACAAGTGGTAGATGTAAAGGTGCATCTTAATACATTAGAATATTGTGGAAAAGTTGATTGATTTCTGTAACTCTTTAAAAAGTTAAACGCATATTACATGAACTCATTACACACAAAGTAAATTATTCCAAGTGTTTATTTGTTTTAATCTGGATGATTACAATTTAGCTACAATAGCTAATAAAAACAAAAAATTCAGTAGGTGTTTGTCTTCCGTCTGAGTTGGATCACCAGAACTATAGAAAATAGATTTTTTTTCCCTGAGATCCTGGGAGTCTCTTAACACATTGGGGACACATACATGTAAAACACATGAAAATTGAAATTTATGAAAAAATGTTGCATAATAGGGGACTTATTTTAAACAAAATTACTGAAATTAATCAACTTTTCCACGATATTCTAATTTATTGAGTTGTACCTGTAATTGCAACAGTGGCTATGACAGAGACAAATAGAATGATAACAGAACAGTTCTTGAGTTTTTGAAGATTTACATAGAGCTAAAACACTGATTGTTTTGTTATTATTCAAACAATCAATGATTTAGTTAAAGGTGGGGTAGGTAATTTTGGAGAAACCAAAAAAAAGGCACGAGATAAGTTTGTGCACAGATGGAAGGCTGACAGGCAGGTAGGCCGTCCAGTTATTTTAGCCGGGCCGGCTCAGATGATTGGTCGTGCTTTTTACAGTACCACGGCTTCCACAGATGACATTTTTTTATGGATTTTTTGTCAAAGCACTTAAGATATTCATTGCTATTGGGATGTTAAGAGCATTCCATGGAATATAACAAACAGTGTATCTCGAGCCGGTTCCTCAAACTTAACTACCCCACCTTTAAGTCACGTTCCAAATGTATTAAGTTAATTCAAGCAGCAACGATGAAATATTGAATTTTATATTTCATAATATGAAACAAAGGAAACAAAAAAACCCCCACTATATTTTCAATGAACAATTTCAGCCCAAGAGATCATGTATGAAAACAAAAGTGAAGAGAAGTATAAAAGAAGCAGGCAGATTCATGTACATACCACATATTCTCGCACAAGGTCTTTTGGATCCTCCCCCATGTAGATGCATAGCCCCCTGATTATTGAGTCGCGTCCAGCATCTACATCATCACACTGAAAGTAAATGTACTTGATTAGTGTCTTGTTACAGGTCTTGTGCTTTAATTCAAGTCAACTACTGGTGTGAACTGTCATTTGGATACATATTACTTTGAGAATACAACATCACAGTTCCTAAGAAAGTGCAAGCCCTGCTGTGAGTTCCACATCCCCTGGACATCTTTCTCAAATTGTGTCAGTGGATATACGAGTTGAATTATTATATATCACATTTCAAATTGAGATGGATAGATGGCTCAAGACAGGGTCAATTAAAGCTACAATGTGTAGAATTAGGGTGTTTTAGCTAAAGGTGTGGTTAGAGAGGGAATGGCAACGCTCTACTCAATCAGAGAAGCTACGGTGGCACTGAAGGACCAAAAAGTAGCAGTGTGTTAGAGCTGCTGCCAGCCGGCACTCTGGTCACTTTCACTGCGGAGCTACTACACTACTGAAAGGAGAAAGATAAAAAAAAGAAGCAAAAGCACTAATGGTCTCCTTGACGATGAGCACTTTTTGTTTGCCATTTTTGCAAATAAATTATGTAATAACAAAAATGTAAAATATTGTAGCATCAATTTTCACAATTCTAAAATGTGTGATTCTCAAAAAACATTTTCAAAATAATTTATGTTTATAGGTTATTCATAATTGTTAGGATACTGTATCACTTACATTAGCCATTTGCGAAATTATTGTTTCCAGCCTTCCCCCAAGCTTTCCTCCTCGCTTTTGGAACAGCTTCATCAGGGTGCCAGAGTGGAGGTCCAGCTGAGACAGGAATTTGGATTGTAGTGGCTTGGTCGTGATTCTCTTGAATTCAGAGTTGATCTGAAAACGCATAAAAGCAAAAAGGAATTTGATCATTGTTTAACATCAGGGAGAAAACCACAACCACAAATACTGGAGACCAGGAGGAGGTTAAAAAGCACAGATGAATTATATATAATCAGCTACAGTATATTAGCAGTTTGCCAGTGTGCCCATAGATTTCCTTTTATCAACTTCAAAATTCAGGATGAAAAACCGAGCATGGGATAAGCCTTACCTCAGAGACTTCAAACAGAGCAGGCCACCTTGCCATGAAATCCTCCACCATTGGACCATCACGAACAACTTTGTGTCTTCTGAGTGCAAAGGTATTTTCTATCTTTCCATCTCAACCAACACGAGTGAAGCCGTGCAGCCTGTCCGTCGTCACTGACTTTATGTTAAATCGGCAAAACAAAACTTCAGCCGTTGGCAGCAGACATATCCCCACATTATCTCATATTTGTTCAGAACATGAATAATAATCCTTGTCGGTCCTTGGCATGCGGAAAACAGTCGCTGTTTTTTAGAAGTTTATATGACGTTATTTTAAGTGTGGAAAGGGCACCAACAACTATAGCTTAGCCCGATCCGATCTCCATTCAGAAAATGGCTGCTTTAAAGTGTTTTGCCTGCAGTTTTGTAACTACACTTCCCACAGTAGTCAATCATGGTTTAAATGAATTGGTGTCAGTATGTTGTTGATTCGGCCTCATTGTTATACGTTTATTACAATGAAATCACGGCAAATAAGCGAAATAAATGTACTTACTTTGACCGAGACCGACTCACATACACACGTGCGAGCACACTCACAAACACATACACGTTTGCCATGCCCGACACAGGCATGGCACACGTGATCACACAAACGCCACAGCAGTAACCACAAAAGTGAAGCAGACTGAATACTTTCTCCACCTCTGCCAGTAACAATGGCCCGAAACCATAGCCTGTATATATTAGCCCAATTAGCGGGTATGGTGATAACGAAATGATTCTTAATACATCTATCATCAATGCTAATGTCAGCGCTAGCTTGATAGCTAACATTAGCAATACATGGTGTCATGTATATAGGCCTACACTAGGGGTTTCACCAACTAATCGACTAGTCCACTAGTCGACTACCTTTACCACTAGTCGGCGCTGTAGGCCCTAGTCGACTAGTCGTGAAAAAAATTGAGGTAAACGAGGTGCTGCAAAATGCTCCAAAACACGTCCGACATTCTTATGTATGGCAGTACTTCAACGAAGATGTAACCAACTCCACAGTGAAGTGTCAGTTGTGTACAGCTGTACTGAAGTACAATACAAATGCATCTGCTATGCGCAACCATCTGAAGATGAGACACCCGCTGCCGACAGCTAGCACTAGCAGTAATGCTAGCACCAGTAAGCAACGGACCGGCGTCAGCACTGAACAGAGGCAAACGAACAGCAAGAAAACACGGGTCAACAGTGATGCGGATGATGAGCTACGGGATTACTGCCAGCGGACACCGCATATCCCCACAATGGATAATCCACTGGAGTGGTGGGCTGAAAACGTGCACCGCTTCCCCCGCTTTCGAGGAGCTACCTGGCTATTCCAGCCACAAGCACCCCGAGTGAGAGGGTTTTTTCCCTGGCACGCAACACTGTCACCCGAAAGCGGTCAAGCCTCCTTCCCTCACATGTCGATGCGTTGGTGTTCAAACCAAACCAAAAATATGGAAAGGTGGACGTTATCGTGGAGGACAGCGAATAAAGTGTTGCACACTGGATTTAAGTCGCATTTATGTAAACAAGAGTTTTTTGCTGTCGATTTTGGTGAGTCCAGTTACTGTTTGTTATTTACTCAGCCATGTAACACAAATTAAAATGCAGTGTTTAATGTTACTGTATGAGTTCCAATATAAAATACAGTTGTACACCTCTCTTTGTGTGTCTTTATTATGACGTAACGACTAGTCGACTAGTCGACTACTATTTTGAAAAATGTGTCGACTAGTAAATATTGGTAGTTGTGAAACCCCTAATATACACACGTCCCCATAATTGTAACATACCGAATGAACACAGCACTATATTGGAACATGTATTGAGCAGAAACATTACATTTAATTAACTTACTTTTGGAGTCTCTCACAGAGGTTGGCTTTGTGTAACCAACTGATACTTTTCGTGATTGTCGACACCTCTTCTTCTGTACTTTTTTTCGGCAGTTCCTGAGGACCAATCACAGCTCCGGACGCCATTTGAAAATATACTTCATTTCCGGTTCTAACCACACTCGATTACATTGATTAAAATGTTTTAATGAAATCACGTTCAGTCAAAGCGATTGAAATACGTAGATTTAACATTCTCAATAAATAAATGAAGTCTGCTTAATGAAATCACATTCAGAGACAAAACATGAACTAATTCCGTTGCATTTACTGTTTTTATTTGTGTAAATTCAAAGAACCCCTTTGTCCTTTTTTTTTCAGTGTATGCTCTAGACAGCGCCCTGAGTACCCCTGGGTAAATTACCCTACAGCCAATCACAACGCGTGACGTCATTGGGCAGAACGGATATGACGGATGACCGATGTGACGGAAATACACCCGAACAGATATGGTACCCCGAGCAGATATGGTTAGGGTGACCACCCGTCCCGCGTAGCGCGTGCACGCACAGCGTTTGAACCCCAATTCATGCGTCCCGCAAATTGAAACCATGTCACGCATAATCAATGCTTGCTCAAAAAAGAATTGCTCGCTCTAGCTTCTTGAGCTCTTGGCAGCCAAACTAGCATTACTTGAGACTAGTTCAGCACGCTACAGTTGCCACACCCACCCCCCAGTATAACTGCTGACTAGGTTGTCAAATTTTGCGTCGTCGTCATGACAGCAAACGGCCGCACGCGCGGCAACAGACGCTGTGCAAAAGCCTTCCGGCGGAAATGAAGTGCATTTGTGTAGGGTTATGCCGCGCTACCCGTGGTTTTGTCGCGTGAACTTGTCTATAGAAAATGGCGTCTGAAGCACCAGTAAGTAAAAAGAGAAGGTGTGGGTACAGGAAAGAGTGGGAGAGGGAATATGTGTGGCTGAAGGCTGTTGAGGGGGATAGTGAGAGGGTTTTCTGTGACATTTGCAAAACGTCCTTCTCAATCGGACATGGAGGCGAATACGATGTCAAACGACACAGACTGACTGACACACACAAGAAAAATGTCCAACAAAAAGAGACATCGAAATCTATGGATGCTTTCCTCCGACCCAAAAACGACTGTCTAGCTGACAAAGTCACTGCTGCAGAGGTGACGAGTGTGTATCACACTGTCCAACACGCTACATCATATCGAGCAGGAGATTGTGGCATAAAGCTAGCCCCAACGATTTATCCGGACTCGGACATTGCCAAGAGGACGGCCTGTGGTCGGACGAAGGCAGAAGCTATTGTCACTGATGTGCTTGCCCCTGCCTCTGTCGAAGATTGTTTCAAAGTCCTCAAAAGACCACTACATGAGCAACGAGAGGCAACAACTAAAGGTACATTTAAAGTTATGTTCATGGATGTAATATTGTGTTAGCTATTTATCTGACGTTAGCTAACTGATGTCTAATCATATTGATATTCTTCTACTATGTTAAAAGTCAACGTTTCCTTCACTTCAATGAAATTAAATAGCATCAGTAGCCAACGCAAACATAAAGGCTAAAGGCTCTTCCGTGCCTTTGTGAAACCAGGCTCTGTGTACCTTATATGATTTCACAAAAAAAAGCAACTATGATTTTTGAAAAGATGTAGGCCTAAATAATTGTATAGATTATATTTATATAAAATCAATAATGATCAAAACAGTAAAGTAGTGTCTTGTATTTTTGTAATAATCTGTTTTTACAGTTGCCTTTTAGGTGAAAATGTCATTGTTCTGCATAGGATTTTATGTTGGCAACTTTTTGCATTGTTGTCACCTTGTGATGTTGATGGGTTCGCACTCCTGTGTCTATACTGAAAAAACATTTGGAACCTTCTCATGAATGTTGCTTGAAGTGAATAAATTGCTTAAGTTAAATAGCATTTGCCAATTCATTGTTCAAAATGTTATGAATCTTTATTTAGAAAGAAATACACATTGGTGGCCTATTGATGGACATACATCAGATATTACACATGTCTAGTGGAATAGGGCACTATTAATGTACTATGTAAGATGGTATGTGCTAGAAATAGGTAAACCACTTCCGCGCCGGGCAGTGTCCCACATTGTCCCTCAGAAACATACCCCTTGTCCCCCCTTGGGCTTCTTAGCAGGTGGTCACCCTAGATATGGTACCCCGAGCAGATATGGTACTGACACCGGTCCTCCCGATGGCCAGTCGGTGCCTGCCGGTGAGCGTGGAAGTGTGGTCTGCCGCAAGCGGACGGCAGGAGCGGGGCTTTCAGCATCAGCTTGTAGATGGTATTTTAAACTCGATGCGCTCTGAAACTACGGGGCGGCCCGAGGACAAAAAATACACATGCGTTAATCGCGTTAAAATAATTAGTTTTATTAACGCGTTAACTTGACAGCCCTAATAAAAACAAATTCCTTATGAGGGTTTCTTATGTTCCCTTTACTTTTGGAAAAGTTCAATGTGAAAAATGTTTTCTATTCATCATTACCCCAGTTTTTCAAACTTTTGGAGCTAATGCACATAGTAAAGGCCACATGCCCCTTTTCCAACTAACCGGTTCCAGGTCCAGCTCCGGGCTAGAGTCTGATTTAACTCTGGTTCTTCCTGTTTCCACCGTAGCGGAGCCGGCTCTAAGCACCGAAAACCGGTTCTTAGCTGACCCCACTCGGCTGCCTGGTAAGAACCAAGAACCAATACTTCACGCGTACATCAGAGGGGGGCGATGTTAACCTGAGCAATAACTGTTCATGGTGAGTACGGCAAATACAAGTTGTAACAAGCAGTAGCGCTGAGCAAAGCGACTATAGAATGCAACCACACACAAAAAATACCCCTTATAAAGTCAGGCAAAGCTAAGCAGGCTTAGTGTGATTCTATTGTGGAGGGTAGGCAGACGTTTTGTTTTGTATTATAGCAGCTATCGGATGGTATCAATAGATGAGCTGCACAGGTTGTTATGTCCGACTATCACAAGTAGAATCATAATGAAAAATACGCCGGTAAAATGTGCTTGTAGAAAACGGCTTATACCACAATAGGATAGCAACAAGTAGTCAAGATAGTCAGATTAGCTTTGGTTGCTATGCTAACATCACCCATTTTATACCAGAGAAACTTTCATAACAGCGTTGTGATGCCAAACAGCGTCAATTCAGACTGAAACACATTTACTTAAGGGGAACTGGGGATATGTATCAGCCGCTTGTGTGACAGTCAGACAGTGAAGACTTTCCAGCGGCCGTGAGTTAATGGGAGAATAAACTCCGGTGGACGAGCAGCACTGCAGCGGTCGGTAAATGCCGCTGAAACACATTAATAAACATTATAAAACGGACAAGACAAATCAAGCAATCTGATTGGTTCTTAGCCATGATATACTGAGCGTATACCACGGGTAGAATTGTAAGTTACTTTTCACAACAAGTCAGTATCCCTCCGCGTCTAAGAAAAACAGTATACCGTTGGGCTGAAAAGCAAACTGCCTGCAGTTTGCCTGCAGTTTGCTTTTCATACTGGAACAAGAAAGAAAATATATTTGCATTTCTTCCGTTACGAAACAAACTTACAAAGCATAAGAAACATTTAAGATTAACTTCGACCTGCGGGGGGGGGGGTCTTACTATGGAGGAGTGGATTGAGCAGTGCCTATCTCCAGAAAAAAAAAGCACCTAACGACGACATGCAGAGCTACATGAAGAGAAGGTAGACCAACTGGAGAAGTACCCCCATTCAAAAGCTTTCTGATGCGGGTCTTGAAACAAAGCAGAGAAATGATGACCGTTAGTGGCCACAGGTGCGAAAGCTCTCTCCAGAGCTACTGGAAGCCGAATCTCGGGGACCGGAGAAAGTGGAACAATATTCTCGCCACGCCAAGCAACAGCCTAGAACAACCTCAACCTATACAAGTGACCACGTAAGCCATGCTACTGATGCTGGACTGAGTTTTTCAGTGGGTGCACAATAAACATCAACATACACATTCATGTAAATAAATAGCCAAATAGTGGATCAACACTCTCTGTCTAATATGTTCGCTAGCTGTTAGTGTTGCATAGCAAACACCTCGCACTATGTTTTGTGCAGAAGGCAACGGAGGGACTATTTTATTTTGAACATCATTATTTACTAATAAAAGCTATTTCAATTAGAGTGTGTATTTTTCTTTCATATTGCCACACTTGGTAACCGTTTTATAAAAGCAATAGCTCACTTCAGGGGGTTGTCGACCCTCCGCTTCGCGTCGGGCCGAACCACGCCCCTTAGCTTTGATATAATGAGCATATACCACGGCCTGTCGTGAGCAATTGCTTAAATGAGCCACGGCACCCGACTGGTGCTGCATGACGCAGCACCAGTCGGGCTCTGAGCGTTGGAAACACAACTGTGGCTAAAAAGAATAACCAGTTCGGAACCAGAAGAGCACAGAGCTAGAACTGGAACTGGTTTGGTGGAAAAGGGGCAATAGAGCCACTGTGATGAACCTCCCTATAATGTGCGCTACACAGGGCATATATTCATAGTAGAGTTGCTGGGAAGACCCCTGAGTATAATGTGCGCCACACAGGTTATATGCTCGTATGTAGTATTTTTGGTGACACTATTATCCCCATCATCACGGATGGCAGTATAGTTGCTGCTGCTATCATATTGTGATCACCCTCTGTATAATGGGCTCTACACAGGGCATCTGCTTTGCAACTTCAAAAAACAGGCTAGCTCATGCTTCAGTAAAATTGCTTTCTTTTGTTTTCACCACACCTAAAGCTTAGTGCAGTGGCCATTTGTCATCGATGAGGTGTCCAGATCCATCCTGAGCAGGGGCGGACTGGGACTAAAATTCAGCCCTGGAAACTGACCCAGTCCGGCCACATGAAATGTCAAATGTTAGAAATCCGCTGTTTATTATTTAAAGTTTTACGTCTGATTCGCTCCTTTTTCCCTCTCTGTACACAGCTCCAGTTTGGGCATTGGCCTGTCATCAGATTTCATTTTTAGTTGCTGCTGTAGCGGAAGTTTAGTAAAATTATTTTGATGAAATACTCCAAATCTCCACCCTCTATAATTGCACTTGCTTCAGTTGCTTGCTACTTTTTAAGGGCGGTGATGACAGTTACAGTACCAACTGAAGTTGATGCGATTTGATTGGATTGTGAGGCATGACGTGAGCCTCATCTGATTGGTCAATCCCTCCATTTTATTTCACCAAGGGAAGCCAATTTCGGCTAGCCTCCTCTCGCAATAGAGAGTGCAATCTACTGTTACACCATAACATCTAGAGGGGCGCTGTTTCACTCATTGTAAAATACTCAATGAGAATGGGGGAGAGACATGGGGAGAGATGGGCCGGCAGAATAATTACCAAAACTAAACGAAGTGTTTTTATTTATTTATTAAAATTATAACTACAATCCAAAAAACAGGGGAAGCCTGGCTTCCCTTGGCCTCCAGGAGAAAACGCAACTGAGTTCAGGGGATAATTCTCACCTACCTCTTGTTCTTGCCCTGCACGTGTGCCAGTTGAGCTGGTTCTTCCAGCAGTTCAACTCTGTCCCTCATCATGAACGCAGGAGGCTGGCTGTATATCTGAACTCGCGCCCTCATCATTCTCTTCATCATCTTGCACTTGTTCTAAGCTGCTGCTGATAGAGCTTGTAGCAGCGCTGCTGCCAAAAAGGTCTGTCAATTTGCGACATTTATATACTTCACCTGCGAGTGACTTCACCTTTTTTTCTCTTGCCTTCTCGGCCCCACCTTTTTCTTTTCGTTTTCTTTGATTTGTATCCATTTTTTTTTTCATTCTCCCTGGTTGCGTTCCAATAGTCCATTTAGCTTAGGAACCTTCCTAAACAAGTGAAATGACCTGGAAGTACGTCAGTGGCAGCCATGTTAAGTGTCGTTCCAATTCTCTAAATGAAAGGAAAGGAGGTTTCAAACTTCCTTTATAACCTCCTTTAGCTTAGGAACCACTGGACCTCCCTTACTGAAAGGAGAGGAGAAAATGCTGCCCCACAATGCCTTGCAGCCGCTGCATTTGCCGCCACACAACAGTCAGCCGTTCACGGAAACAAACGATTATGACTTGGAAGTTATATCATGAAAGTTACGGTGCATATTAAGCATTTTAAAACGTATGTGGTAACTTGCCAAAGTGCTTTGTTTTGAACGTTCATCAGTATTATAATAAAAAGAGAAATATGAACATTAGTTTTTACTGAAATTATCAAATAAAGTCAACATTTCACTGAGCTGTGTGGGGTTTGTTCAACTTTTAAAAGATTTTTGAATGGTGATATACAAAGTGATAGATGTTAAGGACTAACGTTTATAATAAATACATTTGTATTTATTTTAAGATATTTTCATACAATCATACGTATTGGGATCATTTGTATTAATGTGGACCGGAGGGAGAGGGTGACGAGCATAAATTTCACTTTCCTTTTTTATTTCAATTACAACTTTGGCTATGAAGAATATGTTTCTCTGTTGTCCACGTTCATAAAGCATAAAACAACAACATCAGAGCACGGTGCAGAGTCTCTGAGTTTAAAGTAGTCCCTGATTCTTATCAAACATCCATGTAGTCCGTTGTATAGAACACTGTAGTTTCCATAGTTTCCCCACAGCAGCAGACGCACACAATGACGTCCGCTGGCGCATCATAAACACGTCAGATAGTGAAAGTGCATTCGGATTCTCTAAAGTACCGCAGTCTCTTCTCCAAAGTCCTTTTGAATTCTCCTATCCACTATCCCTTAACCCCGTGACATTTCACTCAGAGGTCAAGGAATAGGAGATAGGGTTAGAATTTAGAAGCTGATTTTTGGATTATCGGAACGCAACCCCTGTCTGCCGTGGCGTCTAATCCCTTCTCTTCGGCCCATTCCCAAACCGCCCCCTACACCCTACCCCTCTGTTCGCGCGTTCACGCGGAGGGTCTGCCATATTGACGGCTGTTCCAAAGCAACGAGTGTGGAGCGGTGTGGAGGGGGAGTGGGCTATCAAGCCCTCAAACAGCGAGTCTGCAGCGGTGCTGACTTGAGACCGGTCTCTACCTGACCGGAGTCACGCTGTGTGTGTCCGTCAGGAAACACGCTGTTTTAAAGTAGTTCCAGCAAACATCCACTGATAAATTGCGATGTTAACAACCTCATGATAACCTATTATGTTTTAACTTAGGATCATACCTGTGTTTAGTCTAGAAAAAGGTAAATGTGTGCATTTTATTATAAAGTTGTGTATATTTACAGACCGTTGCAAAAACTAAGAAGCTTATAAACATCAGGTTTAAAACTAAGCTTTGAAACACAATGAAAGATATTTGGAGTTTTATTTGAGTTATTCATTTAAACTTTTTTTCTAAGAAATGCTGATTTGAAACTGTTGTTACATACAGTTACGGCATTTCCTGTTTCTGCCGGAGGGAGGGGAGGCCGTCCCAAAGCTTCCTGCTATATGTAGTCCCTCCACCTGACAGGAGGGAGCCTCGTTGAGCTGCGAGTGTGGCTACAGACGGAGTTCACTCCGTCACAGAGGGGTAGGGTCGAGGGAGTGGTTTGGGATTGGGCCTTCGTGTGGCCGGTCTTTTTTCTTCTTCGTGTGTGATTATTTGACATAAGAACCACACAACTGCATTAGCGGCCGCTGTCGCCCTCTGTCGGCCGTCAGTGCAACTTAAATTATGCCGTTAAACCATTTTTTTTAAAGGGCCGGCCGGCGTCAACGGGCCTTGACGACCGGCCGTTCTGTGGTTCTCCAGATTCTACAGATGGCCAGTCCGCCCCTGATCCTGAGCAATAACCTGTTAAGGTTGACAGCCCTAATTCATTCATAATCTAGATGTTAGGCATGCCCAATTATATATTTTTGTTATGTAGTTGAACAGTAAACAGTAACAGTAGCAGCAAACTTGCATATTGTCAAAGATGCAACTTTTCATGTTTTATTTTTTACACCTTTAGCTCCCCTGTTCACAGAATACATGTTTTAACTTGTCTTTTATGTTCTCTGTTCAGGAGTTAGTAATGAGATGCAGATTCCAGGTGGGAAGAAAACAGAGGCTCAGCAGCCTTCAGGGTTTTCAGGTCGTGTGCTCTGTCACCCACATAAAACTTGGAAAGCCTTAATGGCTCAGGGTGAAGTTTGTTCACACTGATGGAAAACAAACGTGCTGGCCTCGAGCATTCCTCCCGACGATCACACATCTTTCACTCACACACCAACACACCTGACACCTAGGGAAGGTCCTGCAACCAGCACTGCTGACACCTCCATCACTGGTTATATTAACTGCAGCAGAAATTGATGCAGGGGGACAGATTTTTAATTTACCATCATGCACCTGGGGTCCTGACTCGACCTTTTAGCTGTTTTATATTCATTGACCACATTTCTTCATTCTCATAGACCCTTTTACAGCCGACGTCATCAAAAAGTTGCCAGCGCATGTGGGCAACAGAAGTGGTGTTGTTTTCCAGCAGTTCTGAATGACAAAGACGAGGTAGCAACTGGTTAGCAAGCATTTACAAACTGTACCCAGCATCAACATGTCTGGTTGTTGCGTATACGGTTGTACGAATCGCTATTCCACCGGCGGACTAAAGTTTTATAGGATTCCGAGAGGACCACGACCATTTCAGAGCAACCGGCGGCGTCTGTGGCTGCAGGCGATTAAACGTGTGGACTGGAATGAGGACATAATCAAAAATGCTCGCGTCTGCAGCGCCCACTTTATATCAGGTAATGAGGTTATCTAGCCTACTCTTTGATTTTACGGGAAAGCCTTGTTTACACTAGTGATTGTCTGTATGATGTAGAATAAAAATCAAATGCAGCTAGGCTAAACAAACGTGTTTGTGTTTTATTTTTGCAGGCGAGTCATCATTGGACTCTAGTAGTCCTGATTTGGTGCCATCTGTGTTCATGTACACAAAACAAAGCCAGAACCCAAATGCAAAGATGGACAGTTAATATTAGAGTTGGCATCCTCTCAGTTGTTTTTGTTTTGTTTTCCTCTCTTGCATAAGCTTTGGTGCCTACAGCTGCTGTTTTGAGATATGGATTAGTCTAACTATGAATTTCTGCTGTTACTGTAGGTACCATAGGAAAAGGAGGAGAGCTGACCCTGCAGCAAATCAACGTGTTACTTCTGAAACTCCAGAACAAGAATGCAGCATGGATCCAGAACAAGAATGCAGCATGGATCATTGTCCTGGTATGAATATATTTATGAATATATTAATATATCATCTTACAATTAACTGATTGATTGTCAGGGTTCCCACCCTCACTGAAAGAGTACGTGTGCTCCTAGTGTGTGTGTGCTCCTGCCAGGCCCACTGCTCCAATTGCTATGTATGTCTGTGTGTGACGTGTACACTGGCCCCTGGATGGGTCAAATGCAGAGGAATCTCCCCCTGGGATCAATAATGTATCTTCTCTTCTGTCATGGAAAAGTTTTGAAAATTAATTGGTAAAAATGTGTGAAAACCCCTGAATTGTGAACTTGTTTGCATTGGTTGCAGCACATGCTAATTTTTCACTTTTCTATTTTAAAGCTGAAGAGGATATCCCAGTTCCAAAGAGAGAGTACGATGATCTGAACCTGAGATACAGTCAACTTCAGGAGGAATATTTCAACCTGCGACAGGAGTTTGACACACAATGAGCAGAAAATGTAAAGCTGAAAGAGGAGCTGCAAAAATCTACATTCTCCTACACCACTGTTAAGTGCAACATTGGACAATTGATTTTTCTCACAGGACTGACCTCTGTGGTCTTTGAGTGGCTGATTACAAAAATGATGGGCAGCGTAGAAGGAATTCACAACAAACTTACAGTAGAGGACCACCTATTGATTATATTGATGAAATTAAGGTTGGGCCTATGTAATACTGACTTGGCTTATAGATTTCAGGTATCAAAAACCACCTTATCAAATAGTTTGCCAAAAATATTCAAGCACAACCTTAGAAGAAGCCGGTGCATAATACAGATGTAGCACTTCATTTCAGACTCCAGCTTACAGCTTCCTGCCTACGACCTGCCTAAAACCAGTATAGAGGAATGTTAAGCCCTCCCACTATTTTCCAAGAAGGCGTTGCCATATTTTCAATTTCAGGTTTTAACCAGGAGATGGCGCTTCATTCACAAATACAGAAATACAAGTTTCATGGACTTTCGGTTGTGTTTTGAAGAGCATTTGAACACATCAATATTTTAGATACTATACTAAAGTATATCTAATCTTGTAATTCAATAATATATAGTCTTTATATATTAAATAATCATAATAATGTAAATGTTTACATTACACTTCTCTATTTGTTATGCTCATACTTTTACCTTTACAATCGTTTGCTTTAATATGCAGTATATTTGTTTTATATTTTTGTGTTTGCTTCCTCCTGCTCCCTTTCGGACACATACTGTATGATTTATTATTATTATTAATAATATGAAGATATTATTAAGATAAGATAAGATGTCTTTATTGATTGAACATTTTAGTTTAGAATGTGCTGTCCCACGGTAATTCAGAAGGCTCACAGGTCACATTCCGACCATTATTTAAAACAATAGGTGCTTTCACACCGTCTACAGTTTGATTTGTATAGAGGGAGCTCTGTGGCTGAATGGCCAGATTAGGTGTGGCGCATTTATCATAGGTGATCAGAGCTAACTGCCTGCCGTCAGATTTCATTTAAAAAACAGATCTGATTTTAAGATTATTTCTGCGCTCATAAAGAATGATAAGAATAAGAATAATGCGTATTGAATTAGTTTCATTAATTTGTGAGTTTATTTAACACTAGAACCACCAATCGGGTCAAATTGTGTGATGTGTGTGTGTGTGCAATGTAACTTGTTTTCAATAAAATATTAAATTCTCCCAGTCCGTGACTTTTCCTGAAAGTGTGTTATGTATCACCCTATGTTGTTAAAAATTGCATTCTAATAGCGGGATTTGACGGTTTTAGGTAGGCCTATACAAAAACCTCTGGCGGTTCTAGTGTTAAGGTAATTAGGTACATTAGAAGCCCTTTTTTATCAGTAACGAATTTAGCAGTTGAACATAAAAGTCAACTAACTGAGGGTCACTTGCAATGACAGTGTTTTGTCTATTGTAAGCTTGTCACTCAGAGTAACCTACAGTTAATTTAGCTGCTGGAGAAGAAAGATCAGGGGGGAGGGGGAGAGAGAGCTGTGGTTGATGGGCCACTAAAGTTGTGTAAATACACAGCTGAGGGCTGCCGTTTCATTCAGACTGTTTAAAAAACGGTAACAACGGACTATTTTTCAAGATCCCTCCGCTACGCTTTGGGATCCTGATCTGCCGACGAGGCTCCATTAAAATATAAATATTTTTCGTGAATTACTGAGTTTAGGAACGTTAATAACGTTTTAATGAAGTTGAATACAGTATATTCATATTTGTCAGTGATTTCATGTCATTTCATGTAGATCTGCAATAAAAATATTTTTGGGGTATGGTGGGGTCTGGGACCCGGAGTAATCTGCGGCCGTGAGCTGTTATGTGCCATCATGACACGCATGGTGTTCTTTTTTTATATATTATAATGAAGTGCGAGCTGTGTGCTCGAGTCTTCCTGCCTGTCGGCTCTGCTCATGGATGTATAATAAGGCTCTGCTGCTCCGAGATGATGGTCTAGCTTCAGCAGCTACATTACCTACGGGTGTGTTCGTTAATATTAACTGCGCGTCCGGAGTCACTGTGGCACAGACTGGACCGCTGGTGAACAGCTGTTAGAACGGGCCGTTCAGGTGTTCAGAGCAGAGCTCCCTGTCGGAGCGGCAGAGCGTGATGTGAACTGAAAAGTTTTTCTGTGGCAATATTATTTAAGGTATCGTTGAGCTAGCTAGCTAGCGTATATTGTCACTATCTGCTAACGTTAGCTTTAGCCTTCTATTTCGAATAGTTTTTTTCATAGGCTATAAACAGAGGTGGTATAAGTATTAAGGCCGGGACTTTAACGCGTTAATTAAGATTAATTAATTACACAAAAATTAACGCATTTTAATCGCACTTATTTTTGCACCGCGGAACGTTTTTCACTGGATGAGTTTCAGGGGTACCGATTATACTGGAGCACCAACTAACGTTCATGACTTCAGACAACAACAAACCACAGTGAACAATAGTCAAACATGAACGAAGAAGCTGATGAGACCGCTTTGCTTGGCCCCGTGGATGGGACATTTTGTTTTAAAAAACGGAAGGATGGAAGCGTCGATAAGAGCACGGTTGTTTGCAAATTATGCAAAAAGGACTTCGCATATCATCGCAGCACGTATCACCTCAATGCAAAAACATATAGCAGCTAGCGTGGAAGCTAGTGTGGACGTTAGCCCGATTCGGAGTAAAAGGACCCACACCCAATTCGCGTTGATCAAACAGTGGCCTATGCAACAGAGAGATTTAATTTTTCATTAGGATATTGGAAGAATAGGAGGGATTGAGGTCAATCGCTGGCACTTTTTTATTTTATTTTAAATGGTACACTTTATGTTGAACTATTTATTATGTTGTTGTTGCAACTGGCACTTTATGTTGAACTGTTTATTGTTTTGGCCAAGGTTATTTAGAGAGTTGGACTGAAATTGATTAGATTTTTTAAATCAACAAACTCTGTTATGGCCTCTGAAGCAACAGAGAGATGTTTTCTAATAGTCAGGGTTTCCAATGTTCTGAATGTACTTGAAAGTATTGTGTTTTACTTAAAAAACAAAGTGTTATAGTTTACAGAAGGTCTACCTACCTGAATCTCTGAAATGTACTATATTCCTAAATATGCTATTGCTACACTTTATGGCAAAAATTGCACTTTTCTGTTGGTCTTGGTTAAGTACCACCTTGAAAAAAATAAACAATGTTTTGTTGCTTAAGCTTATGCATTCAGTCATTATTCAATGGTATACTAAAATCCATGTGAAAAAAATTGCTTCTCACTGTTCTCAGGTCAAATATTTATATGTGATTAAAAATGCGATTAAATTCGATTCATTAATTACAAAGCCTCTAATTAATTAGATTTTTTTTTTTAATCGAGTCCCGGCCCTAATTAGTATATATATATATATATATATATTGTACTTGAGTAATAGTAGAAGCACTCAGATCTTGTACTTGAGTAAAAGTATTCAGGTCTTGTACTTGTACTTGAGTAAAAGTAGAAGCACACAGATCTTGTAGAGTAAAAGTAGAAGTACTCAGATCTTATTCTTGATTAAAAGTAGAAGTACTCAGGTCTGGTACTTGAGTAAAAGTAGAAGTACTCAGATCTTGTTCTTGAGTAAAAGTAATAGTCCCAGAGTGTAGGAATACTCTGTTACAGTAAAAGTCCTGCATTCAAAATGTTCCTCAAGTAAAAGTAGAAAAGTATTCTCATCAAAATATAGTGAAAGTAGCGACAGTAAAAGTAGTCATTGTGCAGATTGGTCCATTTCAGAATAATATAGATGATATGTTTTATAATGATTGATCATGAAAGTGTTCTCAAAGCTGGTAAAGGTGCAGCTAGTTTGAATGACTTTGTATACTGCAGGGTAGCTTGTGGATTTACTCCAGGTGGAACTAAAGTCTGATTTAAAACTTGATTATATTTCACATCATTCATCCACATCTGTAAAGTAACTAAAGGTATTAAATACATGGAGTGGAGTAGAAGTACACCATGTACCTCTGAACTGTAGTGGGGTAGAAGAACAAAGTAGCAAAACATTGAAATACTTAAATAAAGTAGAAGTATCTCAAAATTGTGCCCAAGTATAGTACTTACTTTACACCATGTGTCTATAAAGATAGAAAAACTAAGCCTTGCAGAGAGGCATGAAAATACATTTTCAAAATGCTCAACAGTGCTGCCAAAATTATAAACTGACTGCTACACAATTAAAATAAATGCTTTTATATATTTCTATTAGATGTGACTCTTTGGCATTTCTGTTATTATTAACACTGCTGCTTTAGTTGTTCTGACTGCTGAAATCCTCTGTTATTCCTCATTTTAAAGCGGATATTCCGTGGGGTGGGGGAGCCGGGGGCTCGGATCCTTGTCACCTTTTTCATACAGATGAGTTTGCATCCCAAAGCCTCAGTCGCCTTAATTCATGTAATAAAAACATCTCAGGTCAGTAACACTCAAAGCTAAATGTGCAATACCATATTCAGCTATGTTACTATTTATAATGTTATTGTTGTTACATCCGAAGATGTACATATTGGAATGATTTCTTAACTTACTATTTATTTACAATGTGTATTGGAAGGATTTATTAAATTACTATGAATATTGTCATTGTTGAAGGCTTTTAGAGAAGGCTGAACTATAAGCCTGAATTACATAACATTTTATATCTAAAAACATAAAAGCCACAATAAATAAATCACAATTATTCTAGTTATTTTTACCTCCCGTATTGCTTTCAACCCACCAGCTTTTATGGTGTTGTTACGTCACTAACTGTAAGCTTGTCACATATAGTCTATGGTCACTCAGAGTAACCTACAGTTAATGTAGCTGCTGGAGAAGAAAGATCAGGGGTGGAGGGGAAGAGAGCTACCGTTTCATTCACACTGTTTAAAAAACGGTAAAAACTGACTATTTTTCTTAGCGGATGCATGTCAATTTCAATCAATACATACAACTATTTTTTAAATCAATAAAAACATTTTTTTAAATCCATAAAAGCATTTAAATTAATATTGGGAGTCATGTCGTTACTTTGTTGAGAATGTGGCCGTGTAATAAGCGGGATAATTTGCAGCGACTTGTTCCTTATGGGGAAAATAGCACCCGTCATGCAGACCATGATCCCTCCACTGCGCGTTGGGATCCTGATCTGCTGACGAGGCGCCATTAAAATATATATATTTTTAGTGAATTACTGAGTTTAGGCACGTTAATAACGTTTTAATGAAGTTGAATACAGTATATTCATATGTGTCAGTGATTTCATGTCAATTCGGCGAACATAAACATAAATGATCGTGGTGAAGATGATGATTAAATTAGGATTAAAAATCGAGAGCCGGGCTGCATTTCCTCCCGTTCGTTTTTTCCGACTAAACAATATTATTTTGTTAAATAACAACATGGTGATGTTTTGTAAATGATTACATGTCTCTTATTTAGCACAGAGTATGATATCCGTGACATATGGATCTTAACAAAGTTCCGCTGTACATCCAGCGTACTGTATCTGACTTTATTTCACATGAGCTCCAGTGTGGAACCCCACTGCACACCCTGGTGGATCAATGATCCATTGCAGCTGGCTTCATTATAATTACATTTATCTATCACGGGGGCGGTCTCAAGTCAAGCTGGAGGTTTTCCCTTGAGCGAGGGCAGATCACGTACCAATCACGGCCCTCGCGTTTCAAACTGTCTGAAATGAATCGCTACATCTGTAGATTGCACAGAAATGTTCATAGCTAGACCCAGTAATCTGACTTCCAGGGCCCAGACATGGTCAAACTATAAACACAACAACACCATTAAATATTTGATCGGCATCACTCCCGCTGGTGCAATTTCATTTCTGTCTCCTGGGTGTGGTGGACGGGTTTCAGACAAGCAGATCACTAAGGAGTCAGGTTTCCTCAAACTTTTGGAGCCTAGGGATGAGGTTTTAGCAGACAGAGGATTTCTCATCAGAGACGAGCTTGCGGCCTATGGTGCAACCCTTCGTATCCCTCATTTCACAAAAGGAAAGAAGCAGCTTTCTGCACAGGAAGTGGACACATCTAGACAACTTTCTCGTGTGAGGATCCATGTAGAGCGAGTTATTGGTCGGTGGAAAAACTTTAAGATTTTACAAACAGTTATTCCTTTGTCGCAGGTTGACATACTAGATGATGTTGTAATTGTATGAGGTGCCCTCACAAACCTCTGGAAGAGTGTTGTTCCCAAATGAGTTACACATAACCATGTATGACTTATAAAGTGATTTTACATTTGTAAAACATGTATATAGGCCTACTTTACTTAAAACGTAATGCATTTTAATAAACCTCCCCACATTGACTACCACTGGTGTGTCTAATGGTCCTTTCCCCCCCCAGATTATCTCAACAATTCAGAGTGCAGTATCACATTTATTTGTAATGTTGTTACTAACAGAGTTTCATTCCATTCAGGTGCCATTAAAGTGCCACTAAACATTAACAACATGGAAAGTATGAGTATGTACAATATATTAGAATCAAACTGGTTCTGTATGTTGTAAACAGTAAATAATAATTTTAGGTCGCAAATTATCTCTATGGATACATATATAGCATTACAGAATAAAACTTAAAATATATGGTTGCACTACAGACTAGGGGTTGGGAGATCACAGGAGAGGGGGGAGCTGTGGAATGTGATCATCCCCCTTGGGAGACTTACTCCACACATTCCGATGGCCAATTGGCTTTAAACAAAGAGTTTGCAACATGGGGGGTGGGGGCTTCTCAGAAGAGAAAATGCAGATATAATTCACTCTCTCGACTCGCTGGTATCTCGAGCTGAGCGCTCATTGGTGGTTTGTACCCCTGCTGATGAAACTCTCCATTGTCTCGGCAAAAGTTTGTTGTTGTTTTGTGTCAGTTTTACGTCGCCACTTCCATTTACATTTTTCATCATTGTTCCACAATGTTTATCATGAAATTAATATCCATATATTTTATACTATACTACATGCCAACCCTACCGATTTGGGCGGTAGTCTACCGCTTTTGACATGTTTCTACCGCCTACCGACTTAGCTGGCTTTCCCTACCGATTTTCAATCTTCCCAAACTATAACAAATAAAAATGAAACTCCATAGACACTGGACTCGACTTTTGGTGGACATCGTTTGCAGCGTGATCGCATCATACAAACAGTAGTCCTCTGTGTTTCTGAAAGAGAAACAACGTGCAGACCGGGGGTAACGCTGCGGGAAAGGCAGCGTTACCCCCGACGAGGCATTTGAGTCCTGCAGGATTTCCCCGTTAATATCGGTGTCTCGAAAACACATGTTGGCGACTGAAAGACATCCAGTGTTTGGTCTTTTCCGGAAGCATCCTGAAAGAGGACCACAAACACACACAAAATATAATGCAATTTTGAGATTTGGGGATATTTATCTCCCATTCTTTCACTTTTTCTGACATTTTCAACACCAAACATGTCGTTAATGTGTTTAGTGAACTACAGCAATCTGAAAGCCTGTACATTATTTATATCACACTTTATCAGTATAAAAATGCAGGAAATTACTTTTTTAACGCAGTATTTTCTGATTTATGGCGCAACACAAAGATATTTCGCTCTGTGCAAACTTTTGACTCTAATATGTCAACAACATGAAACAAGAATATGAACCTGACACATCCTTCATCTACAACAGCAGTTTTCAAAGTGTGAGGCGCACCTCCCCTGGGGGGCGCCAGAGAGCTTCAGGGGAGGCGCAGCGTGAGACACAAAAGAACGAGAAAAAAACGAGTAAAGTTACACTTCCCACTTGTGGCTGTCTGTGGAGACCGAGTTCCCCCACCTCGCCAAAAAAGCTGTAAAAGTGCTCATTCCCTTCACCTCCACCTACCTGTGTGAGTGCAGGTTTTCCGCATTGACTTTGATCAAAAGCAAGTACCGGTCAAGGCTGCAGCCAGAGGATGATCTGCGTTTATTCCTCTGTGCATCAAAGACGCAGACTCATTGTTCCCACTAAAGTAGGGGTGAGTGTAATAAGGAGGCAAAGTTGACGTTCAGTGTGTTACCGGGAGCATATAAGGATTTATCCACCATGTTGAAAATGTTAAAAAATATATGTCTTGAGAACACGGCGTGCGGAAATATACGGGTCGTGCTGCAGCTAGATGTGCCTGTCCTCTGTAAGAAGGTGTCGGCGACTGACATGCAAGGAAGAACGGCTGTCCACAGGCTGTTCCAACTTTAGCAACTGTATTAACTTCCAGGGTATTGAATTGAACATGCAATTGTAATTGGGTGTGTGGTATATTTTCATGCACGGACACGCATGTTCCACAACACACAAACTGAACAACACTCAATTTTTCGATCGCTACCAGCGTCCTTGCGATCTTGTTATAATAACAAGTGCACGTTACTGATGCAATATGGTTGAAACCATTCGGGCTTATTCTAGAGGGGTGCAAGGAATAGTCCAAGTAGTGGGGGAGTTTTATACAATATGTTTAAAACATAAAAATAAACAGGTTTAAAAAAGTTATTGTTTAATGTTTTAAGGAGGTGACGCTACTCAGCCAATCAAATCGGTGCAGTCAGCACGATAGATTCAAACACACACAGAGACACGACAAGAGGAGAGAAACAGTCGGAGTAATTTCAAATGGCGGAAGGTAGACAGCGAAAACAGAGCATTTAATCACATTTTCTCTTACTGGACCTCTTTGAAATGCAATTGAATACCCCTGCATTATAGCAACAACAACAATAATAATAATAATAATAATAATAATAATAATAATAATAATAACAGCAATAATAATTGGGAGGGGGGGCGCGGCTGTTCTTATGTTCCCTGAGGGGAGGCTCACCTACCCACACTTTGAAAACCCCTGATCTACACTGTCTCAACTGAAAGAGGAACAGAAACACATTAAAAATATTATAAAATGTGGAGACTTTGGGATATTTATCTCCCATTCTTTTACTTTTCGGGCATTTTACAGACCAGACATGTCGTTGATGTCACTGTTTACCAAACTACCAGTTTTTCTGAAAAATGCATTAAACTATGCAATATATTTTAAATACATGTTTTATACATGTGATTACTGGGGTTCCATTTCTTCTGATTACCTAATTTGGGCGTGCACATTTGCCAAGCGCAAACCTACCTCTTTTGGATTTGGAAAGGTTGGCATGTATGCTATACTTGCACTGCTTACCGTTTTCATACTTTATATATCTTAGCATATTCATACACACTGTTAATACTGCTCACAGGCTGCTGTGTATACAGTATCTAGTGTATTCATACCCCTCACTGTTTATTCATCATTCAATTCATTCTATATGTTATTCTGTCGATTGTGTACATTACTTTTCACTTTACAGCTTGTTGCACCTTTAGAAGCTAAACTGCATTTCGTTGTCTCAGTACCTGTAATCTGTGCAATAACAATAAAGCAGGCATCTTTATTGTGGCCTCAACAATCAAGTTCTAAGTAGTGCAATATGAAATAAAAACAACTACACTCTTTTGGCAGTGTTGTGGTGCCGAGAGATGGGAGTCGGAGGCGGGGTATCAAAGGTACAAGCTAGACTTTTATTTAGCATCTGAAAACCATTGTAAACAACTTCATGCCCGGGAAGCGAAGACCGGCGGAAACAGGAAGTCCGGTTCACTAAAATGTCCGTGCAGAACAATACCCCAACCCATAGATCCGTGGGTGAATAATGTCAATCACCACAGTGTACACATTAACAACAACTACACTATTTTGGCAGTGTAACAATTAAACAAGAACTACACTCTTTTGGCATTAACAATTAGATAAATAATAAACGGTCAGACTGACACTGAAGACAAACAAACTATTTTCAGCAATCAATCTGTTTAGTTGACTCTGGGTGACATGTGGTGATTTAAAAAAATCGTTTTTTGGCTGTTTAGATGGTGTTGCTCCATCTGGGTCACTGCCGGTGGTTGAGACGGTGCGGTCTTTGGCGACTTCAGGAGATCGGCATTGCTGTTATTCGATGTGGACAATGCTTTCTGTCCTGCACACAGTTTACATTTGACCGTAATATTTTGTGCGTCCTTTATCCCCACAAATTGAAAATAGTGGTTATATCTCCAAGTTGTAAATGCGCTGCTGCTCTCGCGGATACTTGCATCTGCCATAGTGTGTGTGTGCTGGTGGTGGGCGTTGCCGTGTATGTGTGTGTGTTAGCCTTAGCAAGTGTTTGTGTGTCTGTGTATTTTCCCCATAAGGCAAGACCCGCCCAAATCTGTCTCTGATTGGCTTGCCCTGAAATGTTACCCCACGTTAACCAATCATCACTCCTCTCTGGTCACCTTCACTTTTCCATGGTACTGTGAGAGGACATCGCTGTATTCGCCTGTAAATTACATCCGCAGGGAGATTCGGTTCAGTTGGATCACATAATGTAACGCAGTAACGCACCCATTGAAATCACAGTAACTATAACGGCGTTACTAAATGGGAATAGTTAACTAGTAACGTTATTAGTTACCGCAAAAGGTAGTTGTGTGCGTTAGTTTGTAACACGTTAGTCCCAACACTGGTAAACACACACCTGATCACCTGAGAGCTGCCGTTTCATTCAGACTGTTTAAAAAAAAACAACGGTCTGATTTTAACAACTCAATGTGTGATTGTTATAGCAGTAATATTAGACACTAATAATACAGTAAACGATTAACACTGTACATATTATTGTTTGCCCGTGGGATTAGGATTATCGGTAGTGAGAGCCGTGCTGCATTTTCCTCCGGTCGGATGTGATATAAAAACAAAGCGATTATTGTTGTTGTTGTAAACTCACGTGGATTAAACTATATGAATTAATTAGTGCATTCATTTCAATTCTCAAACATATGATACATTTAATGATCGTGAGGATGATGATTGAAAATCGTTTGTTTGAGCCGGGCTGCATTTCCTGATGAAAAAACATAGCGATGGTTTTGTACTTGCACCTACGTGAATTAAACAACATTATTTTGCTAAATAAAAACATGGTGATGTTTTGTAAATGATTACATGTCTCTTATTTAGCACAGAATATGATCCTATACGTGACATATGGATCTTAACAAATATCCGCTATATCAGACACCTGTAGATCTATCAGCTGTTTATTTCACATGAGTTCCAGTGTGGCAGCTTTTCACGGCTCCCCCTGGTGGATCCATGATCCATTGCAGCTGGTTTCATTAAAATTACATTTATTTATCAAGGGGGCGTATCAAGTCCTGCGGGGGGGTTTTCCTTTTCAGCAGGGGACCACCCCGTTCAGATCACGGACCCGCACGGGTAGGCGTCTGAAATGAAACGCTACATCTGTATAACGTTAGCTTAGCCAAGCTCCATTTAGAAAACACGCATTTTAAAAGGTTTTTCGCCTGCCGTCTGTCTGCAGACTTGTCAAAGCATTAATTCATGGTTTTTACTAACCGGTATCAGTATATTGTTACTTCGGCATCATTTTGAAACGTGTATTACAATTAAATCACGGTAAAATATCTTCATTTTGCTGTAGTTGTAGCCCCCTTGACAGCGATTCTCTCTCGTTTAGCAAACTCAGCCCGACTCAGCCCTGTTTGTTGGCCTCGATAGAACCACGATTTAGTCGGGCCAGAAAAAAGGTGAAAAAGTAGCCCCGGGCCGGAACTAGGCCAAGTGTAAGCGCAACCAAAAACAGGCCCCGCACGGCTCGGCACGCTTAAAGCGAGCTCCGCGCTGTAGTGTGAATGCGCCTTTATAGGCTCGTAATTTCTCTCTGGTGTACACGCTCGGTTTCTCAATTAAATAGGTATATATATCTGGCCACTGTATATTCGGCCACTTGCTAACGTCTTCAACCCACTCATCAATAGAACACGGATCTGGAAGTCGGACACCATTTGTCAAAGTCAACTTGTTAAAGTAACATTCACGATCTTTAGTTGATAATCCCCTTGCGTAGCTTGACAAGCTGTTTATCTCTGCCATCCTTCTGTTGCCACCATGCGCGCGCATACGTTCTACGTCATCATTGTGTACAAACACAAAAAGGGTCTATAGCCATAAGTCAGATGTGCTTTCTTAAGCTCCTTGATCATATTTTGTCAAAATGTTGTCAAATCGATGTTTTAGGGAGGCTACGATTACAATACAAGTTAAGGGATGATCTAGCTATTACATTCATTTGTTCATTGTGAATCAAGAAGTTAAAAATCCTTTGTTGTAATTTTTTCATGCATTTAAGTACTACATCTAAAAAAGACACTACATTTGTTTATTTTTTATTATTATGATAATATTATTATAATCTAAGCTAAAGTTGAAATGGTCTAAAGTTGCATGTTTC
This sequence comes from Notothenia rossii, assembly GCF_949606895.1. Taxonomy (NCBI): domain Eukaryota; kingdom Metazoa; phylum Chordata; class Actinopteri; order Perciformes; family Nototheniidae; genus Notothenia; species Notothenia rossii. The sequence goes on along the minus strand of NC_136903.1, from coordinate 56,612,297 downwards.
AATGTTTTTTAACTTTAGGGAAATGTATTTGTTTTTTTGTTTACATGTGAACTGTGAAAAAGTGGGCATTTATGTAATTAAATGTTATTTTTTGTGCTGCCATGTGACTGTTTAGTTTGACATGTGCATTGTCAATTTGATCTTTTTTCTACAGAACAGTTTGACCTAGTTTATTTAAGTAGGTTTAGTTTACCAAGCTAGATTTCTCCCAAGGGTAGCTTTCAACTTCTTCCATGGGGAAGTAATTGGTTGCTTACAGTAAAAACCTGATTCAATGATCAGTCAATGCATACATAATGTTATATTACTTCTCCTTTTAGTATCTGCAAAGCATTACCCATGGCAGGTCCTACAGTTCCAGCCACAATGTTTTTTTTTTATGTATGAATCAGGAGTAAACTAAAGATATTGTGAGGGACATCCCAACAAAAGTCCCTTTTGTGACTTTTCAAAGGCTCTGTCATGTTATTTTTTCACATTATTTATTTTGTGCATTGGCTGAATGAAACGCTTGTTTGCATAATGAAATGAAGTGCGTCGTGTACCTGTATGAAGGGTCGTCATTTTGTAATTACGAGAGGTGCTAATGTAGAACTTGAATGATGTATTATTTCTCAGAGAACACATACAACTATGAGTGAAAAGGTCAGAACCAGCACGACATGAAAACACGATGTAACAACATGTTCTTGTGACCTCTGTGTGAAAGCTAAGCACTACTTAATATTCCTTTTAACAGTAGAGTAAAAGAGTAGAGCGAGAAGTGAAGGGGTATAGTCATCTCGTTTTTCTAAGGAGAAGTTTTCAGCATGCATAGATTGGGGCTGTTTTTCCCAGCATGTTTTTGGGACTTGACTTTGCTTTTGTGTGTTATAATGGAGTATACTGTAGCCCACACAGTGTCAGCACAGCTTAGTTTTCTTGAACTGCGAGGATGTAGCAGGCTCAGTCTGATGCTCAGAGAGAGAAGAACATCAGGAGCGCTCTGCTGGGCTTAGTGCATTATACAGAGTGTCAGCGCAGTGTGAAACTCACATTGTATATTATTCATAGAGCCGTGACATGAGACATTTGAGACATACACACATTAACACACACATGCACACACGGGCCCACACATGCAATGTTATACATAGTGCCATACATATGCATTAGCCCACATACAGTGAATCTGGTCGTATCCAGTCTGAAACACCACATGAGCAGATCTTGTATCTTGTATGTTGTGTGTGTGTGTGTGTGTGTGTATGTGTGTGTGTGTGTGTGTGTGTGTGTGTGTGTGTGTGTGTGTGTGTGTGTGTGTGTGTGTGTGTGTGTGTGTGTGTGTGTGTGTGTGTGTGTGTGTGTGTGTGTGTGTGTGTGTGTGTGTGTGTGTGTGAGAGGTTTACATCATCTCAGTTTGTATTTCACAGATTTCTCTGCAGCAACACTGATGTCAGATTATTGTGTGTGAGATGCCTCATATTCTAATCTACAACTTTGCTGAAAGGAATTGAACAAATGTTCCCCGCAGAGTGCTTAACAAAACAATAAAGTATTCAATGAGTTATAAGCGGAGATGAAATCAAGAAACATTTGCGTAGTGTTGGAAGTGCTGAGAGAGGCCTGGATGTTTATTTAGCCTCATTCAATACAATTATCCTCAGACAAAGTGTAACAAAAATGAAAATAATAAATAATAAAAAATGTACTTTTGTTTAAATTTTTCCTTTCTTAGCCACTAATTGTAGTAATCTATCCAACCATCTACCACCAAACCGCCTATCAAAGAGTCTGGTCACGGAGCAGTAGCTGGAGAGCTAAATTAAGTAAATGCAGAGTGTGATTTAATGTGAGCTTGAGTGTATTCCATTATTTAACAAGAGAAAGTAAAGGGACAGCATATTCTTCAGCAAAACCCCAACACATAGAGAGACCAACTAACTGCATTTTAACACACTTTTAAACTCTTTTTGGGATAATGAGACCAATATGTTTAAATACTTGTTGTTTCATTGGTGTTTAAAATAAATTGTAGCTGCTCTGGGCTTCTATAATACACACACAAGTATACTGTTTAATAAAAGCGTAAAATACTTATTTTGGCAGTAAATTCCTCTGTACATTGCTCTTTTATAGCTATTTTGCACGCAACGTTTTGCAGTGAATACTGAAATGCATGTCAATAAATAACAATAGTATTATAATAGCTTCTATTGGTAGGTGGTATTGTTTGACTGAACGAAGCCAAGGCATTACCGTCAGAGATGGGGTCGTTACTAAAAAAAAGTAGTAAAAACGTGTTACTTTACTCGTTACTTTACTCGCAGGGCCGGCCCGCCCCTCCCTACAGGCAGATCATGCAGACTGCTAAAGTTTCAAATGTTCTCTTTAGTTCAGTTTCCATTGTCGCATAAGACTGATCCAGATAGCTTCCGAATGTTTTCCTATCTGACCATGGCTGTCCTCTGTCTCCTGCTATCTGTATTTTGCGCAGTATATCTCTGAACGATGGTGATTCCACTGTGCAAATGGACAACATTTCCTCTACTATGAAGGATGCTACAAGCATGTCCATCTCTGCTTTGGTTACCGGTCCTCCAAATTCAAATTTTTGCTGCTTCGGAGTTGGCGGCGGTGCACTCACAACATCCTCACTCTGGGTTCGGGGGTCCTTTGCTATTAGCTTCACCTTAGCATGTGTTCTTTGCAGGTGTTTGTTGAGGTTTGACGTGGTGTTTACAGCAGTGGATAACAGCTTCTGGCCTGGACACAGTTTGTACCTCACCGTCACAATTCCTGTCTATTCTTCGGACGAACTCAAAATAAGGGGCATACCTCCACCCCTCGAAAGTTATCGCTATCGTTATCGCCCATGTTTATGCAGCACTGCACATGGAGATGTGGACGAGCAAGTCGCGCAGATTACGTACATATAAACCTGCGTCGGAAACCCCTCTTGTCTGTCAGTGTGATTATGACTGATTTTTTAGTAAGTAACGAAGTAACGCGTGACGGGGAAATGTTAGTAACTGTACTGTAGTGTGATTACTGAATTATAAAAGTAGCGCGTTACACTACTCCGTTACCGACAAAAGTAATATTATTACAGTAACTCACACCCAACTCTGATTACCGTGCAGTCATTCATGAAAGATTAAGTCATTTAAACAGTGCTGAATTGTAGGAGACAAAGAAAATAGCCAATTTACTCATCATATTTGTATATATTTACATAATAAATATGTATTAATTTTACACATAATGTGGATTTGTTTGCTTAAGGTCAGGGATAGTTCATTTCCCACATATATTATGTTCCCTGAATAGAGTCAGAGACAGTCAGAGAAACAATGAAGCCAACCTAATGTCTGTATATTTTTGCATAATCCCCATTTGTAATTCATATGAAGATGTATATGTTTTGCCCGAGGTAAGAAGGAGCAGTTTTAGATCACTATGAGCTAAAGAGATAAGAAAACAGTGGAGCCATGTGCCAAGTTAGGGTGTTTTTGTTTTTGGCATCATTTAATTTTTTTATTTACTTTTGGTGGACTATTTTATTTTTGTGATTATCCAATCCTACTCGCTATGGGGGCCACATTACCTCACACTGGATCACATCAGCTTTCTGAAAACAGTCCCTATGACTCCAACAGTATAACATCAACTGTCGGCGTTGTGTGGTGCAGTGGGTCGTGCGTATGAGTTCGGATCGGGGGGTTACAGATTCAAAACCTACTGCAGTCAGCATGTCGTTGTGTCCCTGGGCAAGACACTTCCCCCCAAATTGCTCCTGTGGGGACTGCCCACAGTATTGAGTATGTGATTCACTTTGGATAAAAGTGTCTAAAAAGTAACATGTAATGTAACTGGAATTGGGATAGGTCATTGACCCAAGAGGTTTTCAATGGGTCCTATTCTGCTTTTTGGGGGCTTCCCTTTCCTGTAGTGTGTTATTTAGGTTTTTGTGCATGTAAATGGTCTGCAAAGGCTAAAATCCCTGTGTTCCCGGAGGGAGTTTCTCTCCCACACGGAGAGAAACGCAGTGGAAACGCAGCATAAAGTCAACAACAAGTCCTCCAACACATACGACCAAATAGGTCGATTGTTCAAGCGCTTATTACGACCTATAATCACGTTTTAAAGTTTTCGACCTCTAGTGCTCCCGTTGATTGCAAACGTTACAGAGGGTCGTTCATTCACAAAATAACCCTCTCTGTAAAATCCTAAATTGTAGGAGAGTTTGGCCATTAAAACGCTTTTTGATTAGATTTCTAGCGAGAAGTGTATATTGTACTTTTAGAATCCCCGTCCAGTCGGTATGTAGGATCTATAGTTTGATAGATATTACGAAGATGTTTTGAGGTAAGCGGCAGCTTCAAAGTAAAGTTCGGGGTGAAAACAGTATTTCCGGTCTCGACGTTTTCATAATAAAACCAATGATCAAATTATTTAACAGTGATATCTGCAGTACTCATCCACTAAAAAACATCAGTTTATCCTTATTTTATTATACAACATTAATTGGTTTAAATTGTGTACAATGCTTTTGTATTTTTCCCATAGGTTTTTCTCTTTCGATTCTGAGAGACACATTTCTTTTTTCAGAGGTTTTGCTAAAACATTGAACTACACCCATAATCCTGGATGTTTTAGCCGCAATGCACGTCGGGATGGTGTTTATGCGATATGAAATCAGAAAACATTAAAAAAATATATATATTTTTTTTATTCCGAGTGTTCTTGCTTTTCTCTTTGGAAGTCATCACATAACGGCATTGTAATACACGGTTCGGCTGCATTAAATAGTACATATCTGCCGTAGTTCTCTATTTATAGACCCCTGGTGAGAAGACGTCTAGACAAACTGGAAGAAATGCCGCCGAAACTGAATATGTGACGTGGATCATAAATTAAACAATTAAACAACATCTTCCATTTCTTTTCACACAATACTTCTCTTTGCAGTATCAACACTAATTCGGCTGACTTTTATATTTGATCCAATTGGTAGATAGGTTATATTTACACCATAACGGTGCACAGCTGATATAAAAGGACTTGTTGTTTTTAAAGATATTACTGATTTACTGAACTACCTTTCCAACTCCTCATGCAGTTGACTGTTACAGCTCTATACAGGTTCATGGTACAATGCATAAGCTTCAAATCGAGAGACTGAAACTGTATTTTCCTTTACCGTTCTGTTTTAATTTCACAATAAAGTTAATAGTCATATTATGTTTGATATTATTATGTTTTATTAACTACACCACTGTGTTTCGTATCCCCTACACCTCCAGGGATGTATACAGTTTAATACTGGCAACTTCTAATTGTGGGAAATACGAAAACGTCTTTTAAAACTACAATTCCCAGTAGAGACGTGCCATAGACCATGTTACGAAACACACAATAGCCAGCATGTGTAGTTCTGGGGGGGAGGGATGGGCTGGACCCGTCCGAGTCCAGTTTTGGAAAGTCTGCCGTGGTTCCATTCCATTTCAAAGAGCTGTTTGACGCTCGGTGTAACCTTGTCGCACTGCCACTCCAACATCCAATCACAGAGCTTGATGACTAATCATGGGGTTTGTAAAGCACGGCGGATGTTGTAGTCCCAAACGATAGCTGGGGATTCTGGGTAGTGTAGTGTCTTCGGAAACTCTGTTGTGTCTAAACTCAGAAAAAACTATTTGTTTCTCTGAATCGAAGGTTAAAACACACACACAAAAGCATTGTACATAATTTAAACCAATCAATATTGTGTAATCAACAAGAATAAACTGATGTTTTTTTAGTGGATGAGTAATGCAGATATCACTGTGTAATCATTTGACAGTGAGGGGAATACTTCTGGTTTTATTATGAAAACTTCGAGACCGGAAAAACAGTTTTCACCCACGCTAACTTTGGAAGCTGCATATACGTTCTCCTGACGAGACCTCAGATCTCTTCGTAATATCTATCAAAACTATAGATCCTACACATCCACTGGACATAGATTCTGAAAGTACAATATACACTTCTCGCTAGAAATCTAATCAAAGAGCATTTTAATGGCCAAACTATTCCACAACTTCGGATTTTCCAGAGAGGGTTATTTGTGAATAAACGACCCTCCGGAGCGTTTGCAATCAACGGGAGCATGTTGTTTCTTACACGACCACTAGAGGTGCTACACTTTAAAACGTGACTCTGGGTCGTATTTAGCTGCTGAACAATCGACCTATATGGTCGTTTTTTGTAGGAGTGAAAGTGAGCCTGGCCTTCCAAGGCCTAACCATACCGTACTAAGCCGTACCAGGTCCTGCAGTGGAAAAGCGCCACCAGCGGTTAACCATCACAACAGAGCTGGCCAGCTAACCAATCAGAGCAGACTGGGCTCTGGTTTCAGACAGAGGGTGAACCTCTAACCCTAACCCTAACCCTAAGGTGGTGCAGCACAGGCAGTATGAGAACACGAGAACAATAAAGACCTTTTTGAACATTAAAGCATGGAGACATGTCACAGTAGAGACAGAAAATACAAATATGGACCTGAGAATGAGCAGAATATGTTCGCTTTACTGGCTCCTTTGGAGGTGATTTACATCAAACACCAAGGATAACAAAAACTACTACAACAATCTGTCCTTGTTACTTGTATCCAAATACTGGCTTAAAGGTCCCCTATTATAATGTTTTTCATCAATATAATATAATTTTCAGATATATAAAAAACATGTCTCTGAAGTGTTTGGCTGGAAACCCCAAACAGATCATTGCTGCATCCCATAATCCCCTCTGTTTCAGCCCTGTTTCCAAAGTGCTGATTCTCTGTCTGTTACTTTAGATGAAAATAAGGAGCCCCTCCCTACGCCCCTCTGAGAGAGATTTTGGTTACAAAAGGCGCTTTCACACCGCAGAACTTTTCCCACAAAGGTTCATGAGAACTTAGTTCATCAGAACTCTTTAGTTCTGATGAACTAAGTACAGATCGCGTTCACACCGGAATAAGTCCCTGGGGGTGGATTAGGCAAATGAAGCCGCTGACGTCACTTCTTCTTCTTCTGCTTTGGGTTTACTGGCAGGCCGCAAACAACTTCACGGCATATCCTGCCGCCCAAAATCCCCGACCGGAAGTCCCCGGAGTTGGGGATTGGCTTCAGTAGGAGCTGCCGGGACTCCCAGCAGCTTCTACTGAAGCCTTCCGAGTAAATCGCCAGAACGCCGACACCTCCTCATCTCCACCGCTCCCATGTTTTATTTTGTGTTGCCATAAATTGGTCTCTCTGTGTTTCTGCGCTGGGCTAATGCTAATAATGGTAATGCGAGGATAATAAAATGGTGGCTTCACAACACTTTTTTTTTGTTTTACGGGGCGTGGTTTGCAATCCGCCCAGCCAATCAGAAATATAGCTCTTTTCTCACAAGAGAACCACATGAGAGTCCCTGCCCCGGGGGGGTTACCTTGGTTGGTGATTGGCTGATGGTTACACAAGCCAAAAAATCGTTATGACATCATAAAGTGGCCAAAATCTGATCAGCTCATTTTCAGACAGGTTTTTATAAAAATGGATCAGGACAAAAAGAGAGAGAATCTTTTATCCTGAAACTTTCAGAATCTCTTCACACAGAGGGGAAATGTTGATGTAGAAGAGACATGAAGAAGAGGGGACACATGGTGATGTAGAAGAGACATGGAGAAGAGGGGACACATGTTGATGTAGAAGAGACATGAAGAAGAGGGGACACATGATGATGTAGAAGAGACATGGAGAAGAGGGGACACATGTTGATGTAGAAGAGACATGAAGAAGAGGGGACACATGTTGATGTAGAAGAGACATGAAGAAGAGGGGACACATGGTGATGTGGAAGAGACATGAAGAAGAGGGGACACATGTTGATGTAGAAGAGACATGAAGAAGAGAGGACACATGTTGATGTAGAAGAGACATGGAGAAGAGAGGACACGTGTTGATGTAGAAGAGACATGAAGAAGAGGAGACACATGTTGATGTAGAAGAGACATGAAGAAGAGGATTTTGCATAATAGATGACCTTTAAGCATTTTATCAGCAGTGTCTCAGTTGGTTAGTATCTCAACAATGTGATGGATTACCATCTGGGTTCCCAGACGATTTATCTTAGTGACGCTGGTAATTACTGGACTTGTCACGTAATGTCAACAAGTGTTTTTAGTTTTTGGGGATTTAATAGAAATCTTGAAAACTATGGAATGGATCGCCAAGACATTTTGCACCGCCAATGACGATGATCCCAGAGGATGAACCCTCATGAATTTAGTGATTCCCTGACACTTTCTCTGGTCAAAGCCTTCGAATATCAGTGGAATATCTAAACGTATACAAGAGGGATCAAAATAACATTTCTGAGCAATAGCGTCCTGCTTTTGGGGTCTAAATGCAAGACAAGAGCCTTTAGATATTAGAGTAGTATGCTGTGATGAATTGATATACTTTGTTTCATACACATCTTATTTCAGGGAATTTGAATAATTATTGAATATTGAGGACACTGTTCCTCAGAGTAATACTGATCAACATATATATTTGTTCACTTGTCACTCCTCCCCTCTCCACTCTACTCTCTTTATAATCCCCCCCTCTATCTCAGCCAATTTTCCCTCCTATACTTCCTTTATTCTTCTCCTTGAATGTCCTCCATCCCCTCTCCTATTTCCTCCCCCTTTGGTATCACGTTCCACCTCTACTTCTACATTAACCCCCCTACATATATTTTATATTCATACACAGTACTTGTTTCTCTCATCTCCCTTATTCTTCAATACCCTCTCTCCACTTGTTTCCACTTCTCCCTCTCTGTTCCCCTGCAGCTCTCTCTGGTTTCTCCTCCCCTCTCTGAGCCATCAGTGCCCTCTGCTGCTGATTGGTGGTGGCTTCACATCTCTGTTAAAGCTTTTAGGTTTTGAGAAGTATTGGAGGATGTTTTACTGAGTATCTGACACCTAATAGCAGTTGGTTTTAACTATACCCTACAGCTATTACATTAAATCTTATGTCTAAATCGATCTTGTTTATTTGCCACTGGGGTTCCAGTGCTGATATATGAGTAGTCAGTCATTCAGAAAATACTTTTAAACCACAATATCTACAGAAATCCCTTTTCCCTGCCTAACATTTTATGATTCATGCATCAATTACAGATAAGTCCTTAATGCTTCAACCTATTTTGAGCACCCTTTCCCCAAATGTACATTTATTACCATTTACCATTGTCCTGGTTTTGATTAAATATTAAAACAATAGTTACATTGGCCTCTATGGCGTAATTTATTTTAGTAAGAAACAAATGACAGTTCACATATTGACTCTTGCATCAGCATGAATGCCAATACATAATTTCATAAATTAGCATCTGACATCAGTCACACTGTTGTTTCCACTAAACATATCCACTACGAGGCTCCCTTTGTATACTCTTTGTGATTTAGGGAGCACATTTGTTAATCTGCAGCAGGATGCCACATGTTGGCGAGGCTGTGGCGCAGTGGAATTGTGTGTTGCTGTTTGGATCAGGGGGTCACAGGTTCAAACCCTGAGACACTTCACCCCAAATTGCTCCTGTGGGGAATGTCCACAGTATTGAGTATCTAAGTTGCTTTGGATAAAAGCGTCTAACAAGCAAAATGTAATGTTGTTATGCATCTGACATGATCACAGTTGTCTTTTGTTCCGATCCCAGTGGAAACATTTACACAGTCTCAGGAGCAACAGTACCTGTGTACTGTATACAGACAGGAAGGAAGGGAGGACATAGACAAGGAGGGCAGAAAAGCTCTGTGTTTGTTCCCATCAGACGATCAAAGCCTCCTCAGAAGGCTCACAGACGAGGGGATGCACAGCCTGCTGTGTTGTTTTTGTGTGTGTGTGTGTGTGTGTGTGTGTGTGTGTGTGTGTGTGTGTGTGTGTGTGTGTGTGTGTGTGTGTGTGTGTGTGTGTGTGTGTGTGTGTGTGTGTGTGTGTGTCTTTGATTGTGTCAAGGGAGATTTCTGACATATCTGGAGCAGACACAGAAGACATGTTGCTCATTAGAGGGAAAGGAAGGTGAGAGATGGATGAGGTATGTGAGAGCGGGGGAAGACAGACGGATGGATGGGTGGATGGATAGTTATGACAAGAAATAATTACAAAAAACATTGAATGTGAGATATGAGAGAGAGGAAGATAAAGTCTGCAAACCTGAAGGAAAGAGTGAAGGGAAGTAAGATCATTAAAAAAGAGAGGAGAGGTGAGGAAAGAGGAATAATTAGGAAGATGTAGATTAAATGAGAAAAGTAGGGGTGAAAAAAGAAACAAAAAGCCATGGCAATTAGGTCTCTGTCAGTCCTTGAATTACACAACCACTCTGTACTGTGAGTGGGAACATGTTAAGTCTAATAATACTCTCCATAATTCTATAATTACAGTGATTGCAATTTAGTGTAATTATGATTTCCTGCAGTCATGAAACGGCAGCTTTGAAACAGCAGCAGAGAGAGTTTCACCCCCTCCTTTCTTAAAATGCTCTGTGTATTTTTGGGAAAGCTGATATGACTCACAATATGTTAATTTGCAACTACACATAGCTGTTGCAACAATAAGTCTTTGTAACGGGAGAGAGGATCACTGAGACCACGCCGTGACTTTAACACTTCAAACACACTCCGGCAGATCCAATTTCTCTGTGTGGACACTTTACTCGTTCAGCTCTAAGACTCCATGAAAAGACTTGTTTCATATTTCAGGAGTTCTAATTTGCTCTCCAAAGCGGCTTTACATCTTTACGGAGAGTGTTTTCTGAGCAAGTTGACTGTGTGCACGACCTTATCCAAGCAGGCATTATTACTATATCATTTGTACTCAGCCAAACCATTTCAACTGGCTGTCTTTGTCCTTGTGTGTCCTTATTTAACATCACAACTTAATGAACTGTATATCTAACTAAAGTAAGAACATGTTTTTCAACTTGACAAAGGAAGTCCTCTTATAACTCCTTGACTAGACACAGCTGGATAAAATATTCGTATTCTAAAGCAGCAGTAAATATTCTTAATCAGGGAACTTCACTTAGAGCAATGTTAACGAACCAGCCTTCTTTCTAAATGCTTAAATAAGAATATACAAACAAAATAGAGACAGCTTATTTAAATAATGGCAGTTCTTATCTCTAGTGATTTTACGAGCTGTGCCAAGACCTCAGAGCGAGGGTGGAGGAATCCAGGAGCGCCCTCAGCACCCCCCTTCCCGCGCCCATGCCGACTGGCCATCAGGATGACCGGGAGGGTGTGTGTGTGTGTGGCGCGCGCGAGCGAGAGAGAGACCTTACGTGTATTGTTGTTGTTAGCATCTGGTGCTAGCTAGCAGCGCTAACAGATATAACTAGCTGTTTCAATTAAAACAGAGGAGCGACATTTCGCCGACAACTGCGCCGAGCACTTGACTTTATGCAGGTAACCAGACAGTGGGACATTGTACGAAAAGTCAGCACATTCAGCATGGATAGTGCGCGCAACATGATTGCAGCAGCGTCCAGGCAGCTCCCGTTCGAGCATAGGCTATGCCTTGAGTTGCACATAGCTCCAACGATCCAACACACACACACACACACACACACACACACACACACATACATACACACACACACACACACACACACACACACACACACACACACACACACACACACACACTTTGTATTGTATGAGAGGTTCCAGGTTGAATTGAGGCGAATATGTGTAATGTTCAGAGGTTGTTGTGTTTAATATTCATGACAATATTTGTCATTGTTCAAATGATAATAAACATTTGCATAAAGCATATTTGTCCACTCATATGTTGATAAGAGTATTAAAAACTTGAAAAATATTCCTCTAAGGAACATTTAGAACAGGTAAAAAATGTGCGATTCATTTGCGATTAATCGCGATTAACTATGGACAATCATGCGATTAATCGCGATTAATTATTTTAATCGACTGACAGCCCTAATATAGACACAATACGTTTGTGTAAATTGTTCAATAAAAGATAAAATAATTAAAAATAGAAATAAAATATGGCCCTGTTTTATACCTGTTTGCTGTTCCGCCATTGCCAAATCATGACTTTGTTTTCTTCATATTTTCTATCCATCTGTATCATATCTTTAACATCCCTTGGCAATATTGTATGCTATGTTGTGCAGAGATCTAAAATATTTAAAAGCCGTTCATATTGGAAGCTGTTTAGTTAACACATTTCCATTTTCATGTATTTGCATAGGAGTCAGTTTGTAAGAAAATGTTCACTTCTTTTCACTTGATTTCCTTATTAATGAAAATATGAAATTTGGAAATATTAACTAACAATGGTAATACTTCAGTTTCTGCAATAAGAGTTAACTACAATAAAAAAAGAAGACATATTTATACAAACACAATTAGCAAGTGTAAAATGTCCAATAAAATATTCAATAACATTAAATAGAATAAAAATTAAATTAAATTGTTACTAAAATAGAAGTCGAATTATACATCCACTTTGCCTTCATTCCACAGCAGGGAAATAACATATTTCTCAAGCTTAACTGTTATAACTTCCTCTGGTGGGAAAGGCATACAGATGTAGCACTTCATTTCAGACTCCAGCTTACAGCTTCCTGCCTACGACCTGCCTAAGACCAGTATAGAGGAATGTTAAGCCCTGCCACTTTTTTCCAAGATGGCGTTGCCAGATTTTCAATTTCAGGTTTCAACCAGGAGATGGCGCTTCATTCACAAATACAGAAAGACAAGCTTCATGGACTTTCAGTTGTGGTTTGAAGAGCATTTGAACACATCAATATTTTAGATACTACACTAAAGTATATATAATCTTGTAATTCAATAATATATAGTCTTTATATATTAAATAATCATAATAATAATGTAAATGTTTACATTAAACTTCTTTATTTGTTATGCTCATACTTTTACCTTTACAATCGTTTGCTTTAATATGCAGTATATTTGTTTTATATTTTTGTGTTTGCTTCCTCCTGCTCCCTTTCGGACACATACTGTATGATTTATTATTATTATTAATATGAAGATATTATTGAGATAAGATAAGATGTCTTTATTGATTGAACATTTTAGTTTAGAATGTGCTGTCCCACGGTAATTCAGAAGGCTCACAGGTCACATTCCGACCATTATTTAAAACAATAGGTGCTTTCACACCGTCTACAGTTTGATTTGTATAGAGGGAGCTCTGTGGCTGAATGGCCAGCGATTAGGTGTGGCGCATTTATCATAGGTGATCAGAGCTAACTGCCTGCCGTCAGATTTCATTTAAAAAATAGATCTGATTTTAAGACTATTTCTGCGCTCATAAAGAATGATAAGAATACGAATAATGCGTATTGAACTGGTTTCATTAATTAGTGAGTTTATTTAACACTAGAACCGCCAATCGGGTCAATTTGTGTGATGTGTGTTGTATGTGTGCAATGTAACTTTTTTTCAATAAAAGATTAAAGTCTCCCAGTCCATGACTTTTCCTGAAAGTGTGTTATGTAGCACTCTATGTTGTTAAAAATTGCATTCTAATAGCGGGATTTGACGGTTTTAGGTAAGCCTATACAAAAACCTCTGGCGGTTCTAGTGTTAAGGTAATTAGGTACAGAAGAAGCCCTTTTTTATCAATACTCCGCTACGCTTTGGGATCCTGATCTGCCGACGAGGCTCCATTAAAATATAAATATTTTTAGTGAATTACTGAGTTTAGGCACGTTAATAACGTTTTAATGAAGTTGAATACAGTATATTCATATTTGTCAGTGACTTCATGTCAACTGTGTGTGTGTGTGTGTGTGTGCGTGTGCGTGTGCGTGTGTGTGTGTGTGTTCGTGTGTGTGTGTAGAGGTGTGTGTGGTTAAAACACTTTCATGAAGTGAAGGAGGTTTTCCATTTATAAAACAGCTGTGGGCAGCAGTGAGTGTCACGGACATGAATTCATAGATCAAGGCAGACTGGTGCACACTCTCCTGTCCTGCCAGGCGACACGCCCGTTCTAAGCCGTGTCTCTCACTCCTCACATCCCAAGCTACATCCCCACAAGTGTATTATGTTGTTACATCGTTTCAGATGTTATGTTTCAGTTGTGCTCTGTCTATGTCTATGGGTGTTCTTTTTTTATATATTATAATGAAGTGCGAGCTATGTGCTCGAGTCTTCCTGCCTGTCGGCTCTGCTCTCATGGATGTATAATAAGGCTCTGCTGCTCCGAGATGATGGTCTAGCTTCAGCAGCTACATTACCTACGGGTGTGTTCGTTGATATTAACTGCGCGTCCGGAGTCACTGTGGCACAGACTGGACAGCTGTTAGAACGGGCCGTTCAGGTGTTCAGAGCAGAGCTCACTGTCGGAGCGGCAGAGCGTGATGTGAACTGAAAAGTTTTTCTGTGGCAATATTATTTAAGGAATCGTTGAGCTAGCTAGCTCGCATACATTGTCACTATCTGCTAACGTTAGCTTTAGCCTTCTATTTCTAATAGTTTTTTTCATAGGCTATAAACAGAGGTGGTATAAGTATATTGTACTTGAGTAAAAGTAGAAGCACTCAGGTCTTGTACTAGAATAAAAGTAGAAGTACTCAGATCTTGTACTTAAGTAAAAGTAGAAGCACTCAGGTCTTGTACTTGAGTAAAAGTAGAAGCACACAGATCTTGTAGAGTAAAAGTAGAAGTACTCAGGTCTTGTACTTGAGTAAAAGTAAAAGTACTCAGATCTTGTACTTGAGTACAAGTAGAAGTACCAGAGTGTAGGAATACTCTGTTACAGTAAAAGTCCTGCATTCAAAATGTTCCTCAAGTGAAAGTAGAAAAGTATTCTCATCAAAATATAGTTAAAGTAGTGACAGTAAAAGTAGTCATTGTGCAGATTGGTCCATTTCAGAATAATAGATATGATATGTTTTATAATAATTGATCATGAAAATGTTCTCAAAGCTGGTAAAGGTGCAGCTAGTTTGAATGACTTTGTATACTGCAGGGTAGCTTGTGGATTTACTCCAGGTGGAACTAAAGTCTGATTTAACATTTGATTATATTTCACTTAATTAATCCAGATCTGTAAAGTAACTAAAGGTATTAAATACATGGAGTGGAGTAGAAGTATACCATGTACCTCTGAACTGTAGTGGAGTAGAAGAACAAAGTAGCAAAACATTGAAATACTTAAATAAATTACAAGTATCTCAAAATTGTGCCCAAGTATAGTACTTGTTGAGTTTATGAACTTAGTTACTTTACACCATGTGGCTATAAAGATAGAAAGACTAAGCCTTGCACAGAGGCATGAAAATACATTTTCAAAATGCTCAACAGTGCTGACAAAATTATAAACTGACTGCTACACAATTTAAAATAAATGTTTTATATATTTCTATTAGATGTGACTCTTTGACGTTTCTGTTAACACTGCTGCTTTAGTTGTTCTGACTGCTGAAATCCTCTGTTATTCCTCATTTTAAAGCCGATATTCCGTGGGGTGGGGGAGCCGGGGGCTCGGATCTTTGTCACCTTATTCATACAGATGAGTTTGCATCCCAAAGCCTCAGTCACCTTAATTCATGTAATAAAAACATCTCAGGTCAGTAACACTCAAAGCTAAATGTGCAATGCCATGTTTAGCTATGTTACAATTTATAATGTTATTGTTGTTACATCAGAAGATGTACATATTGAAATGATTTCTTAACTTACAGTAGGCTATTTTTTACAATGTGTGTTTGGAAGGATTTATTAAATTACTATGAATATTGTCATTGTTGAAGGCTTTTAGAGAAGGGTGAACTATAAGCCTGAATTACATAACATTGTATACCTAAAAACATAAAAGCCACAATAAATAAATCACAATTATTGTAGTTATTTTTACCTCCCGTATTACTTTCAACCCACCAGCTTTTATGGTGTTGTTACGTCACTAACTGTAAGCTTGTCACATACAGTCTATGGTCACTCAGAGTAACCTACTGTTAATTTAGCTGCTGGAGAAGAAAGATCAGGGGGGGAGGGGGGGAAGAGAGCTGCCGTTTCATTCACACTGTTTAAAAAACGGTAACAACGGACTATTTTTCTTAGCGGATGCATGTCAATTTAAATAAATACATACAACTATTTTTTAAATCAATAAAACATTTTCTAAATCCATAAAAGCCTTTCAATTAATATTGGGAGTCATGTCGTTACTCTGTTGAGAATGTGGCCATGTAATAAGCGGGATAATTTGCAGCGACTTGTTCCTTATGGGGAAAATAACACCCGTCATGCAGACCAATATCCCTCTGCTGCGCGTTGGGATCCTGATCTGCCGATTTTTTGTGAATTACTGAGTTTAGGCACGTTAATAACGTTTTAATGAAGTTGAATACAGTATATTCATATGTGTCAGTGATGTCATGTCAATTTGGTGAACATATACATAAATGATCGTGGTGAAGATGATGATTAAATTAGGATTCAAAATCGAGAGCCGGGCTGCATTTCCACCCGTTCGTTTTTTCGACTAAACAACATTATTTTGTTAAATAACAACATGGTGATGTTTTGTAAATGATTACATGTCTCTTATTTAGCACAGAGTATGATATCCGTGACATATGGATCTTAACAAAGTTCCGCTGTACATCCAGTGTACTGTATCTGTCTTTATTTCACATGAGCTCCTGTGTGGAACCCCACTGCACCTCCTGGTGGATCAATGATCCATTGCAGCTGGCTTCATTATAATTACATTTATCTATCACGGGGGCGGTCTCAAGTCAAGCTGGAGGTTTTCCCTTGAGCGAGGGCAGATCAAGTACCAATCACGGCCCTCGCGTTTCAAATTGTCTGAAATGAATCGCTACATCTGTACCAACCTCACAACATATACTATGGTCAAAAGAAAGATGGATAAATGAGGGAGAGAAAGACTTAACCCCTCATCACAGGCTGGCGAAACAATGAGTCTGAAGCTTTTAAGTCTTAATGAATCGTCTCTGCTACTGGCCTGATTCTGGCAGAGGTGACTGAGCTGTTCAATGAGACAGCTAGTGGTCTCAACAGCTTTCAGTGAGTAGATGGAGACCAAGGGAAAACTTATATAGCTAAATATGTCCTTTAGTGTCAATATCATCTCATTACAGCACTAAGCTCAATGTAAATCTGCATGTTTACTCACTGGGAGTGGGAAATGTTTGTTTTAACAGAAAAATGAAAACGATGGACTTTATCTTGTAAGTATCTTGTTAAGAGGATATTGTTCCACATGTAGCCAAGTCCATGTCAGAAATACATATCAGTGTTTCCCACAGATCTGAAATATACTTGGGGGGGTGCGCGAAACAAAACGGAAAAAAAACGCGTGAGTTTTAACCACATGTTTATTTATTGACTTTTCATTCCTGTATAATCATTTTGCACAAAAATGGCACTGTTTGTCAGAGCACTTCATCCTTCTGGGTTTCATGAAGAACAGCTCCAACGCCTTTGTGTATGGGAACGCCTCTGGTGCTGGTCCATTATGGACATTACTCCTTGTTCATTGAAGAGACATGCCAATAGTTTTCCAAGATAAAAAATTAGAATGAGAAATGTGTGGCCAAGAAAGGATTCCAAGTTTTCTTCCCATCATGTGGCCAATAATGTTTTAAACTATTTGTTGTTAAATTAACTTTAATCAGGTTGAGTTGCTTTAAGTCGTGATACTGTACTTGCAAGAGGCACCATGTCTTTTTTAATTTTAATTTCAGTTTACCTATGTTGCAAATGTATTTTCTTTTCAAATTACACACGGCATCTATTGCACGTCTGTCCGTCCTGGGAGAGGGATCCCTCCTCTGTTGCTCTCCCTGAGGTTTCTCCCATTTTTCCCTTTAAACTGTGGGTTTTCTCTGGAAGTTTTTCCTTGTACGATGTGAGGGTCTAAGGACAGAGGGTGTCGTATTGTCATACTGATATTCTTTACAAACTGTGAAGTCCACTAAGACAAATGTAACATTTGTGATATATAAATAAACATTGATTGATTGATTGATTGATTGAGTTGGCAGAGTTAGTCTGTTTCATAATTGTGTTTTGTCAGTTTATTTTAAATAACTAATTGGCTACGTTAGCTAGCTAGCTTACAGAAGATCAATAATACGGGAAATAATCATGTGATCACATTGTTACAATTTGACAATTAAACGTACATGTTTCTAGTGACAGATTGCAAACTTTATAATCCCCGAACGTTTCAGCGCGTTTCATTTCCAGCGTTTTCTAGTTGCAGTGTTTTGACTTTTATTAAGCTGCACAAGTTGGTGATGTTTTCTAAATGTTGGGCAAGATGTATTTTCATTTGCATGTGTTTTGGCACATGGAAGTGGAAGTGTTTTGGGCCGTATTGGTTTGCACCTGTCGAACACCGTGAAAAAGCCCTGCGCTCACAGATGATAACAATTGCAAAAATGTGGAGGTGCACACACAACATGTGATGATGTAATTTTTTGGCTCACAATGACACAAGATAATACATTTGTTAAGAAGTGATAGAATTATAGATTTAAAAAATATGTACTGTATTTCTGCAGAATTTCTCCAGAAGGCGATTTTATTTCATCAGGAGCACACAGCTGCTCGCTGAGCTCCATCTGTGTTTGTTAACAAGAAGCTGCCCAATCAGATTAAACCTTTGTGCACACTTGTCCAATTAGATTACACCAAGTGTTCTCGATTGTCCAATATAATTAAACCCCTGACTGACTGAGTGGCTCTGCAGGAAGTTGTCAGGAGCCGGGACCTGTGACAACATGTTAGTGGTGTTTCTGTGTGTGTGTGTGTGTGTGTGTGTGTGTGTGTGTGTGTGTGTGTGTGTGTGTGTGTGTGTGTGTGTATATATATGTGTGTGTGTGTGTGTATGTGTGTGTGTGTGTGTGTGTTTTTTTTGTGTGTGTGTGTGTGTGTGTGTGTGTGTGTGTGTGTGTGTGTGTGTGTGTGTGTGTGTGTGTGTGTGTGTGTGTGTGTGTGTGTGTGTGTGTGTGTGTGTGTGTGTGTGTCCGTTCGAATGAATCACCTTGACACACCAGCTGGGACAGAGTTATTCACCCTAACCTGACCCAGAAAAAACAAGCGCTCCCCAGGTACTGTACTCCATTGCAAATTTAAGATACTTTAACTTACTTGAATATTTTCTATTCATGTCATGTAATACTTCTTCTACACTACAATTGAAATGTTGACTACATTTATCTTTCAGCTTTAATGATGAAGCTATTTGATTGAATTACTGAAGGGTTTATAATAAATGCATTTTTAATTTGTAATTAAAATAGACAATCCAGGAAAATCTGGAATATTTGACAACAAATTAACTATCTGATAAAGAGAGAAATAATTGGCATCCAAACACATTTATGTAATTTATTTATTTTCAATATCTTTTTATGACTTACAGTTTTGATTACATTGATTACTTTTACATGTAGTACTCCAATTGCATTTTGCTGTACATTTCAAACCTACATTAAAATATTTATTGCAAGACTTTTACACTTAACGGAGTAGTTTTACAGTGTGGTATTAGTTATTTTACTTAACCTGTTAACCCCTGAGCCTGTTCTTCAGGTCTCAGGCTCGAAAAGGACATTCCCAGAACAAATTACTATAACTTCACTTCTAAAAGGGTTAAATTAATAATCCTTTTTCTCAAAGCAAGGTTACATCTGTGACTTGGATGTAGAAGGGTCAGAATCAATTATAGATGTTTTTATTTTAAAGTAAATTCAGATTGAACATAGTAAGAAAGAGTAAATTATAGTGTCCGTCCAAAAGAAAAAAAATACTTATAGTGAAAACCACCCTTGAATGATGGGATAGTAGACTAAAAGCTTTAGGAATTCAAACTACAACATATAATAAGTACCCTGTATCAAGATTAATGCAAAACCAACACATCCTCACTCCCAGGTCGGCCTATGTTGACGTTATGTCAAGGTCCCCTGTCTCTGCTTTTTCCAACGCAAGAGGGGGGCGGCCGTGTCAGCTTTTTCCAATGCAAGGGGGGGGGGCGGCACTAAGCGTACATTTTCAACTTTCCGGGATGTCCATAGGCTTCTATTTAGCTCCCTAAATGTACAGTATGTTGTAGACGACTTGAGATCGCGAGCGAATGCTACCTGCAGATTCATTCTCACAGTGTTTATCAACCTTTTTCTTACTCAATATCAAGCCACACTTATTGTTTTTACTTCTTTATTTTAATTGAATAATGTAGGACTTTTGTTGCGATCAGTTATGGGGAGAGTAGGGGCTCAGAATACTGAAATCTGTATCTGTATTAATGGACGTGCCGTTGTGCGATTGTGTTGCCAGGCAACGCAATAATTTACAAACTCTTCAATTACAACCCTAATTATATTTTAAAACATTTTAGAGAGCTTCATGAAATACTTTAATGTAAATACAAATGTAAATGTGAAGGGATGTGTGTAATGTGGTGATTGACATTATTCACCCACATATCTATGGGTTGGGGTATTGTTCCGCATGGACAATTTAGTTAACCGGACTTCCTGTTGATGTGAAATACGAAAACATTTTTTAAAAATAAAATACTTTATTGCGAGTGTGCTTGTTTTTCTCTTTGAAAGTCATCACATAACGGCATTGTAATACACGGTTTGGTTGCATTAAATATTACATATCTGCCGTAGTTCTCTATTTATAGAGCCCTGATGAGAAGACTTCTAGACAAACAGGAACAATTGCCACCGAAACTGAATATGTGACGTGGATCATAAATATATCAGCAATCAAACAAAATCTTCAATTTCTCTTCACAATATAAGTCTCCTTGCAATATCAATACTAATTTGGTTGACTTTTATATTTGATCCAATCGGTATATATTGGTATATTTACACCATAACGGTGCAAAGCTGATGGAAAGGGACACCTGGTGGTTATAGCACGTTATTGAAATGTATTATTTTTATTATTAGATATTAATAGGAGACACAGACCGACAAACTAATAAGGCTTTATTTAAACATTAAAGAATACTTTAGGTTAAGGTCTTATTTTGAAGAAGACAAAAGCTTTGGGGGTATAAATATTAAGCCTGACAAAGTACTAATATATTGCTTTCCTGCAATGTTAACTACTGCATGTTTAAGCACTTATTTTAACTGATATTATACATATGTATTATACTCTTATAAAATGTATGTAGATAGTATAAGAAATGTGCAGAAAACGACAGTTTAATGGTGAAGGTATACACACATATTGATAGATGTCTTGTAATGCACTGTTGAGGAACCTGCGACCCAAGTTTTTAATCTCCGACCTTGTCAGGTATTGAACATTCAATAAATAAAGAACACAGAATTATTAAATATAAAACACAGAATTTGTGTGATTATACTAAATGATTTACAAATAAACACCACTGCATATTTACAACTGTTACACATGCTGATGTAACACAAATGTTTCCAACTTGGGATCAATAAAGTATATCTTATCTTAAGATGATCGATGGCTACTGCCATATTTGCAAAATTTGCCTCTGAACCTTGACAAGTGCACGTTTCAGGCTTATCAATTAACAACAGGAGGGGTCACAGACATACAGTAAGACCAGCTGTTAAATAAAGCTCTTCTGACCTTAGCTGTCAGTGGGTATATATTAATGCTGCCCATTATAGGCACAAGCAATTTTCACCCATTTATTAATTATATGTTTTAAATGTTTGTTAAGTGTTTCCTATCCCCTAAACCTCCAGGGATGTTCACAGTTTAATACTGGCAACTTATTATTATTTGAAATATGAAAACGTCTTTTAAAACTACAATTCCCCGCAGAGACATACACAATAGCCAGCATGTGTAGTTCTGGGAACGGGGTGGGGGAGGGGGGGGACGGGGTGGACCCGTTCAAATCCAGTTTTGGACAGTCTGCCGTGGTTCCATCCCATTTCAAAGTGCTGTTCGACGCTCAGCGTAACCCTCGGCGCACACTCAAACATCCAATCACAGAGCTTGAGGACTATCACTCTGGCCCTCGGGCCTGACGGACTCCAACTTGTGTTTATTAATCCAAAAAATAAACAAACACAAGGATAATTATGTGTTATTGTTGAGTAAATAACAGTGTGTGGTTTAGAAAAGAATAAAAAATTAGAAGGAAAAAACGATGAAACAATACAGATTTCAGTATTTTGAGCCCCTACTCTCCCCATAACTGACGGCAACAAAAGTCCTACATTATTCAATTAAAATAAAGAAGTAAAAACAATAAGTGTGGCTTGATATTGAGTAAGAAAAAGGTTGATAAACGCTGTAAGAAACTTTTTCTGTCAGGCCCACCCTTTGGAGAAAAAAAAAACAAGTCAGGCTCAGTGGCGGCGCCAGAGATTTATTTTGGGGGTGCTGTGGGGTAGCTTGACGTTTCATAGAGGGTGCTCAAACATTTAGGGTTTCCCATGTACCGGTTGCTACAGTGGAATTTTCTACTGCAACAATCCCCATGCATATACACAATGTACCTGCGACAGTTACATGAAGGCTCGATAATGAGCTCACGGCATATACTGTAGGTGTAAGCAGGGGTAAAGTGCTATTTGTATAGGTGGTGTGTGGACCTTACATAGGGGGGTCCGGGGGCAAGCTCCCCCGGGAAGATTTATTTTTAAATATTGAAGTTAAATGCAACAATCTGGTGCACTTTGAGAGCAAAATGAAGAGATCTATGGATACCTCTCTCAAAACCCAAACAGAACTGTAAACAGATTTACTTTTTCTTTATAGATATTTTACAAATCACCCTTTTAAACTGTATTCTTTTTTTACTGTCATATAGTATTTCATACCTGTTTTTCATTTATTCTCTTATTTTTTTATAACTATAATGATCATATAAACGTGTGCCTCGGAAATAATTGTTTACATTAATGGTGACCAAAACGTTTGAGACCCACTGAGATAACACTGAGAGAGTCTCTCAGTCTGACAGGAGAGGACTCTCCTCCACTTTGTTGTTGAAAAAACTCCTTATATCCGTTAGCGTAGCTCGCTAGCACCAGAAGCTAACAACAACGAGCTCCGGTACAGGTGCGCTCTCTCTCGCTCGCGCACGCACACAAAATGGCTCGTTCCACACACAAACAGAGCCGAGCTTTAATGAAACACAGAGACCCAGACGTAACAGTACTGTATCATAATATTTTAGAATCAATAATCTTTTTTTGTAATCTTTTTTTTTTGTAATCCTTTTTTAAATGTTTTATAATAACCATTTTTCCTCCTGGTCCCTCGCTCCACTTTGGGAACCACTGGTCTACAACATACGCTTAAGGAGCTATATAGGAGCCTATGGACATCCCGGAAAGTTGAAAATGTACGCTAAGGGCCGCCCCCCCTTGCGTTGGAAAAAAACGACACGGGGGACCTTGACATAACGTCAAAATAGGCTGACCTGGGAGTGAGGATGTGTTGGCAAAACAAGTGAAATTTGACCTTTTTAGAGAGGGTCATTTGGTTGCATTTTCCATATCTCTGGCCCCCCTCATTCGATTTTGATGATTGACATCTCTTTTTAACCGTTAGAGACAATAGAATCGAGGGGAAGTTCCTAAAATCCATCCAAACATTACCCATTGGTGAATGATGCTTCGCAGCCAGAATGCCCCGGAACCAGAAGCTGCGATACACTCTGGTGGCTACCATTAGCAGCTAATGTTAAATCTCCGATTTTTACATACAAATGGAATTATGGATTATCAATAATTTTTCCAAAGTGACAGACACATTGGATTAACCTATGGATTAACCCTCAGCAGCGTTTTTATCGTTTTAATGCCATTGAAAACGACTTTTGATCAGAATAACAACTAAGGTGAGACGATATCCATTGTTTGCTCCGTAATGCTACGTGTTGTGATGTCTGTGTTTGCTTCCTCTTTCGCGAGTTCTGATCACTCAGTGATGATACTAATACCTATATAATCTGTGGAATCTCATCTTTAATCGGATATCTTGTTTGTGCAGTTACAATAAGTAATACGGGTATTTTTACCTTGAGTTCTGTGCTAAGTGCGTTAGCATTTCTTTGCTCAGGGGTCATTTAGACGCTTCTTTTGAGACTTGTGTTTTGTTTTGGTAAAGATGATTCATAGTGTCAATTAGCTGAGTTTCTTCCCGTTAATCTGGTATGACACATTAATAGGTTTTTAAATATTACGAAGCCCCGAGACACAGTTTTGTGAAAAAAAAGCCGCAGCCCCCTCTACCGGGGGCTCTCGGGCTTAACAGGTCAACTAAATTCAAAATTCTTCTTTCACTACTGATCAATACAAATAAGGTGCTGTGGAAGAATATTGAGCGATAAGGACAGAATGAATGATCTCAAATGCATAGGAAGTAATACCAGAACGTATTAAACACAAATAAATACAGACAGGGAATTTTTTCTCAAATGTTCTTATGGGTTGAATGAATAATTGTAATAATAATAATACAAAATAAAAAAAGATAGGCCCTCCACATCTGCTGCCCACTTCTGCTGAGTCATGACTCATTCAGTGGCCTGTCTAGCACTGCAGGTTCAGCAGCAGTTCAACATAAAAAATACAGTGATTCCTGAGAGGCTGAAGCATTGTTGAATCAACATAAAGGCAAAAACTGAATCAACTAGCTTTAGATAAGCCAGTCCTTTATTAGTATATAAGGCTTTGTTAGTAATTCTGTCACTCGAAGTGGAGTCGAAAGAGATGAGTTTTTAGCCTGCGCCGGAAGATGTGTGGGCTTTCTGTTGTCCGGATTTCAATGGGGAGCTCATTCCACCATTTTGGAGCCAGGATAGCAAACCCACATGTTATTGCTGATGGGAACTTGGGTCCCCCTCGCAGTGCAGGTGCAGCGAGTCGTTTGGCCGATGCATAGCGGAGTGCAAGTGCTGGGCTGTACAGTTTAACCATGTCCTGGATGTAGGAAGGGCCAGATTCATTCGCAGCATGGTACGCAAGTACCATTGTCTTGAAGTGGATTCTAGCAGTTACTGGAAGCCAGTGAAGGGAGCGGAGGAGTGGCGTGGTGTGGGAACATTTTGGAAGGTTGAAGACCAGGCGAGCCGCTGCATTCTGGATGAGCTGCAGAGTTCGGATGGCACATGCAGGTAGACCAGCCAGGAGGGAGTTGCAGTAGTCTAGGCGTGAGATGACAATGCTGGTAGATCGCGAGTCATTCATAAAAAAAAAACCAGCTCCGTTAAAATAGACAAAACAGATTTTGTAAAGCGATACAAAATCAGTCAAGTGCCGGGAGAGACAAACAAGAGACAAACAACAAAATGAGTGCAGGACCGAGCAAAAAGCTAAAGACATACCACTTCCACACAGAATGGGAGGGAGAATGTTTTTTTGTGATGTCACATTCAAAGGTTATTTGCCTTATTTGTAAAGCAAGCGTCGCTCTGCCAAAGAAAGGTAACGTGGAGAGGCATTATCGGAGTGTTCACAATTCATATGACAGCGACTTCCCTCCGAGTAGCAAGTTGAGAAAGAGAAAGGTCATGTATTATTGCTACACAAACATTATCTTGCGGTCTTAGTGTCGCCAACTCGTTTCTAACATGCAAAAAGACAAACAAATGCGTCTATGGTCGGTGTATTTTTTATCTTTTCAATCGAGGCGAGATCTCTCTCTCCCCCGTCTGTGTGTGAGGGGGGCGGGGCAGTTTACACACACGCAGCTGCTACATGCAGCAACACACGGCGGGAATGGCGGAGAGAAGCGCTCCAAGGTGTGGTGAAATGTTACCCGTCTTGAGGTGGACAATGCTCGTTGCCAAGAGTGTTTAGCCTGTAAGGGCGGTAACACGAGCAATTTGTCTAAAAATTTAGCAAAAGTGCACCACATTCAGACGGAGGAATGCACCGGGTTCGACTGTCTTTCTAGTAGCTCTGTAGCCCCATCCACGAGTAACGTTTCCACGTCAGGTGTTATGTATGCTCGCAGCAACACACAGAGTTAACTACATTATACAAACATGGGTTAATGATTAGAGGTAACAGAGTTACTCTTTATTTTGTTAAAGTTTCAGCTATTCTCTTTACAGTTCTGTCATCAGATTATTTAATACGATTTGTTAAAACATTGTTGTTTCTTTTGATGTGAAATATTATTTATTTAATTTAAATAAAAAGTCAATGTTAATTTTGTTCACAATTTGTTAATTAATTTAAGTTAATTTGATAATATATGTATTTTGAATCAAGTATTCATCTTTATTGTCTTCATTGTTAGTTTCCACATGCCTAAAACAACCTCAAACTAAATCTAAAAGTTGATGGCTAAATAAGAGCGTTTGAGAAATTGTGCAAGGCTTACATAAATAGTCAGAATAGTCAATTAATCGTTTAATTAATCGATAGATTAATCGATTATCAAATTAGTCATTTGTTGCAGCCCTATTGTAGTTATCCCATGTAAAAATAAAACGTGTTATTCAGCAACCCTTGCAATTTGGGATTTTATTTTTGGTTGGTAGACCTCGGTGAGCTGGTCATTTCAGAAGTAGCTCACCAGCCCAAAAAGTGTGGGCACCCCTGTTGTAAACAGTGTATCTGCAGCGATGTTTGCAGTGAAGGACAGTTTGTTATCCAGGGTCACACCCAGATTCCTTGCAGTCTGAGTCGGGGAAACAACAAAGGTGCCGATGTTGATTGTTAGGTCAAGAGTGGGAAGACCTTTTCCCGGAAGGAAAAACGGTTCAGTCTTGTTAAGGTTGAGCTTGAGGTGGTGAGCAGACATCCACCGAGAGATGTCCGCTAGACAAGCAGAGATGCGTACGACCTGGGTCTCTGACAGGGGAAAGGACAGAATTAATTGGGTGTCGTCAGCTTAGCAATGGTACGGCCTCAGAGGAATCAACAGATTCCTGAAGGTGCTGCCACTCTATATGCTGACCACAGCACATGCACAGCCGTGGACTTGAGGGATGCCTACTTCCACGTAGGCCGGGCAATATGGTGTCTTAAATTCAGTTCCTCCGGCCCTTGGGCAGGCGGCCTCGGCCATTGGGCCCATGGGCCCGCTGTTGTTGCGCACCATGCAGATGTCGCTGAACAACCTTCACTTGGACGCCAAGTGGCACAGGCGCAGGAAAGTCAGGGTGTTGCAGTGTTGCCTCCACTCTCGGTCACACTGGAGGGGCAGGGCCTATCTCCTGATGGACTCACACACTTTCTACCCCAACTGGGGGGCAAGAATGTACGTGTTCCTTGGGACAGCATGTACGCTGTTGCCCAGACAGCAGTCCCTTCTAGACAGTGGGCGTTCTCACTCCACTCTGAATTTGTGTGGCTGCTATTTCTGCCCGACGTATTCGGGTCGACGGCGCCACGGAGGGGGTGCTACAGGTCAATGTCCCTCTTCCTGAGAGGGGCTTTATGGCAGCATCCCCCTAGCACCCCGAGGGCTCCGGCTTGGGACCTGCCTCTGCTGCCGGATGCCCTATCATCTCCTCCCTTCGAGCCCCTGGCCCAGGTGGAGCTCAAGTGGCTGTCCTTAAAGGCAGCATTTCTGCTTTCCATGATCTCAGGGAAACGAGTTGGAGAGCTACATGCCCTCTCCGTGAGCGATACATGCCTGAGGTGGAACTCCGATGGCTCGGGTGTTGCCCTCTGGCCGAACGTGGCGTTCCTGCCCAAGATGCTTCCACTAGCCCACTCCAATCGGCCTATCCAGCTGGCGCGCTTTCACGTCCCACAGGAGAACTGCACGCCTGAGTTGCTGTGCCCTGTGTGTGCCCTAGAGACGTATATTGGTGCTACGGCCCATATACGACAGTCAAAGCAGCTCTTCATTTGCCATGGCGGCACGAGAAGGGGCTGTGCTTTCTCCAAGCAGCGGCTGTCCCACTGGGTTGTGGATACAATCTCACATGCCTATGGGGCCAGTGGCCGCCCCCCGCCATCAGGGGTGAGATGTCACTCTACAAGGAGCATCTCAACGTCTTGGGCTGCCCTGAGAGGGGTGTCCCTGGAGACCATCTGCGCCTCGGCGCCGTGGGCATCGTCTGGCACATTCTCCAGGTTCTACCGGGTCAATGTCACCACTCCCCATCCTTTGGGCGTGGCCCTGTTGCCGAGCTCCGCTGCTTCCAGTAGTGAGCAAGGGCTTGGATTTTTCATGACATGGTTGGTATAGGTCATCCAGTGCTAAAGCACCTCCTCTGGCGGTCAGTAGGGATGAAATAGAACGATAGTTACGGCTGTAACTACGGTTCTATGAGTCCCCGGTGACCGCCAGAGTTTCCGGTCACTCAGAATTATTGTGTGCTCGCGAGAAGATTCTGGGAACCGATCCCCTAATGACGCCGGCCTATGTAGCCGCAGTCATGTGGGTCACAGGTGACTTTGTTGTTATTAGGTACTCGAACTGCGCATGCGTGCGATGGACATATCCAGTGCTAAAGCACCGCCTCTGGCGGTCATCCGGGACTCATAGAACCGTAGTTACAGCTGTAACTATCGTTATCAGCCTCTCAGTCTGAGTGGAGAGGACTCTCCCTCCACATCATTGTAGAAACATCTTCTTCTTCCGTTAGCGCAGCTAGCACCAGATGCTAATAACAACAGTGCTGGTACCGGGCGGTGCACCCTCCCTCTGTCCCTCGCTCGCTCCCAAGCTCACTCGCACTTTGGCTGTGAGCTGCGGGTGCCAGATAAGCCGACATCTCCCATTTTCATCACTTACAGCGCCCATCGTACAGGGCAAATGAAAAGTGTAACCAGGATGAAAAGGGTGTTACATTTACTTAATTATGAATGTTGTTACATCAAGGCCGAAAATTAGGATGAGCACCAACGGTCTTTTTTTCCTCCCAGAGCTACCAGTGCAGCGCCTCCACAGATCTGGCGCCCTAGGCGAACATCTATAACGCCAGTGCGACGGGCCGGCCCTGGTCCCAGGTGTGTATGTACAACGTAGGCTACGGAGAGCGGTGAGAAACATTTCCTCAGGCATCGAAAAGTGGAACCGAAATTCACATGTCTAAATTATGCCGTTGGAATCAAAATGTTGGAACCGGTTCCGACATTGGAGGACTGTGTGAAAACTGAACAAAACAGGACAAGATGTTAGAAAACAATGTGTTTTTGGCAAGTAAACAACCTGAGAGAAGTAAAAGATTCAAAACTTCTCTGGAAGACGTATTTTAATGAAGTGAGAGTTGGACTCTGTTGTGCCAAGTTAAATGTATTACCATTGGTATACGGTTATTATAACATCTCTAATATCTGGAGGATCTAAAGCCAAAGATATAAATACCTTTACCACATCTCACTGTTTTATATGTTGCCCATCATTCTTTATTGTGTCACTGGTGTGCAATGGTGGAAACAAATCAAAAGTTCTGCAAAAGCTGTTTTTGGTTTGTGTGTTCTCCGCAGCGCAGATATTTCACCGCTGACACATGAAGACATGAAAAGATTTTCTTCCCGAGACAGAAACTCATGAAACTTCTCTCTGTGACAGTTCTTTAAGTTGAGCGCCGCAGAAGCTGGTGATGTTTTTTTTTAACCTTTATCTTACCCTGGTTATGTTTATGGAAATGCTTGCTTGTTTATAGCGATCTATTTTAGAAGCTGTCTGGTGCAACAGCAGCCTTCCACTGCTTGACAGTTTGGGAGATGAAAATGGTGTTGATAGTTTTTACCAATTGTTAGGTAACATTCAAGTGTGTGAATAATTATATTGACATATTCTTCTTCTACTGGTGGGCTGTCAGCGGTTGTCCATAAAGAGGCCCAATTATGTGTTTTTAGTTTTCCCTTTGCTGCAGTGTGTTATATAGGTTTGTGTGGGAGGCTGTGGCTCAGTGGATAGTGCGCTGGGCTTCGTATCAGGGGGTAGCAAGTTCGAGTCCCACTGCAGTCAGCACGTCGTTGTTTCCCTGGGCAAGGCACTTCACCCCAAATTGCTCCTGTGGGGATTGCCCACAGTACTGAATGTATGTAAGTCGCTTTGTAGAAAAGCGTCTAACAAGTGAAATGTTATGTAATGTGCCTGTAAGCTCCTTTGTTTACTTCAGTATAATAATGACATCGCTATGTAACACTTGCGTTTTTATTAGCTAGAGCTTCAACAAATTATACGTGATATGCTAAGATGCGACACATATCCGACACATCTCACATCTGCCAATCAGAGCAGACTGGGCTCTGGTTTCAGACAGAGGGTGAAAAGAGATGCTGCAGCACAGGCAGTATGAGAAAAATAAAGAGCTTTTTGAACATTAAAGCATGGAGACACGTCACAGTAGAGGAACTAAATACAAATACGAACCTGAAAATGAGCATAACATATTTTCTTTAAGAATATTTTTAGTGTTTGTTACTGATATAATTGTGAACTCCAGATTAACAGATAAATAACATTTACATTTTGCAACCATTTAATAGTTAGGGTTCATGTGGTTCTTGTGGTGTTTTTTGCTGATAAATGTTTCCGTACAGGCTTGTTAGAATATCTGTTATGAAGATATTCTGTTGTTGTCTTGGAACCTATTCTAAAGCGTTAGATAGCTTAGATATCCTAATTCACACACCTCCAATATCTCTTATGATCAACTTATAAAAAGAAAAATATGCTATTTCATCTAACATAATGCCTTGATTACAAAGATGCTAAAACCTAAATACATCATTGTGTTTCTCATTTATGTCCAAAACTGAATGTTTTATAGATGCAGTTGGCTGAGCATTTAAATGTATATATAAACATATTGAGGGCCAAACCATCATGCTTTATCCTTTTAGTTTGCTTGTAGTGAATTTGTAAATGCAGTTATCAATGCTTGTTTTTCTCTCCATTATGGACAATTACCTCTAGAAAGTGTAAAGGATTGCAGATTCTGTGAAAAACAATCTACATTGAATTCCTCCCAAAGTCTTCCCAGAGCCTTTAAGCACTTGCTGATTGTGCAGTGATGCAGCTCTAAGCCCTTGTGGACTCAGCAGGACTTTCAGGAGTGTGTAGATCAGGGTTTAGCCTGTATGTGTTAACATTGTGATGTCTGACCTTGCCTTTTGCCCACTGCCCAGTGCAAGGTAAGATATCCCGGTTTCACCCCCCTTTAACCTCAATAAGTGTTATTAGGGGAGTGAAAATGGATGAGGGATCGAGGCTGGAGTGGGTTAGCAGTCACTGTCCGAGGCGCTGAAGATCAGGACTCAGCCCAATAGGTCTTATTGATGTGATCTATCTTTACCTGTCTGTTTGTATTACTCCAGACTGGCTAGCAAAGTGGCTCATTTAAACACATAATGTATTTTTTATGTAAAGTTTGTTTGTGAGATTGGCAATGCCCCCCCATTGTTGTTAGTTTGTTTGTTGTGGATGCCCTAGAGATTATAAATGTATTCCCAAACATTGCAGTAGTTTCAATTCAGAGCAGATCCTGTGTTCAGGAGTAGGGAATTACATGTGATTAAAGTTGTTTAGCTCCAATTAGCATTAGCCTGCTGTTAGATAAATTAGTTTAATATTAGCATAGTGTTTGAATAAGTTACATATTTTATTTGCCGCTGTCTCCCGTCTCTCAATATGTTGAACAAGTTCATGCTCAATTTGTTTAGATATTTTTTCAAAGCCATTTAAATGACTTGTTCGCTATTTAAACAGCCAGAGGTGTCCCTGGGGCAGCTTGGCCAGACTTTACCTTCCTCCATCGTAAAATAATTGGCAGCTTGCAAACTATGCTTACACAGTAGCTTCCCCAACTGTGTCTGACCATGTATTAAAATACATCCATATAAAGTTAAGTTATCCATTCCATAACAACCTGATCCCAAGCACAAGATGTAGGACTCAAATGTCCTTAAAACCTGTTAAACTAGAACATTGCATTATTTACTACAGTGAATGCTGTTCCTCTCCAGGACTCCAGGATGTGAAATAAAACACTGTCTAGGAGCTTAAATTGCTGACTCATCTCAAAGGGAGTTTCCGGGTGTTCATATCCGTAATGACTGACTTTTTTCTCAATATATTCTGAGACATGCTCCAGCCCAGACTCCCTGGACAGAAATCAATCAGTGTGTATGGATGGGACGAGTGTGTGTGTCGAGGAAGAGACTATTTCTTGGTTTCATGTCACTTCAAGCGACATCGGTCACCTTATGAACACCAAGCAGCCAAGAAATAAGTCATGATCTGGTGGCTTTCAGTGTCGGAGGCTTTCATCTTTTTCAACGGCCTTACACACACACACACACACACACACACACACACACACACACACACACACACACACACACACACACACACACACACACACACACACACACACACACACACACACACACACACACACACACACACACACACACACACAGGAGGGGAAAAAAAACTAGGGCATCAAAAGTCCTGGAGGCTTTGAGCTACCATTTTTTTCGCATAATCAGGAGAGAATCTGAAGGAAGAGGGAAAGAATCCTGTAATTAAATTAATGCATAAAGAAAAACGAGGAGGAGAACACGAGAAAACACAATGCGTGGTCTGTCAGAACACAAGCATCACTCTGAAACCTGATTAAAGTCGATTAAAGAGATGCCTTTTTATTCCTGTTGTCTTCAGAGGAGTTAAAGCACACACACTAACACACATCCTACAGTTCAGCTGGAGTCATCAGGGAGGGGGTCCCTTTGAGAAAGGAGGGGGAGGAGGGTGAGGAGAGAAACAGGGAGAGAGAGAGGTGCATGCATGCTGACAGAAGTTCGTACTCCCTCTTCCTCCTCTGCTCTTCCATGAGGAGAGAATCACCCATCCAGTCTGGAGTCGGTGAGGGGGAAAATGCTTTTTCTTCAGGCTATATTGAAAAGAAGGCTGCTGCAGAAAGGTAACGATAAAACTACATCTTTTTTATTTTTGAAGTTTACTATTTGCGCTTAAGCTGCTCGGGGCTGCTTTAACGTCATCTGCCATCGATCATCGGCTGATGGACAGCTCTTGTTCCCGGTGTTGTGTCGGGCTGCAGACAGAGAGATGTCCCCTTCAGACAGAGAGATGTCCCCTTCAGACAGAGAGATGTCCCCTTCAGACAGAGAGATGTCCCCTTCAGGCAGAGAGATGTCCCCTTCAGACAGAGAGATGTCCCCTTCAGGCAGAGAGATGTCCCCTTCAGACAAGCTCTTCTCACTTCATGGTGACGGACAGCGCAGGATGTGTTGGCAGTGATCCAGACACATCAAGTGTTTTGGATCAGAGGGCGATCTTTTACCCATCCGTTTAAGTTAATGTCAGCAGCTTCAATAACTCTTTTTACTGGGTCATCCATCCCACCTCTATCCACGAATACATAAAGTATTTTATTTGCGTTTTTAACATGATGAATAATCAACACGTGAATGCCTTGTTTAGCTTTTCGTTCTCTTTGGTCACCTCAACATTGCTTTTTGAGCTTTTATCGACACACCACGAGTCATAACAGGGATTGTAGTGTCTGCTTGTTATCCAATGATATTGTTTATAAATAAATGTATGTGCTAAATGCTCATTCTAATCATGTTTTCCAAAGGTCTTTGAATGCCCTTTTTGATTTATATAATTTCTTCGCTAAATTACGGCGACATTATGGCATTAAATGGATAGATTGCATGTTATGTTAATAGTCCTTATCTGGGAATGTGGTGCTCCACAGTAACTTAATTACCAAATGCAGATCTAGTTATGTGTTTTATATCGAATCTGGGTTGTTTTAATTCGGGTTTAAAACGATATTGCGGTGATGTTGGAGTTTTTAAATGGTACTTTTTGGGGGGATTGCGTCTTTTTTATAGTTACATTTTCATAAAGGCTCTTGTTTTTTCGGTGTGTTTGCATGTTGGACTGATATGAGAGGTGTAGCGCCGATTAAAAATGTCCTTATAGGAGATCTTACTATGTTTTTTTATCCCTTTCCTATCATTTATCTTGCACATATATCTCTCACGCTGTTTTTATGCTCCATGGTTTCTGTGGCGCTGCTCCAGCCGCCTCTGCTTGTGTTTGTAGAAGAGATGAGCAGTTCTCTTCCCTCTCCCTCTTCTGCTGATTTATTAATGAATTTGGGGATCTAATACTTTGAAGTGATGCCTGGAGACGCAGTGGAAAAGTTGGCAAATGGGGACAAACCGCCTCCTATCGTCTGTTAGTGCGCACTGCAGCCCTCTGTGGGATTACTAGCATAATGAAAACTTACATTTCTAGAGCAAATGCGAGTTTAAATGGCCTTTATTGCCACTCGGGGTAGGACGCAAACAGCTGTCATGTTTACTTTGTCAATTTGCTATCATAAGGAAATGCGTGTCACAGGTCAGGAGCATCATTTCTGTAAACCAGAAGATTTGGAGCAATTTATCACAGTTTAGAGAACAAATGTGACATTCACTGTCTGCAGTCAAATGTGTGAATTCTAAGATTGCTTCATATGTTCTCAATTTCATATGAATGTAGTATGTGTGTTATGGAGAGGACTCTCTTCTGTGACATTTAGGAAATGTTCTCTCCTTGATTGAGTGAGGCGAAGGAGCTTCACCAAAGATCAGTGGCATTATAGTGAAAATGTTAAAGTTCAGCCATGACTGTATTTGGAGAATGTATCTCCTGCACATGCAGACAGAGCTGTGCAGTGCAGCATTCATTTGGAATGTTCTGATTTAAATATGGCACACAAAATAAAGCAAACAATATTTTGAACATTTGGACCAAAAAATACTTTGTACTTTTTTCTTAATTCCACAGAAATTAGGTTGAGATAAATAAATCTATGGATTGCCAGAATTCAAATCAGTGTTATTGGAAAAAAACAGAAAGAGTGTAATTCATGTAATTATTAAAATACTCTATAATAGAGTGGTGCAGAAATGAGTCCTAAAACCCGTGAAACACTTAGCATTTTGCACTTACGGTTCATCCAAATCAACGTTTTTTAGACCTGTTTTTAGTTTGATGTCAGAAATAAGGTCATTTTGTTCAAATAAATAAAACACATCATTAAATACCCCTCTTTCATCTGGAGCTTCTATATGTATGTCATTAAAATGGCGGTTGCTAACAGGTGACGGAATGAACTACGGAAATTAGCCGGCTTCAGCTTTGCGGGGGTGAAGCAAAGCCAGGAGACCGTGGTGTAGTTTGCTTATAGAATTAAGTTTACACTTTTTACTTCTGGCAATTGCTCACGACACAAAGTGGTGTTTATATGTGGAGGTCATCCTGCTGAACACAAATGCCATTGCTTTTTGTAGAGGTCGGCATACAAAAACACTTCATCACTACACCACTCTAAACGATAGTTTGGACAACATGGAGTTGGTTTAAGAATTCTGAGATCTTGAGACATTCATTTTTAAAAGAGTACATCTTTTAAAATGTTTACTACACAGCAGGGGTGGACCTGGCACTGTTTCCATTGGGCACAAATAGGTGGGACCAACATTCTAGCAACGTACTTTGAATTCCCCCTCCTGCTAAGAGAAGGAACTTTAACCCATTCTCACCATGCTCCATGCTGCTCTGAGCAATGTTCCTTTGTTCAATCCTTAAAAAACATCACCTACAGTGATTCTGCTGTTGCTATGCGTTGTCGTGCTGCAGTGTGGCTACAAGTGGTCTGTGATTTTTTTCTAACAGGTCTCTCTGAAGCTTAATAAAGTGAGGGCTTGCAGGTTTGCCTATGAAGTTTCATCAAACCTTCTACCCATAGACCCCCAGGGACTAGCCGCGCAGATGGCCTTTGAAAGTGCGTCCCCTCTCTGCGGGCGGCTGATGGTTGTTCTGCAGATTATCTGCCGTCCACCGGGACCCCCCACCGCAGCGCCACACGCTCCGTCTCCGTTTTCACAGTGTCTGCGAGTTGAAGTCCAATATGATGTCTTGATCTAATTTCATACATGGCTGTGTATCACCATTTGAGTTTCAGTGGAGAGTTTTATTGTCTAGAACCTTCCCCAGGGAGGTGGTGTGTGGAAATGGAAGGCAGACCTTACAGACATTGCTGTGAAATGGAAACAGAGTGCTTTCTATGAAGTATATACATTTTTCTTTTTAAACAAATCAAGAGGAAATGCTGCACACTTTAAGGGGAAACTTGACTTTTGATTGAGATTTTTCAAAGGCTGCTGACGAATCCAAAACTGACAAATCATATGATGTTATGTGCAAACTGCTTTTGTTTTATTAAGTGTTTTTATTATTTTTTGTAGTTATTTATGGTATTTTCTGCTGGACATGACAGTGGGTCCCATGCCAGGATAGTGTATTTAATGAGAGGTTAGTTTAAAAGATTCCATGATGCTGCTTTGAGGCACACCTGGGTGCTGTCCAAGGATGCTAACTGCTAGCTGTTGGATCAATTTCACTGATGATGCCCTGCCAAGGGTAGCTTGAAATAAGATGGTGGCGTCACTGCCAACAGCTCTTTAGAAACATATGGGTGAAGTAGTGGAGATGGCGTCAACATTAATTTATTATGGACCAGAAATGACCTTTTACACGTAGCATGAGCATCAACAATGTGTAAATCAGGGACTTCCAGCAGGGGCCAACATCTCTGGTTGCAAAAAGAAGTCCAATTGTATAGAAGTCTATGAGTAATGACCCTACTTAGCCTCAAAACTTATCAACAATGCATTTTTTTTATGGACATTTGGAGCAGCATTATGTTACCACTTTACCTTAAAATATTGGCTTAGAAATGTGGGACTTCTATGCTTTAAGGCAGAGGTGCCCAGTCCGTCGACCGCGGTCGCAATGCTGGTAGATCGCGAGTCATTCATAAAAAAAAAATCCAGCTCCGTTAAAATAGACAAAACTGATTTTGATCCCTTCTCCCTTGGCCTCCCTGCCACTTAATTCAAGAGTGTACTTGATTGACAGAAAAAGCGACCTATCGCTTTCCAGTCTGTTAACCCAGAATGCAAAGCAATACAAAATCAGTCAAGTGCCGGGAGAGACAAATAACAAAATGAGTGCAGGACCGAGCAAAAAGCTAAAGACATACCACTTCCACACAGAATGGAAGGGAGAATGTTTTTTTATGATGTCACATTCAAAGGTTATTTGCCTTATTTGTAAAGCAAGCGTCGCTCTGCCAAAGAAAGGTAACGTGGAGAGGCATTATCGGAGTGTTCACAATTCATATGACAGCGACTTCCCTCCGAGTAGCGAGTTGAGAAAGAGAAAGGAAAGTTTCAGCTATTCTGTTTACAGTTCTGTCATCAGATTATTTAATACAATTTGTTAAAACATTGTTGTTTCTTTTGATGTGAAATATTATTTATTTAATTAAATAAAAACCAATGTTAATTGTGTTCACAATTTGTTAAGTTAATTTTATAATATATGTATTTTTGAATCAAGTATTAATCTTTATTGTCTTCATTGTTAGTTTCCACATGCCTAAAACAATCTCAAACTAAATCTAAAAGTTGATGGCTAAATAAGAGCGTTTGAGAAATTGTGCATGGCATACAGTAATAGTCAGAATAGTCAATTAATCGTTTCATTAATCGATAGATTAATCGATTATCAAATTAGTCGTTTGTTGCAGCCCTATTGTAGTTATCCCATGTAAAAATAAAACGCGTTATTCAGCAACCCTTGCAATTTGGGATTTTATTTTTGGTTGGTAGACCTCGGTGAGCTGGTCATTTCAAAAGTAGCTCACCAGCCCAAAAAGTGTGGGCACCCCTGCTTTAAGGTATCAAAATAACAGCAGAATTGCAGGGATTTTGCTAAAGATGTCAACTTTAGTGAGCGGTTTAAATGATTCATAAGCACAAATAGACTGATCGACAACTCACTCAAGTTTCAGTCCTCCAACGGGCTGAGACTAAGCTTTCGTACATAAAATAAAGAGTTTGAAACATCTACATTTATTTAATTCCTAAAGTTATATTTTTTAGAAAAGTTGAAATGTAATCAACCTGAAAATGCTGAATTGTATATTAGATGTTATACTTTTATTAAGAATTAATCAAACCTTTTGAAGACATTTTGTCTATATCTGTTGCTGTTTTTCTCGACCTCCATTTTTCATTCAATTTCCTCCTCATACCTCTCAGCATTTCTCTCTCCGTCGTTCTCCTCCCTTTCCCCATGTTTGCCCTCTCTTCCGTCTACCCCTTTTCCTTTTCCTCCTCTCAGCAATGCAGATGTGTTTTCTTTGATTTTGTCACCAGAGATTAATTAGCACTTTATTATGAGTCCTATTTATACCTCTAGCCGAGAGAGGGATATGGAAGGAGGGAGGGAGGGGAGGTGGGAGTGAGAGACTGATAAACTGAGGCAGAAAATGGAGATGGGAAAATACTTGAGAAAGAGTGAATGATGGGGAAAAAAATAAAGAAGTGGGGCAAAAATAAAAGAGGTGAAGAAAGAAGTATATGAGAAATATGTCAGATGAAAATATGGTGGGGAAGGAAAATATAAGGCCTGAAATGGTAAAAATCCTCATACCTAAAAAAAAACATCTATAAGAATGATAGACATGAAGAGAAAAAGAGACGGCAAAATCAGCAAGTCTTTCAAACAAATAGACTAAACAGGTCATTTGTCACATAGGCCTGCTGATGATGTTTTTGTTATCCAAGTCCTGAAAAACCTAAAAAGAGAAGTGTAAATGTTGGTATTGGATGGAGGATATGATTGAACAAGTGAAAGAATGTACACAAAAGAGAAAGAGGAAGGCAAAGAAGTACAAATACACATATTGGGTTAAACTAGAAGCAGGGAGGGAAAATAAAGGGGATGAAATGGTTAAAAGGCATGCAAAAAATGCGACTAAACGGTACATAGAGAAAAAATGAAGATGGACAGGAAGAGGAAATGAACTACGGTGGTGTTACTTTGAGAACAAACTCCACTTACAGTATTTATAAGCTAGGGCATCACTTGTGATGAAAAGTAGTGTTCAAATACCGGGTTTTCCTGACTATTCTCTCAACTCAGTATTTACATTTTTATATTAAAAGAAAATCAGTAATATCTTTAAAAACAACAAGTCCTTTTCTATCAGCTGTGCACCGTTATGGTGTAAATATAACCTTACTACTAATTGGATCAAATGTAAAAGTCAGCCGAATTACTATTGATACTGCAAGGAGACGTATTTTGTGAAAAGAAATGCAAGATGTTGTTTAATTGTTGATATATTTATGATCCACGTCACATACTCAGTTTTGGCAGCAGTTCTTCAAGTTTGTCCAGAAGTCTTCTCATCAGGGCTCAATAAATAAAGAACTACGGCAGATGTGTAATATTTAATGCAGCCGAACCGTGTATTACAATGTAGTTATGTGATGACTTTCAAAAAGAAAAGCAAGAACACTCGGAATAAAGTATTATTATTATTTTTTAAATGTTTTCGGATATTATATCGCATTAACATCATATCCCAACATGCATTGCGGCTAAAACATCCAATCAACAAGCTTCAAGCTGAGGATCTTGGGTAATCTGTTCAGTGGGTTTGTGGTGTGTATCGCTCGAAATGTCCCTTATAGGCCTACGTCTGTTTCCGGTAACTTTATTTACGGCTAAAAAGCATGCTAAAAAACCAAGATTATAAAATTAAATGAATAAATAAAAACAATAAATGTATGTTATTGTTGAGTAAATAACAGTGTGTTATTTAGAAAAGAATAACAAATTAGAAAGAAAAAAATATTTAAATTTAAAGATTATTTTCCTCACAGACGGCAACAAAAGTATGACATTATACGATTTAAAATAAAAACAAACAAATAAAAAGATAAAACACTGGCATGTAATTTACGTTAGAATAAATAGAATGGTTTTGAATAATAGATGAGAGTAAAATCTACGTCAATTTACAGCCCCGCCCACTTTTGGGGAAACCAACGCTGTCATTTGAATGGCGATCAAGCCACAGAGATCTTATTTTACTGTCCTTTGTTCTTAGAGGAAGTACAGAAACACGTAACTCTGGATTTGTTTCAATGTT
The DNA here is from genome assembly GCF_949606895.1 of Notothenia rossii. Classification (NCBI taxonomy): domain Eukaryota; kingdom Metazoa; phylum Chordata; class Actinopteri; order Perciformes; family Nototheniidae; genus Notothenia; species Notothenia rossii. Next base: position 56,572,311 of record NC_136903.1, on the reverse strand, counting down.
TGAGGTGCAATAAACGACACAGCAGCTTTTTGGCATGATAAAACTATTATTTTCTGCCTCGCTCATGACAGTAACAGCGTGCAAAATTACAGCATCGCCTACTGATTTCAAATGTGTGCTCTAAAATGATATTTATAAATGACTATTATCATTATCATAAGCAAGACAATAAATGGCAAAGATATGTAGAAAATAAACATTTGAGATACGTTCATAACGAACTTTACGTGGGAGAAAATACGTTTCTAGCTAAATGTAATTGAGAATGCAGTTTGGTTCTGTGGGAACGTAATTTTAAGGAGACAGAGTTGCCATAATACATTCTGACAAAAAATACAAATAAAATAAAAGAAGCCTCCCGTGAGTTACGTAAGCTATAAAGTAGATTTTAAAAACGTTTTATAGAATAAAAGCTCACTGCAGGACGTTGTAGAAATGCGTGTGTGCACCACGACAAAGGAGCCTCATTACATTTACATTGGGGTTGTTTGCGTGGTGCAGACACGTAAATGTAGCAAAGTTCGTGACTCCACCACGCAATGCGGTGTTAAGGAGTCGTGGTGGAGTCGCGCATTCTGGTGAGATCAGGTTGGTCAGAGTAGATACTTACAAACCTACCTACTGATCAGTGCATCCATGTGTTTGGATCATTGGTGAATAAGTAGGCAAGGGTTTCAGTGTTTCCCCTAGGATGGAGTCATAGCAGCGGTGCTAAGGCACGTGGGCCCAGCATAATGTGAGCGCGGAGCGCGTGGAATATTTTTGTGTGTGCGCGTGCAAAGTGCGCCCCGCCAATTTGTTTCTATGTGTCAGCACAAGAAAGGCTCTTGAGGCCTAGTACCAGGGCCGGTTCTAGACAATTTGCTGCCCTAGGTGAGATTTTAGGCGACATTTTATTTGTAAAGAATAAATGACAAATCTCTACAAAAGACAAATACACTGCAAAAACAGAAACTTATTAAAATAGGTAATAGATGTCAAAATGGCTTCAAATGTATTCAGTATTGTATGAACATGTTGGAATTGGGGGGTGGACGTCACATCCTCTAGGGGGGTATGGGGGAGCTACCAGCGCACCGCCCCCCAGATCTGGCGCCCTAGGCCAGAAATGGGCCCTGCCTAGTACATACAGTGGCGATGTCTCAACATTTAGCAAACACACACCTTTATTGAACATACAGTAACACAAATACTACAAATCCACATCACAAACAATCAAAAATGAAAAAGGGTCACCACTTATTATTATTTTAAGAAAAAAAAAAAAAGTAAAAAAAAAATATATATATATATTTTTTTATTTTTTTATTTTTTTGGTACCTGGCTGGCGCCCCCTAGCAGCGGCGCTCATATTTCAGCAGCGGCGCTGCGCCGCCACTATTTGTATATAGGGGAAACACTGGGTTTATTTCAGCTTTTGGACATATTAACATAGCATTTGATGTGTTGTATGTTCGGAACAAATTATGACAAAATCAGCCATTTCAAAAAGTGATAGGGACATGTCCCCAGCGTCCCCGATGTACGGTAAATGAGACCTATGAATCTCAGTATGATTACGTGAGGTGTTTGTACGATATACATATAGGTATAGAGCTCCTGCGGTCACGTGACTTTTGGTTATCAGCCACCATTTTGGCAGTAAACATGACAACCGGCGCCAGCGTTTTCCTACCGTGCGAGTATACATCTCATTTTAATTCAAGTGAAATTCGGCTTTATAGTACAAAATTAGAAAGATTAAATATAAGCGACCCATATAATGCACCCGGTGTGCTTTTCAAGAGCATAACCTCCTGCTCTGAAGACGATGTACCCGACTTGCGCTACGCGGACATCCACAGCTATCTTGTAAGCTTTCCATCAGTGTACTCAGGAGAATCCCTCAGAGCTTACAAAAGCTTGGAGGCTTACAAATGGTGTCAGTCCGGCTTCGTAAACAACATTCAACTGTGGAGTCTTACATCCAAAAACTTCGGCATCATCACTGCAAGGGTAAGTATTAAATTATTCCAGTTTGATAGGCAGTGTCACGTTAGCATTGTTTGTTTATTAGCTTGTCTAGCTACGGCAGTGTCACGTTAGCATGTTTGTTTATTAGCTTGGATAGCTACTGCAGTGCGTCTGAAACTAGTTTGTATTTTTGAACGTACTCAACCAAAGTGGCTGGCGTTTTTAACCTTTATTTATCTATTTTTGAATTTCATATATAGGTTAATCACTCCCAAAGGCTTAATGAAAGTCAACTAAAGCCATGGGTGGTGGTCAGGAACGACGGGGTTGTGCTGGGAGCCCACTGCAACTGCACAGCGGGACTCGGGGAGAGTTGCTCTCCCCGAGTCCCGAGGAATATTTTCAACACGGGTTTGTTTACCACTAGCTTGCTACAAGCTAACTGGCTAGGCTGCACCAGAGCCACACTTGTTGAGTTAAAAAGGGACATCACAGAGTCCGTTAGCTATAATAACTGGGTGCTAGATTCTACTTCGGTAAAAATTAAACTGACCAGAAACTTTTTGTAGCATTGTACTGTATTCCTTCACCCACCTGATATGAAGTGATCACTGCATAAGCGAAAGCAAACGGCCGGGGGGTCCCATCTTTCAGTCTTGTTCAGACGGCTCCTGGCTCTTTTAATCGCTGCGATCCACTTTTCCCTCCTCTCCGCGTCTTTTGGAATGCGATAATAAGATACACCTTTCTTCTTCCCACGCCTATTTGTGCAACCTGGTGCACAGCAGTTATCCACCATCCTCGACAGTCTGCCAGTGCCTGCCAATGAATTTACTGACGCGATTACTGCCAAAATGGCTGCCCCCTTCGTTTCTCGTCACGTGACCAGCATATGTGACATCATCCGCAGGAGCTCTATAGGTATTAAGGCAAACAACGGAGTGTCTTCTCTTGACCAAATGATCTGAAGAAATGTGGAAAGGATAGAGACAGTGTAACAACTAGGAAGATATGTGAACTACTAATAGAGACAGAGGAAAATAATGAGAACATAAAAGACAGGCGAGCAGTGGCGGCTGGTGGAAATTATTTTAGGTGGGGCTATTGTAATGGTGAATAAACCACACGGGGAACATTTTGAGAAATTACCCCTTAAATTAAATTGGCTACACTATTTCATCGTGCTGTTGTATGATTGGTGTTTAGCTACGGTATTTAGCGTCTACAGCACCTCCGCTTTTAGGGTTGACGTAGACCCAAACGTCGCCCGGAGGTCCCCTGGTGTTGTTGCGGGAGCTGCTGCACTAGCTAACGCTCCACTAGCTTACGCTACATTAGCAAAACAAATGCTTATTTCTTTTGCAAATGGTGCGGCGGGCTTCAAACACGTTCCCCTCCACTGGTTTCAACCAAGCACTAAATTAGATGTTTTCCAACCAAATACGGTTGAACTGACACTTCCCCATATTCATTTATAAGTAGATTCGAAGATACATGAGTTTCTGACTGCCGCAAGCTGAAGCTTGGTTGCTAGGTTACTAGCTGGGTGTTCTCCAATAAGGGGCCGGGGGAAACAAAGTTCGTGATTACTGGTTCCATGTTGATTTAATTCAATACAAATTGTTGGGGGGAACTGAAAGGCTATTACCGTACTGGTTACTTTGCAGCCCGGACATTTTCCCCAAAACACATTTAGACGCTATCGCAACACAGAAGTACCTTTCAAATCCGATCATTTTTAAGACCTTCTAAATCATATTTAAGACCTTTCTTATTTTTTTGGTCATATTTAAGACCTTTTTAAGGCCTTACATTCAGATTATCAAATGTAAGACTTTTTAAGACCCTGCGGGAACCCTGAGGAGACTAAATAAGAACATTATATGCAGACACAAACGTGGTTCAGAAACACAGAAATATTAGAAAACAGACCATTAAAGCAAAAGATCTAGTTTGATGGATGCTGTCAAAACTCAACTACAATAATATGTGTGTGTGTGTGTGTGTGTGTGTGTGTGTGTGTGTGTGTGTGTGTGTGTGTGTGTGTGTGTGTGTGTGTGTGTGTGTGTGTGTGTGTGTGTGTGTGTGTGTGTGTGTGTGTGTGTGTGTGTGTGTGTGTGTGTGTTTATTTAGCACGGGCACATAGTATCTGTCCCCGGCTGTTTGAAGAGCAAGCATGGGAAACAAAAGACAGTGTTTACCTCTTTGCATCCAGCTAGTCACACACACAGTTACAATCACACTCCCTGTAATTGACATAATTAATAGATAGTTTAGCTTCTCACTATCATTTGCTGTGGGCCACTGATGTTAACAATCGTAACTGAAAGGCTGCCTGTCAAACATAAATTCAGCCACGTGACTCGCAAACTCTCGCGAGAGTTTTACACAAGACGGCTCCTTTCTAGCCATAACCCTGCACCGGGCGCTGACATTGGCGCCCGGCGATCATCAGATTTAACCACGCTGATTGGCTGAAATTATGTTTCGGAGCCATAGTTTACAGATAGCAACAGTCAGCTGCTTGTGGCTGCTGCTGCACTGGTTGAGGGCTCCTCTCTTAGCACCCATACGAGAGAGGGTAGTGATACATGGGCAAGGCCAGGAAGGAAACATGTGACTTATCAGTAACTTTAGACATCGTAACACCATTTTAAACGAGATTTTATTGTAGATTATACATTTTACTGATACCAATTATATAATATTTACCTTGTTCATTAAAAATTAAAATGTAAAAAATATATTTAAAAAAAATATATATTTTTTATTTTAATTTTTTTAATTTTAATTTGTAATGTGGGAAGAGGTGGGGCGGCGCCCCTAGCGCCCCTATGGGCCGGCCGCCACTGCAGGCGAGAATTTAGGTAAACTCACGGAGAAAGGGAGGGGAGTAATACAGGGAGACAGAGATAAGGGATGAGATGCCGTTTAAAATGATAGTAGTATATGGAGCAAATACACTGATTAATTCCCCACAATCTGGAAACAATATGGATTATTGAAGCTGAAACTTCAAAAAATGAACCTCCCTGTCAGTTGTCAACTCGCTGTGACTTTTAAAACTCTTTCTTCATACAAATCCCTGCCAAGCTGCAGGCATTGAGAGACAACTTACCAACATGTAACAAAGAACCTTTTATTATTAATTTGTTGTGAATAAAATAGAAGTGCATCAGCACAGTTTGTGCCTCCAGGAGGCAGAGCGGGTGCGCTTGCAGTTATTTTCAGTGTTCATCTAAATCTGAAAGTGTCATTTTCTACAACACTTTACAGCAGTTTGAGGCAGGCTACCAACAGCAACAACATCTCTTCAACTTTTGCAGTGAATAACATTACATTACATGTCACTTGTTAGACGCTTTTATCCAAAGCGACTTACATACTCAATACTGTGGACAATCCCCACAGGAGCAATTTGGGGTCAAGTGGCTTGCCCAAGGACACATGCTGACTGCAGTGGGGGTTTGAACACTGCGCCACACGCCTCTCTATCAATCAACATTGATGTATATTGTCCATTTCCAAACAGTAAGTAAACAGTAATAAACCTGATTTTGGAGCGGCAACTCCAATATGGTGTTCCAAACAGATTGCACCATATGCACCATCTTCTCTTTTTTTTACTATCAAACATTCATTATGAACATATTTAAAGGTGGATAAAGCACATAGGTCAGCTTCAATTCTTGCTGGTCTTAACCCTTCTCTTGCGTTAGGTCATACCCCCCTTCCCATGCTATTTTCGGTCAAAATTTACCAGTGTGTTTTGCACAGTGATATCTCTGGAACCCCTTATCCAATTATGATGGTTGACATCTAATTTGAACAGTCAAAGCAAGTAGAATCAAGGGATGACAGACAGAATGACACCAGGGGTGAATTTCATATTATTGTTGGCAGTAAGTTCAAAGATAGTGCTTATTTTACATTACTGTGTATATTATAAAAATGCTTGCCATGTAGGCTGTGTTTACTGGAGATGGAAATGATTTAGTTAGTGTTGTAGCTGAGATTCTTCCCGTTGCAATTATGTATGGGATGTATTGATTTTATACAAGCAAGCCAGTGTTTCATGTCATGGTCATGAGTCAAATGTGAGCAAGGCACAAATATAACTGCTTGAGAGCCAGTAAGGGAGGCGCATTTAGGGCGAGAAAGGGAGAGGTTCCCGTAACGTACGTGTGTGTGTGTGTGTGTGTGTGTGTGTGTGTGTGTGTGTGTGTGTGTGTGTGTGTGTGTTAGTGTGTGTGTGTTAGTGTGTGTGTGTGTGTGTGTGTGTGTGTGTGTGTGTGTGTGTGTGTGTGTGTGTGTGTGTGTGTGTGTGTGTGTGTGTGTGTGTGTGTATATATATAGATGTTTTCCATCTGCATGATGAACATAATGCACTCATACCCATTTTTTTTTCTATGGCGGTCAAATCTGACCGAAAACGTCAAGGGTGTTTCACTGTTGAATAAATCACTCAAAATGCAATGCAAGTGGTGATCATCAAGTGTATTCAGATGCCTAGTGTGGAGGATAACATAAGGTATTGAGGCAATTGGATGAAAAACACATTATTTATGATTAAAATAAAAGTCATTCGGTCACTTTTGACCCAAAACGCAAGAGAAGGGTTGACTTAACGGACTCTTGTGATGATTAAAAAAGCAGATAAACTAATCCTGCACAACCTGCAACATTGGGTCTAAAGATGTAAGCGCAACTACCCTCCAATTTTCAGCAGGCGGCGACTCCTCTGATTGGGGGAGTGATTGTATAGAAGTCTATGAGAACAATTTTGCCCCAAATATTTCACCATTGACTTTTTTATTTAACAGAAATCAATTTGAATTAACATTATGTAACTATTTAAAAATCATATAACCAACATACTTACCTATGTAAGGCTTTAGGGAACTAAGTTGATTTTAGTGTAAACTGGATCATCTTTATTACATATTACATACACATATTTTATGGAGATAAATGTTTCCTGGTGTTTCTTCAGATGCTTTGCTCAATTATGTTTCCTGATGGATGAAAAACTGTACTTGTTGCTAATAGGGCTGCAACAAACGACTAATTTGATAATCGATTAATCTATCGATTAATGAAACGATTAATCGATTATTCGGATCGTTAAGGTTTTAACTGTACTACTACTTATATCAATACTGCTTATCGATCTGGTCCTTTTAACGATAGTATTAACGGTTCTTTTGACAAGAAATAAGGTAAACTAACTAAACAAATTGTGAACAAAACTAACATTGCTTTTTATTTTTAATTAAATGCATAATATTTCACATCAAAAGAAACAACAATGTTTTAACAAATCATATTAAATAATGTGATGACAGAACTGTAAACAGAATAGCTGAAACTTTAACAAAATAACTCAGTTACCTCTAATCATTAACCTATGTTTTTATAACTGAGTTAACTCTGTGTGTTGCTGCTAGCATACATAACACCTGACGTGGAAACGTTACTCGTGGACGGGGCTACAGAGCTACTAGAAAGACAGTGGAACCCGGTGCATTCCTCCGTCTGAATGTGGTGCACTTTTGCTAAATGTTTAGACAAATTGCTCGTTTTACCGCCTTTATATGATAAACTGTTATTGCACTTTTGGTAACGAGCATTGTCCACATCGAGACGGCTAAAGTTTAACCACACCTCGGAGCGCGTTCTCTCCGCCATCTCCTGCATGTGTGTGTAAACTGCCCCGCCCCCTCGCAAGCAGGCGGGGGAGAGATCTCTCGTCTGAATTGGGAAGATCGAAAATACATTATAGACGTATTTTGTAGTCATATTGCATATTAGAAACTGAGTTGGCGACACTAAGACTGCGATATAATGTTTATGTAGCAATAATACATATGACATATGTTTTAAATCTCTCCTGTACCGATAAAAAAGAGCGATAACGTTGGAGCTTAACGGGGTGTAGAACACATGTGATGACGTCACCAACGAATCGACGACTGAATTAGTTGCCAACTAATTTGGTAATCGATTTTAATCGATTAAGTCGATTAGTTGTTACACCCCTAGTTGCTAATGCTAACTGCTAAAAAAAAGTAATGGACTGGATGAGGGCAAAATTGCATATGATCCAATCAAAGCCTGTAGAGAAGAACAAGGTAACAGATTGTTTTACTCAAGTATTCGACTAAAGATTTCCCTCCGATGACACCAACATATTGATACAAAACTTTGTGTTTCGGTCGCTCTCAGGCTCTTGAGAATTTCCCAATTAAAGTGGTTCCCAATTTCCAGGAACACGCTGCCATTGACTGAGGAGTTTGGGGGGGTGGGGGGGGGGGGGGGGAACTGGCTTCAGGTTTCACTCCAGGAACAAACAACAGACGCTGCATTTATTTCTTATGTATATCCACAACACTGTCTGCTTACTGATGCTGTCTGTGATGCCTGTCTAGAAACACTGAGGGAGAATAATATAGTAGTCTACAGATAATAAAAAGAAAGACAGCAAAAATAACACCAAGAAATAAACACATTAATCATGGAATATAGAGGTTATGGGGGAAGAGCATTGAGGACATCAGAAAGTAAAATAGAAAATAAGAGGGAATGAGGAACAAAGGGTTGACAGTCAGAAACATGAAATGAATGAAAGAGAGGTCAGAAAAGGCAAAACAGCCTTCAAGACATGAGCAGAAGATACAAAAGAGCAAGAAGGGGGGGAATGAGGGCGGGATATTAATCAAGAGTAATGACAGGCTGTGTTACACGTTGGGATGAATGTCGCAGGTAGTGACATGTGACAGGGTTGTTTGGTGCTTTGGGCAGATTAGGGCACCGACTGACACTTTGAAGAAGCCCTTTAAGAAACATTTTCAGAAAACTGTTGTTTGGTCTTTCTCAGCTCCCTTACACTGCTGCCAGTGACTACAATGAATTCACAGAAGAAAGAAAAATGTAAAAAAAAATAAGCCAAAAGAGGAAAAGACAGGAAAATAAAGAGGTAGGGTTTCACACTTTTGGCACGCTGGCCTCATTATGTCAAGAACGGGGTACAAAAGAGTTAAAGGGGGAGAAGAGAGACAAACGGGGGAGTAATATTTAGAAAGAGAATGATTAAATAAGAAGACAAAAGGGAGCAGAGGGCATGTCAGGACAGAACTAATGCAGAGGTGGAGAGTAACTAAGTACTACTACCCGTGCAAATCTATACTTACAAATCATGCCGCTTTATACTTTCAATCCATTACAATTCAAAATGAAAACAAATTCAGTTTTACTCTTTTTAAATGACAAATAATGACTGTTTTTCTTATACGCAAAGACATCTGATAGTGATGTGATATTTCTGTAGTGACATAAACAAATATTGAAAAAAAAGAAATCATAACACTGTGGCATTTTAACCACGATCCAGCCTTGCTTTCTTTTAGAGGTGAGGAAAGACTTTTGGATGATTGTTTGTTTTCAACAAAACAGCTATGGTTCTGAAGATAAGGAACACTGTTCTAAGGTGCTGCGAAACGGGTTGTATCCGCTACTTTTCTCTTTCGTTTAGCCCGTTCGTTCACACAAGGCCGTAACGGAACCGTGGAAACGAACCCCTAAAACGATAACGGGTCCCAAGGTGGATAGATCTGCGGACAGAACGCTCTGGGGGGCGAAACGGCTCAGTGTGTACGCCCTATACGATCAATTCCTGATAACGATAAAGTCATAGCCCCGCCTCTCCCCACCTCTGCTGCTCACTGCTGCAGCATGGTCAGTAGCTACCAGAGGTGGGGACTCGAGTCACATGACTTGACTCTAGTCAGACTCGAGTCGCATATTTTTTGACTTGAGACTTGCTTGACTATACATTGATAAAAGACTTGACTTGACTTTGACTTGGTATTCATGACTCGAGACTTGACTTAAGCTTGAGACAGATGACTTGAAGGACTTGACTGTTTAAAATTAAATATTTGCGTTTGTTTTTGTAGTGGGAAATTACGTTTAGTTTTTTCGAAAAACGTGATTATAACGCCATGCACGCAAACCTGGCAACCCACTAGACGGCAGGAGTGTCAGTTAACATGGCAGCGGCTAGCTTTACTCCAAAAATATTTATGTTTGGATTCAAGGATTATTTTATCGATGACGCTAATAAGAAGAGAACAGCGGTATGCAGGGTCTGCAGCATAAAGATCAGTGACAGGACCACCACAACATCCAACTTCTTTCGTCACTACAAAAAAAACCCACAGAGAAAGGTAGGCTACGTGACTGTGTTGTGTTAGCTAGAAAGCTAACGTTAAGTTTAAGCTACGTTAGACTTGGTTTCAAATCGATTAAGCAAAGAGAAGACAAAACGGGGTAAATGAACACTAGAACCGCCAAGGGATTCATTTTGACTAACCCTGATACTGACGGGCTGTCAGGAGAGAGAGAGGAAAAGAGATGCCTCGTTTATTTCCCCTGTGTTATTATTAGAAGTTACTGGAAACTTTTGAATAATGTAGTTAATCTACTTTTAGTAGTTTGTTTAAATGTTTTAATTATGTTTTTTTTGTTTGTAGAAGTGCATCATTCCTTGATTTATTGTAAAATGAATCTGAACATTTTGAAGCCATTTCTAAATTAACCCAATTAAGTGAGTTTTAAATCGTCCTGCTTAGTTTATAAGGAAATTATGAAGAGGAACAAATTAAATGGTTTGAAAATGATATCTATGTAGGAGCTGAGGCTGTTGGCGGTTCTAGTGTTAACAGAAAATTCAATTAAATATGTGTAATGGCAAATGCCATATATGATTTTCTTACCTTGAATTCCGCCTTTTTGAACAGACTTTTTGATTGAGAGAGACAGAACTGGACTCCTCACAGCAGTGAACTTCAGCACAGGTACAAATACTCTTTTTTCATACTGTACAAAGAATCAAGAAAGATATTGGTTTAAATAAATGAAGTATTGACTTGAATACACTGATATACATTCCATTAAACAATACTAAATACTAGATCACCTACACCTAGTTTTTCCATGCAAAAGTTAGATTTAGATGTTTGTTAACAAGCAATATGACTTTGTCAGCTTTCTAATTTAATGTATTGAAGGCAAAGCTATTTAACACATAGTGAGCACTGCTACTATTTATCTCTCAATATTGTCTGTAAAGAACGTGGTAAAAGTTATTCTTTCAGTGAGACAACAGAGCGAGCTTCTACAGTTGCACTAAGTTTTAATAACAGTTCAATATTATTTTGATAATAAAATATATTTCAATGTTGATGAACTTCATACTGTTCATTCATAATCTGATTTTCTTTGTAGCTCACTGTTGAAATAAAAAAAAAACATTACAATTACAAAATAATTATATCTATAGCCCCTAAATACACAAACACCGCTTTCATAAATAACACACTTGTTCTGCAATAATATGTTTTATGTTTCCTGTAATCTTTGTTAGGAAAGGACATGCCTGAAAGACACAAAATGTTCTCCTTCTCTGAGGGTCAAGAAGAACATCCAAGAGGAACATTAAAAGCTGATGTTATGAGATTTTAAGACCAGTACAGGACATTCACTAAGAAACTACACTTTATTGTGAAAACAAGGATCTGCACACCAAATATTTTTGTAGTCTATCAGGACCATCATTTGTTTGTGACACTGCAACTCAGAGAAGGTGTGGTTATAGACTTATAAAGTGTGGCGAAAAACATAGTCAGCTGATCGAATGCACCTATTTCCACATCTACACTCCATCAGCTGATTATTTCTATTTGCCTCGCTTTATGAGCTTCACATCACTTGTGCCGTGTACCGCAGAGTTTGCAACGTCACAAATAAATGGGGCCAATCTTCAGCCAGATGTGAATGTGTAATCTAACATTTTCAGTAAGAATAATGGACAAAAGGAGTGCAAATACAAATACAATTTATTGAAATGTGAACCAAAAGTTAATCGAATGTTTTAAATAAAAAGCACATATAGACAGATGGTGTAAGCCTATTAAATGTATAAGTAAACACATTAAGTCAAATAACGTGACAGACTAGGCCTGCGCAGGTGGTATCAGCTGTGTCCAGCATAGGCTCCTCCATCAGGCCTGGTCCTCCTCACTGAGGAAAGACCCTCAGGTCCTCTCCGGGCCAAACAAACAGACAGGACGTCCATCACACGGAGGTTTCTCCCTGAAGTCTCTGCAGCTCTCTGGACACCACGCTGTCTCAATCCGTCCACACTGAATATGAGAGGGGGAAAATGAAAATAATAAATGCTTTAGACAATAAGAAATATAAAGTTAACCGTTGAGTTGCTCAGTTTTTTTAGATTGTCAATACTATTACTGTATAACTAATATCTCAGGTTAAGAGGCACATTCAAATAAAGATTGGTCTTCAAATACATTTAGTTGATTTTGTCTTTTGAATTGTTTGTCTAAAGTCAAGGATCTAGAACTGGTACTTAGTTGTAATGATACAGTCTGGTTATAATGCTGTTTGGAGGAGGCATCACAGGTAAGAGCACTAACTAGCAGTGTTGGGACTAACGCGTTATTTTTGGCAGTATATTATATAGTCTCGGCTCCCAGACGTTGGTGAGCGGCGCCAACAGCGAGGCGAACAGCGATGAGAACTGTACTTAAGTACAGTACTTGAGTAAATGTACTTAGATACTTCCTGTGTCACATGTGGAGACGCGCTGTGGGCGTGTTTGTGTTTACTAACAATACTATCATGGCGGCGGCGGAGCTCAAGTCGAGTTTCTCCGCCTGGAGATATTCTCACTATTTCACTTTTGTCGAGCACAAAGAAAAGAACGTTTTAGTTAAATGTAAGTTGTGTCTTGGTGGGTCAAAGATCCTATCTACTGCGCAAAACAGCAATTCAAATATGTTGAAACATCTGAAGAAACAACATGCTGGGACGAAGCTAGTAGCTAAAACCACAGACCCAGACTCATCCGACGTCACTCCACCTCCACTTCAGCAACAGCGGCTGGATTTGAACCGAGGGACTGCTAGCCAGGGAAAAGTTGATAAAGCCATTGCACGGTATGTTGTAGAACACATGCAGGCTATTTCTACTATTTCTATTGCTATTTCTTGATCAACAAGTTGTATTATTCTCCAATGCAATAACAGTACTGAAATGAAGGCTATAAGGGCATTCATGGGAGCCCTTTTTTAAAGTAACTAATGCGTTACTGTTCACAGTAACGCATTAGTTTTGGTGTAAGTAATCAGTAAAGTAACTGAGTTACTTTTGAAATGAAGTAACTAGTAATGGTAACTAGTTACTGGTTTTCAGTAACTAGCACAACACTGCTAACTAGCTACCAGCACATGTACCTTAGCTTGACTTAAATGTATTAAACGTATAATTAAGTGACAGCAAAATATAATTAACGAATGTCATGCAAACATATGAATATTTGCCTGATTCAAGTCTTGCATTTAGCACAATTGCTTACAAATGTCAAGGGATTTTGAGATTATTTTATCATTTATTTAATGAAGTGACAGTGTTGAAGTAGGGAGACAAAGGAAATGACATGGGGGAAATATTCTGAGGCTGGATTTCAATCTGGTTCCTCCCCAAGGGGACAGAGCCTTGCATATGGGCCCCCAGATCTAAGTCAGCGAGGGAGTGGTGCAGGAATGTGTCGTAAAACCTGGACATTTTAGCACTTCCAGCTTCCCTCATCTCAAAGTCAATGTTTTAATGAACATGTGGTAAGATGCCTGAATTAACTTCTGTAATTATACGAGCTGAAAGGATCTTCACGTTTTGTACTAGGACATAAAATACATCACTAAATACCCCACAGGTGAATATCAGAAGCTTCTAAGTGACTTAAATATGGCGGTTGCCAACAAGTAACTAAATAATCTATTAAACTTCATCACGCTGACACAAGTCCAACTTTGGCTTGGCGTGGGGATGCCCAACTCTACTTCTGGCTTTTAACTTCTACCAGTTGCATTTACTCTTCAAAAATCACAAAGTAGTGTTAATGTATCGATATTATCCTGCTTAACAATTCCTGCTAACGATCATAAACGTGTGTTGGCCAGAAAAGCTTATTTTCTGCCACAATCCAAAATCCCATTGCTTTTTGTTGAGGGAGCCCATTGCAATTGCTAACTTCTGGGATGGCCTACACAAATATGTCTTCACTGCACAGCTCTATACGGCAGCCCGCACACTTTTTAGTCTTTAGTCACTATGATTGTAAGGTAATCTGAAGACATATTTTGCCCTCATACTCTGACTTAAATGTCAGTGGAAATGTATCTTTAATATACAAAGTTCTTGTTTTTTCAGGATCAGGTTTATTGGCAAGAAGTTTCACACATACAATGAATTTGAGGATGGAATTAAGAGGAATTAAATTGAAAGAAAAGGAGAAAAAAATAGGACTATTGAGTCTTGATATCTTGTTGAATTTTTTTGTATAAAGTTTAACTCTACCTGATTCAACCAGCTCTACCATTTGGTTGACATGTTATGCACAAAACAACCTCTAAATGTCACTGTGGTTCAAACAGAATGCCCTTCAGCTAGCTTCCACTGAGAAAGTTGGCATGCAAAAAATCACTGCTGACGAAATCACTATTTTTGGTCTAATAGAGTGGCAAAGTCACGCATCTACTTCCAGTCCATGGGACCTTATTTCAGAAAAATAATGTATTGAAGTCAATGGAGAGAGAAAACTTATCTTTCGATCCCGTTTGAATTGTGCCATGAATTACACATATGATGTTTGTCAATCTTAAAAAAGAATTTCCATGTAAAAAAAGTCACAGTTTGTCGTAAAACTGTTGAAATATAAGACTATGAAAAATACGCAACTAGAAAGACTACAAATCCCAGAGTAAGTGATGTCACAATCAGTGGCGGCCGGCCCATAGGGGCGCCGCCCCACCTCTTCCCACATTACAAATTAAAATTAAAAAACATTTTTTTTTAATTTTAAATGAACAAGGTAAATATTATGTAATTGGTATCAGTAAAATGTATAATCTACAATAAAATCTCGTTTAACCTCTTAAGCACTGAGCCTGTTTTTCAGGTTTCAGGCTCCAAAATGCCACTAACACAGCAAAGACTATATCTTCACTTCAAAAAAGGGGTAAATTAATAATCTTTTCTCTCAAAGCAAGGTTACATCTGTGAGTTAGATGTAGAATTGTCAGAATCAATCTAGATGTTTTTGTTTTAAAGTAAATTCAGATGGAACATAGTAAAAACATGTAAATTATAATGTCCGCCAAAATAAAAACCCATTACTTATAGTGAAAACCACCCTTGAATGATGGGTTAGTAGACTAAAAGCTTTAGGAATCCAAACTATAACATATAATAAGTACCCTGTATCAAGATTGATGCAAAACAAGTGAAATTTGACCTTTTTAGAGAGGTTTAGAAAAATAAAGTCCAGGCGGACTCACCTCTGGATAATTTGGGAACCATCGGTTCCATTTGACCTTTTTCACTGTAAAATAAATTGTATTACTTTGAATTATCACTATAGGCATTCATTCCATCCAAATACAACTGTTGTGAAAAAATTAAAAATTAAAAAAACATACTCTGTTATCCTCTTAGGCCCCACAATGCTAACAGTGAGCCTCTGGATTAGCCCCGAGCGAAAAATGCTAACCTATTATGCACCGGAAATCACTCCTAGCTCCCTTATTACTTATCCCAGCTGCACATCCAACACATCGTTTATGATCATAAAGAAACAGAATCTAATGGTGCCCACCTCAACACTGAAAGATACACACTTGCAACGCTATCAACAAAAACGTAAATCAAAAGAAGTGGCGCTAGGTAGCTACACAATGCTCACGTGGTTTACCTTTGTCTTTGTCTGGTCTAAACTGTTATTCAATGGCATTAAAACGATAACAACGATGATGTAGTTAATCCATAGGTTAATATCCAATGTGGCTGTGTCCCCTTTTAAATTTTCTGATAATCTATAAGCAATAAAACTGCAATTCCGTTATCTGCTGTCCGCTCTGTGCTCCGTGCGCTCTGGGTCCTGCAATTCCTGCTTCCTTACGTAGTAAACAATAAGTAAAGTCTGCTGCTTAAAGTGCTTACGCCGGCTGGCATTCTTCATACTATACGCAGGACCATATCTCTGGAACCCATTGGTCGATTTGGGTGATTTACACCTTTTTCTTAACCAACATATCCAATAGAATCGAGGGGCAGTTCCCAAATCCACGTAAACATTACCATAGAACTATATAATAGAGAAGCAAACAAAGCACATCTGAAAGTACAAGCCTGGACGGCAAAACTTTATACCCAGTATATTGCCATAAATATGATGGTGGATTATCAGTAAAAAATTCTACGTGACACAAAGACATTGGATTAACCTTGAGCGGTGTTTTTATTCCGGTGAACACAACTTTTGATCACAAATCAAAAAAGGTAAGACGTAATTATTGTAATATTTTTTAAACCGGATGTTGTTTACTTTCTCTTTTCTGGCTGATAGCTCCACAATTCGGGGTCCCACAGTGATGACATTACATGTGTGGAGTCTGTGGAGTCTCAGCTTTAATCAGATATCTTGTTTGTGCAGTGACGATAAGTAATAAGCGCATTGCTACCGTGAGTGCTGTGCAAAAGTCCGTTAGCATTAGTTAGCATATTTTCGCTCCATGCTAATTCAAAGGCTTGTTATTACTCTTGTGTTTCTTTTAGCTAAAAATGGTTCATATTGTTAGTTAGCTGAGTTTCTTATCGTTAAAAGGGTATGGAACATCAATAGTTTCATAAATGTTAAGAAGCCCTGAGACATAGTCTCGTAAAAAAATGGTGGGGGGGGGGTCCACTGGGGGGACCCTCGTACTTAAGAGGTTAAAATGGTGTTACGATGTCTAAAGTTACTGATAAGTCACATGTTTCCTGCCTGGCCTTGCCCGTGTATCATTACCCTCTTTCATCTGGGCGCTAAGAGAGGAGCCCTCAACCAGTGCAGCAGCAGCCACTAGCAGCTGACTGTTGCTATCTGTAAACTATGGCTCCGAAACATAATTTCAGCCAATCACATACCTGCCAACCCTACCGATTTGGGCGGTAGTCTACCGCTTTTGACATATTTCTACCGCCAACCGACTTAGCTGGCTTTCCCTACCGATTTTAAATCTTCCCAAACTATAACAAATAAAAATGACACTACATAGACACTGGACTCGACTTTTGGTGGACACCGTTTGCAGCGTGTCTGAGATCGCATCATACAAACAGTCCTCTGTGTTTCTGAAAAAGAAACAACGTGCAGACCGGGGGCAACACTAGGCTTGTTTGAGACGCGTTGCGGCTCGCCTCGAAAGTAGACGAGAATAGCCGATCACAGCCGGGGGAGGTCTCAAAAAGCTCGCCTGAAGTCGGACAGCTCCGAGTCGGCTTCTTCTTCTTCTTCTTCTTCTTCACCTTCTTCTTCTTCTTCGCTCGGTTTTTTGGCGGATTGCAAACCACTTTAAGGTGCATACCGCCACCTCCGGAGTCGGCTTGACTCGGTTTGCATTTATAAAGAATGCACACATGTGTTTAATCGTTAATGTCAGATATGTACTAAGTAAATACATTTGTTCCTGCTCAAGATTAGATTCAACTTTATTGTTATTGCACATATTACAGCTACTGAGACAACGAAATGCAGTTTAGCTTCCAACCAGGAGTGCAACAAGCAGTAAAGTGAAAAGTAATGTACACAATCTATAGGATAAAATATAGAATTGAATTGAATGATGAATAAACAGTGAGGGGTATGAATATACTAGATATACACAGCAGCCTGTGAGCAGTATGAACAGTGTGTATGAATATGCTAAGATATATAAAGTATGAAAACGGTAAGCAGTGCAAGTATAGTATAACATATATAGATATTAATTTCAAGATGATAAACATTGTGGAACAATGATGAAAAATGTGAATGGAAGTGGTGACGTAAAACTGACACAAAACAACAATAAACTTTTGCCGAGCCAATGGAGAGCTTCATCAGCAGCACGGGGTAAAAACCACCAATGAGCGTTCAGCTCGAGATACCAGCGAGTCGTTTCCCATCAAGCATTTCGCTTCCGCAGCCCGTGGAGAGGAACTGCGGCGCCTCACCGCGCCTCGTTCTCAAGGCTGCGGGCGTCTTTGTCCCGCGAGATTTCAACGTCTCATGTGAGCGAGCCTCCAGAGCAAGTCGGACAAAATGACTAACCATCATGCAACGCACGAGCAAGAGGTGGATCGAAATTGCGCAGGTCTCGCTTGTCTCAAACAAGCCTATTGCCTTTCCTCTGCACCCCCGGGGCTGATGGGTAATTACTCCCAAATAAAGGGAACACAGACGAGGCATTTGAGTACTGCAGGATTTCCCCGTTAATATCAGTGTCTCGAAAACACATGTTGGCGACTCAAAGACATCCAGTGTTTGGTCTTTTCCTGAAGCATCCTTCACCTACAGTGTCTCAACTGAAAGAGGACCACAAACACACAACAAATATAATGCAATTTTGAGATTTTAGGATATTTATCTCCCATTCTTTCACTTTTTCTGACATTCTCAACACCAAACATGTCGTTAATGTCTCTATTTAGTGAACTCCAGCAATCTGAAAGTGTGTATATCACACTTTATCAGTAGAAAAATGCAGGAAATTACTTTTTTAATGCAGTATTTTCTGATTTATGGCGCAACACAAAGATATTTCGCTCCGTGCAAACCTTTGACTCTAATATGTCCTCAACATGAAACAAGAATATGAACCTGGCTTTATCCAATGTTCACACAAGAGTTCTACATCCTGACACATCCTTCATCTACACTGTCTCAACTGAAAGAGGACCAGAAACACATTACAAATATAATTAAATGTGGAGAGTTTGGGATATTTATCTCCCATTCTTTTACTTTTCGGGCATTTTACAGACCAGACATGTCGTTGATGTCACTGTTTACCAAACTACCACTTTTTCTGAAAAATGCTTAAAATGATGCAATATATGTTAAAAACATGGTTTATACATGTAATTACTGGGGTTCCATTTCTTCTGATTACCTCATTTGGGCGTGCACATTTGCTGCGCTCAAACCTACCTCTTTTGGATTTGGAAAGGTTGGCATGTATGCAATCAGCGTCGTCAAATCTGATGATCACCGGGCGCCAATGTCAGCGCCCGGTGCACGGTTATGGCTAGAAAGGATCCGTCTTGTGTAAAACTCTCGCGATAGTTTGCGAGTCACGTGGCTGAATGTTTACGTTTGAAAGGCAGCCTTTCAGTTACGATCGTTAACATCAGTGGGCCACAGCAAATGATGGTGAGAAGCTAAACTATCTATTAATTATGTCAATGACAGGGAGTGTGATTGTAACTGTGTGTGTGACTAGCTGGATGCAAAGAGGTAAACACTGTCTTTTGTTTCCCATGCTTGCTCTTCAAACAGCCGGGGACAGATACTATGTGCCCGTGCTAAATAAACACACACACACACACACGCACGCACGCACACACGCACGCACACACACACACACACACACACACACACACACACACACACACACACACACACACACACACACACACACACACACACATTATTGTAGTTTTGACAGTATCCATCAAACTAGATGTTTTGCCTTAATGGTCTGTTTTCTAATATTTCTGTGTTTCTGAACCACTTCTGTGTCTGCATATAATGTTCGTATTTAGTCTCCTCAGGGTTCCCGCGGTACTTCTGTGTTGCGATAGCGTCTAAATATGTTTTGGGGGAAATGTCCGGGCTGCAAAGTAACCAGTACGGTAATAGCCTTTCAGGTCCCCCCAACAATTTGTATTGAATTAAATCAGTGGTTCTCAAAGTGGGGGGCGCGCCCCCCCTGGTGGGCGCAGAGGCATGCCAGGGGGGGCGCGAGAGACCAGGAGGAAAAATGGTTATAAAAAAAAAAAAAAAAAAATTAAAAAAAAAAAAAAAAATCATAATTTGAAAAATTATTGATTCGAAAATAATATGATGCAGTACAGTACTATTACGTCTGGGTCTCTGTTTCATTAAAGCTCGGCTCTGTGTGTGTGTGTGGAACGAGCCATTTTGTGTGCGCGTGAGAGAGAGAGAGCGCACCGGTACTGGAGATCGTTGTTGTTAGCTTCTGGTGCTAGCGAGCTACGCTAACGGATATAAGGAGTTTTTTCAACAACAAAGTGGAGGAGAGTCCTCTCCTGTCAGACTGAGAGCTAAAGGACTCTCAGTGTTATCTCAGTGGGTCTCAAATGTTTTGGTCACCATTAATGTAAATAATTATTTCCGAGGCACACGTTTATATGATCATTATAGTTATAAAAAAATAAGAGAATAAATGAAAAACAGGTATGAAATACTATATGACAGTAAAACAAGAATAACGTTTAAAAGGGTGATTTGTAAAATATCCATCAAGAAAAAGTAAATCTGTTTACATTTCTGTTTCATATGGGTGTTGAGAGATGTATCCATAGATCTCTTCCTTTCGCTCTCAAAGTGCACCAGATTGATGCTTTTAACTTCAATATTTAAAAATAAATCTTCCCAGGGAAGCTTGCCCCCCGACCCCCCTATGTGACGTCCACACATCACCTATAAAAATAGCACTTTATCCCTGCTTACACCTATATGCCGTGAGCTGAATATTGAGCCTTCATTGTAACAGTCGCGGGTACGTTGTGTATTTGCGTGGGGATTGTTGCAGTAGAAAATTCCACTGTAGCGACCGGTACATTAATGGGAAACCCTAAATGTTTGAGCAACTCTATGAAACGTCAAGCTACCCCACAGCACCCCCAAAATAAATCTCTGGCGCCGCCACTGAGCCTGATTATTCGTTTTGGGGGGGGCCCGACTTTTTTTTTTCTCCAAAGGGGGGGCCTGACAGAAAAAGTTTGAGAACCACTGAATTAAATCAACATGGAACCAGTAATCACTAACTTTGTTTCCCCCGGCCCCTTATTGGAGAACACCTAGGGTCATAAGTTTTGATCATTCAAAAAAATACAATTTATTTGAAAGTTCAAGTTTTTATCCTGAACTTTGAAAAATACAATGATGTATTCAAAATAAAAAAAAGTATTTGAAAAAATGTTTCAGGTTGAATATTATTTTGACTCAGTTCAGCAATTTTTTGGAATAATATATTTATTTTCAGATTTCACTTTTATACATATTTTGATATTTGAATCCTTATTTTTTTCAGCAGAGATTTTTCGTTTTCAGATTCAAAACAATTATTTTTTCAGTTCCAAATCTTATTTTTTCAGGTTTCAGATTGCTTTTCACCTTCAGATCGTTTTTCACTTTCAGATCTTTTTTTTTCGCTTTCAAACTTTTGGCCCTGATATTGCTTGGGGGGGGCGGGGCTTACCAAAGAGTAGTTTGGCATCCTGAGTGACAGGCCTCCCTGTATCATGTTGCCTTTATGGATGTTAGAAAACTGAGACCAGCATCAAAGTTCCGTTAAGCGAGCTGTTGAGCATCGTAGTTGGCAACAATCAAGTACAAATAAACTGTGTTAGGATGTGCAATTACGTATCCGCAACGAGCCAGCAGGTTGTTCTGGTGGACCTGACGCCATCCCCCGCTGTCTCACAGAGAGATACCGCAGGTCCTTCCTTCCTGCAGCGGTTAGACTATACAACCAGCACAGCCCCTAGTAGACCCCGCACAAAACAACACAGACTATAACACCTCTTGTTGATAAATACCAACTATGTGCAATATTTGCAATATGTGCAATATATATATGCCTTTTAAAAACTGTGCAATATATACCTGGTTGCTAAATCCGCAGAACTGTCACAGGGTGTGTATTATGTAAAATGTGTAACTTCAAAAATATAGGCTATATAATTTCTTTTTTTAATCTTTAATACTTTTTGTATGCATGCTTTAGGTAACATTACTTACTGTTACTGCTGTAACAATGTAAATGTATCCCCTGTTGGACTAATAAAGGTATTCTGATTCTGATCGCAAAAACCAAGCCAATACTATGCTGCGTTCATGGAGCTACGTGGAAGTGGGGAAGGACAACGCTTGATTGCGGATACGTGATTTCAGATTCTAGCACAGTTTATTGCTCTTATACCTTGATTGTTGCCAACTACGATGCTCAACAGCTCCCTTAACGGAACTTTGATGCTGGTATCAGTTTTGTTTACCACCAATCACGGGAGTATTGTGTATAGAAAGTGTGTAGTTGTATTTCTTGCGCTACCTAACATCCATGAAG
Organism: Notothenia rossii; assembly: GCF_949606895.1. Lineage (NCBI taxonomy): Eukaryota > Metazoa > Chordata > Actinopteri > Perciformes > Nototheniidae > Notothenia > Notothenia rossii. The sequence continues at coordinate 56,550,109 of NC_136903.1, read as the reverse complement.
GCATCATGACAGAGGGAGGCCTGTCACTCAGGATGCCAAACTACTCTTTGGTAAGCCCCGCCCCCTGAAGCAATATCAGGGTCAAAAGTCTGAAAGTGAAAAAAAAAGATCTGAAAGTGAAAAACGATCTGAAGGCGAAAAAAAGATTGAAACCTGAAAAAAAAAGATTGGAAACTGAAAAAATAATTGTTTTGAATCTGAAAACGTAATAACTGGAACTGAAAAAAACAAGTATTCAAATATCAAAATATGTATAAAAGTGAAATATGAAAATAAATAATGCAAAAAAAACAAATGTGTTACTTCACAGTTTTACGACACTTTTTTTTTTTGTTTGACTTGCAAATTATTTTTTAAATTGACAAACATCATATGTGTAATTCGTGGCACAATTCAAACGGGATCGAAAGCTAATCTTTCTCTCTCCATTGACTTCAATAAATATTTTTTTTCTAAATAAGGACCTCCCATGGAGGTGCACCGGAAGGGGAGGGACTTCGCCAATCTATTTGTAAGTTAACCATATCATTTTTGACATATTTCAGTTTCAGAGCACTGACTGAACATAATTAGATAACTTGATCAACAAAAAAAGTTTTAATAAGGGTGTAATTATTTTCAGAGTTTCAGAGATGTTTTCCAATAAAATATGGTAAATAGCTAGATTCATGGTAATATTACTAAATCTAATACTGCCTTATGAGTCTCAGAGTGAAAGAGCAATAATAATTTATATAGCAGCTTTCATGCATGGCATTCAGCCCAAAGTTGCACACAGATGAGCAAGTTAGGCCAACACAGGATATAGATATTTGTTGTTAGGCCAGTGGTTTCTTGTTTGGTCAATTCAGCATATACAGTAAGATGAGCAAGTCTTTTTTTTATTATGTAAAACACTTAACTTTTTTTTTTTTTTTACAATCATAATTTATTATGTTTTATGAATATATCTGGTTGTATATATTGCTAATTTTCTATAAAAGAAAACATGTATTTGAATTTGTGTTTTATTTGAGTTTGATGCATACACATACTGTACTGTATGATGATTGTTGAAGATGCACTTTTACCATAAAAGGCCAGCTCGACCAGTTGGTAGAGGCTCATAAAAACAAAACTGTGTGGTCAGTCAAAAACAAAATTGCTTGTGGTCATTTGTGTCCCATTTGATAAAAAAATGCAAACAAATAATTTTTCCATAGATTTTTCCTTGGTCTGTTAGTTAAAGGGTTACAAATATTGTAGCATTGAAAATAAATAAATATATTCACAAAAATATAAATATAAACAAACACAGTACAATACAAATATAATAATAATACATTTGATTTTTAAGCACTTTTTCAGGTGCTCAAAGACACTTTACAGCGGTGATAACATTTAAATATGACGAATTTTCGGGAAACAATATGTACAGTATATTGAAACATCAAAGGGTGCTCTGCAGATTAAAGCAGTAATGCAGGTAATGCACTGTTTGCAATTTATGTAACCACTGTGCCTGTAAACTGGACCTAAAGGTGCTACAGATTATAATTGTTTTTGGTTATTTTCAGTAAGTATAGCTCTCTGTGGAGAACATCCACCTTAATAAGAGAGACTGAGTAACACCTGCTCTTTCTGAGTGTGTAATCTGTGTTCGGCAGCCAGGATCCAGAGAAAGAAGAGAAAGGGAAAGGCAGTACAACAGAGGGAGAGCTGAGTGGGAAATGAGGAGTGAGTTATGAGAGAGTGAGTTATGAGAGAGTGAGTTATGAGAGGAGTGAGTTATGATTACGAGGGTGAGTTATGATTAGGAGAGAGTGAGTTATGAGAGGAGTGAGTTATGATTATGAGAGAGTGAGTTATGAGAGGAGTGAGTTTTGAGAGAGTGAGTTATGAGAGGAGTGAGTTATGATTATGAGAGAGTGAGTTATGAGAGAGTGAGTTATGAGAGGAGTGAGTTATGATTAGCAAAGAGTGATTTACGAGAGGAGTGAGTTATGAGAGGAGTGAGTTATGATTATGAGAGAGTGAGTTATGAGAGGAGTGAGTTATGATTATGAGAGGAGTGAGTTATCATTATGAGAGAGTGAGTTATGATTATGAGAGAGTGAGTTATGAGAGGAGTGAGTTATGATTATGAGAGAGTGAGTTATGAGAGGAGTGACTTTTGAGAGAGTGAGTTATGGTTATGAGAGAGTGAGTTATGAGAGTGAGTTATGAGAGGAGTGAGTTATGGTTATGAGAGAGTGAGTTATGAGAGGAGAGAGTTATACTTATGAGAGAGTGAGTTATGATAGGAGTGAGTCTTGAGAGAGTGAGTTATGAGAGGAGTGAGTTATGATTATGAGAGAGTGAGTTATTAAATGAGTGAGTTTTGAGAGAGTGAGTTATGAGAGGAGTGAGTTATGATTATGAGAGAGTGAGTTATGAGAGGAGTGAGTTATGATTATGAGAGAGTGAGTTATGAAATGAGTGAGTTTTGAGAGAGTGAGTTATGAGAGGAGTGAGTTATGATTATGAGAGAGTGAGTTATAAGAGGAGTGAGTGATGAGATATGTGAGTTATGATTATGAGAGAGTGAGTTATGATTGTGAGAGAGTGAGTTATGAGAGAGTGACAGGTAGAGGCTGGCAGAGCGCTGTGATTCCACGGAGGAAGAGCAGAAAGCAGATTTTGGATTCATTTGCATTTCAAACTCGCTTGACTTGTGCGATTCCAGGAAACCTGCTGATTTGCACTCCCCCCCCCCCCCCCTCCCTCTCTTCTCCCTCCATCTCACCACATGTAGGGACATGTCAATGTTTCACCCTTCTCCTGCAGTTAGTGTCACCAATAAAAATATCAAGGGACCTTTAAATCAGTAGGAGGTGGTCTGTCATTTCGTAAATAAGGTTTATTGTCCTTTTCCATCCTTTTGTATTTTTTTTGTTTGAACTAACCAATTTCAAATGTCTTCTTCTTCTGTCTTTTTCCTGTCTTTTATCTTACTAATGGTTATTTCTTTTCTGTTTCTTGTCAGACGGTTTTTGGTTTCCATCTGCCCTCATGTGCGTCCTGCAGGGCAGAGTGCTGTTACAGTGATAGGATGAGATGCACAGCAGGGGGGGTATAGACTCAGAGAGGAATAAACAGAGGGAGTAAAAGGAGCTGGAGAAGAGGGAGATCCACATTCATGTGCAGTGAAATGCTGCAGAGAGACAGAAGGGTTTACAACTGTATGGAGAGAGACAGATTTAATATTCATAACAAATAATAAAACAAGGTCATTATCGTTAAACCACAATAAATTAAACTATAAATAAGTGCAAATCCAGCCTGGATTTCCATAAGGCCCTGTTCTTTTTCAACACATTTTCATATTGCTGACCTTTTTATCCAAATCCCACAATGCTGTTTTGCTCTATGAAACCTGATGTACTTATATGATTCTGTTTTCTTCAAGGTTGTATCTTCCTGGTCGAATGTACTTACTGTAAGTCGCTTTGGATAAAAGCGTCAGCTAAATGCAATGTAATGTAATGCTGTTGCACCAAAATACCTGTCGAAAAAAAAGAAAATGAATTTGCAATGAACAATTATTTCCCTTAATTGTGAGATGCTGGCCTTATTTTATTTCTGAGTAAGCCAAATGATATGCAATGGTGTTATTAATGCTGTCCTACTGTATGTTGCTATATTAGCAATTGAACATAAAAATATTTATTTTTGAGGTTATTATTTATCTTTTTTTGCCATTTATGGCAAATGATTTATCTTTCATTGTCCCTGAATGTTTTGCTATTTGGGTACCCATTTTACCCAGCATTACATTACATTATATTACATATTACTTGTTAGACGCTTTTATCCAAAGCGACTTACATACTCATTACTGTGGGCAATCCCCACAGGAGCAACTTGGGGTGAAGTGTCTCAGGGACACAACCACATGCTGACTGCAGTGGGGTTGGAACCTGTGCTCCCCTGATCCGAACACCAAAGCACTAACCACTGCGCCACAGCCCCCTGCTGTACAAGTTGTTTGAATAGTTTTTCGTACAATTTGTTGGAACGCAAGCAAATAGAAGCCCAGTCTGCTCTGATTGTTTAGCTGGCCGGCTCTGTTGTGAATGGGCAACCACTTAGATATGTCCCGCCCCTTAGCCTATCATGTACAATGTGATGGAGCTTTAGCCAATAGGAGCACAAATGTTTCATTGTGATGTCACCATGTTCCGGAAGTAAACAAAGGAGTACAATGGAGGCGTTTCAGGCAGGGGGGGAGTGTGTGTGAGAAACTCCATCTGGAGGGAACATATTTTAGCCTTTGCCGACGTATGCACAAAAACCTAAAGTATAAACACAACAAAGGAAAGAGAAAACTCCAAACAGCATTAAAAGGGCCTCTTTAATATTGAAAAGGTGTTACTTAAAAGCCTTCTTAACAATGTGTCCTGTGTTATATCAGTTGCCACGAAGAATGACAAAACGTCTGTATTTCATTCCCTGGGTGACCGGGCGAGCGTGTGCGTGTGTTTGCATAGATCTTCTTTGTCTAGACATTTATACGCAAAGGTTTTCTTAACAGGCTACGTGTTAGAGTGTGTTATGTCATGTGTCAAAGTGCACATGTGTGTGTGTGTGCAAACCCCTGAATGTGTTATCTCTGATGTGTCTGGGTGAATGTGTGTTTCATGCATCAAGCCACGGGAGGCCATTATTTGCCACTTCAAAGTACTTACCCATAATCCTCGGAGTGTGGATTCATTTGCACTTGAAACCCACAGAATGAGAGAGTGAGAGAAGAAGGGAAAAGAGGGAGAAGAAGAGCTAGAAAGAGGAAAGGAAAGGAGACACAGAGACAAGATGAGGAAAACTGACCATGTGGAACAGTAAATGTGATCTCAAGTGTCTCGAGTCTTTTTGAGTGTGTGTGTGTGCGTGTGTGTGTGTGTTGTGTGTGTCTCGAGGAGCAAGCTGACATGACTCATTTTCCTGACTGCTTATGTTTTCTCCCTCTGCCTCTCTTCCACTCCATCTTTTTTTTCTTGTTTTGGAGCCTTAAGAAAATCTCTCACAGGGATGCCCAGCTACACACTCACTGATGTACGCAGATACACAACCACACACACACTCGCTCCACCCACTTATAAGCATTTACTTATACACTTAATCACACACACGTAGATACATGCATAAAACACATTTATTAAGATGGTAGTTGGGATGCTAAAACATGCAAATATAGCGCTAGCTCGCCCACACACAAATGAATCTCTTGGCACACAGATTTTAAGAATAGCAAGTTAAGAGAGTGAGGATGTTGGTTCTATCTCAATAAAGTCGTGCAGAAATGAGACCTTACCCGAAAATGAGTTAGAATTTTTACAACTTCCATATGCCATTGTCTCAAAGACAATGCTTTTCTTGGAAATAAATGTGGTTACATGCTCAAAATAAGAAGTGCAATGACATAAATTGGCCAGTAAGACCCCACTGGTGAAGGTCTGAAGCTGGTACGTGTAGTTTGTTTCTGTAGCATAACGTTAGCTTTCTTCTGCTGGCGATCACATTTATGTTTAAAAAGTCATAAAAGTGGTGTTAATATGTGGAGATTATTCTGCTGAACAAAACGTGAAAGTATCATTCACATGGGTTTGCCAACAATGTCATTTTCTGCAATATTCCAAAAGCCAATGGAAAAAACGAAATGGCTTTTGGTCAATGGAACCACGAAGATGCTTCTGAGTTGACTGACAAAATATGTCATAACTGCACCATTATGTGTGTGTGTGTGTGTGACCTAGCATTACTATCCTTGTGGGAACCTACATCTGTTTACACAGTCACGTGTGGGGATTTGCCTCCCTTATGGGGACATAAAGGAGGTCCCCATGAGGGGAATCATTACTTTTAGGGTGAAGATTTGGTTCGGGTTAGGGTAAGGGTTAGGCATGTGTTGGTTATGGTTAAGGTTAGGATAAGTCTCCAGGAAATGCATGTCAATGTAATGTCAATGTAATGTCCCCTAAAGTTATTGCCCTCCATGACGCAGTGCTCAATTTTGAGGAAGAATACAAATTGTGAGCCAGAAGGGATTATCATGACTTGTGTGTGTGTGTGTGTGTGTGTGTGTGTGTGTGTGTGTGTGTGTGTGTGTGTGTGTGTGTGTGTGTGTGTGTGTGTGTGTGTGTGTGTGTGTGTGTGTGTGTGTGTGTGTGTGTGTGTGTGTGTGTGTGTGTGTGTGTGTGTGTGTGTGTGTGTGTGTGTGTGTGTGTGTGTGTGTAGGGCTGGGCGATATGGTCTCTAAATGATATCGCGATATTTACTGACTATATCGCAATATACTATATATATCGCGATATTCTGAAATGTCCTCTAAAAAAATAAAAATAAATTATTTAACCCCTTGATGTTTACAGTCACGCCAGTATGATAATTCTAGTAGTCTCTGCAACATATGTCTGCATTAAAAAAATCGACTAATAATGAAGAAAATTAACACATTTGTTGCAATAGTAATTTATGCACTAACTACATTACTACTTGCACAACAACATTTGAATCATCAGTTCTTCCTCATTTTCCTCAATTGTTCATATTTGGTTTATGAAAATATAGATATTGTGGTCATTGTTCAAAAATGTCTGCTATTATTATGAGTAGTATTATTATTATTTGTATAATGCGCTTTCTGTCTTCCTGTCATTATCAGGAATTAGACATGTAATGGCTATGTATTAGATTAGATTAGAACCTTCATTCTCCTAAACTGCTGGGACATTTCCCTATAGCCAATACCTTTTATATTTTCTACTCTTCACTTACTTGTCAGCATAGGTCGGCATTGATGTACAGAGCCGACAGAAGACCTTGTTTATATTGGCATCATATTGAGAGGTGCAGTGACGCGTCCTAAAACCAGGAAGGAAGCTGCTGGTTCCCTCGACAAAAAAGCAATGGGATTTCTCCATAGGGTTTTGGAAAATAGTTGGAAATAAGGTCTATGGAAAACAAACCTGTTTGATAAATGCACGTTTTGTTCAGCCGGATAATATCCACATGTCTACCCTACTTTTATAATTTTCGAATCATAAATCTAATCGATAGATTATAAAAAGATTTTAGGACGCGTCACTGCACCACTAGAAAACAACTCCATCGATCAAGCTGGCTGAAACTTTCTCTCCCTCTTCTTCTCATGCTACCTGTCACTCTCCTTTAACTCCTCCGGTGACTTTATTTTATTTGAAGATAGTTTTTTGCCCGGCGCTCACCCAACAACGACAACCGCCTCACGAAACGCTATGTTGTAGCGTTAATAAATGAAACAATTTAACAACATTGCTTGTCAAAGTACCTATACCACTGAACAATTTTTTTTTTTTAAGCAATATTTTTAGTGGCCCAAGCGGGCAAGTGGAAAGTACGTTATGCTGGCCCGGGGTGTCTAAATAGTGCTTCCGAGCCAGCGGGCCATTTATAATGTCGAGCCCTGCTCTCTGTCACTGTGCATGTGTGTAATGTTTGTGTGCAAGTTAGACGGGGCCTGCGTGTGTGCCTGCGTGTGTGCCTGCGTGTGTGACTGTGTCTATGAGGGAGAAAGGAAAGCTCATTTTGGCCGCGGCGGGAAATTGATATTGACATAATACTCGATGTTCACGATGTGGTCATTTACGACATCGCATGGAGTGCAATCCACGATGTATCGTGTAAACTCGATATATCACCCAGCCCTAGTGTGTGTGTGTGTGTGTGTGTGTGTGTGTGTGTGTGTGTGTGTGTGTGTGTGTGTGTGTGTGTGTGTGTGTGTGTGTGTGTGTGTGTGTGTGTGTGTGTGTGTGTGTGTGTGTGGGGGTGGGGGTGGGGGTGGGGGTGTGTGTGTGTGTGTGTGTGTGTGTGTGTGTGTGTGTGTGTGTGTGTTCAGTCTCTGGCTTGTATTTATATCCATCCTCCTCCCTGAGCTCTTTAATAAAAGCAACCCTGCCAAAAAAGTTTTCTTCAAACCAGTGACTCACGCCAATTTCCAAATCTTAAGAGCCTCTGAGCACAGACATGTAGTCCAAGAAAAGCAGAGTGAAATTGTCTTTGTTACCTGTGTGATTTCAGGCTCGTCAGTCGGTCTGGGGTCAGAAAATAATCTCTGGGCAGTTTCATATGATTTTCTTCACCACGCAACCAGAGAAATATTTGGCATCCAAAGATATGTTTGGTTGACATTTGATTAGAATTCACTTTTTTGCAGATGATATCAGAGTTTACAGTACCGTACATTATGTTTTGTATGTTTGGTATCCATTTTTTATTGTATCATTGACTATTCATGCCACACTTTCAAACCTTAACAACATAACTGATGTCTTTCAAAATGACACACCAAATAAAAAAAGCTCATGTTTGATGTTTAACGTTTGTTTGAAACTCCAGCACCTAATATTTGGGGATGTGACAATAAATTAATCACAGAATATTTATGATTCACAAATTGAAAATGACTGATAGATAAGAGATTTCATCTTTTAGTTACAAACACATTTCTATCAGCCTCATTCTCCTACTGCTCTTTGTAATGCAGATTTATCCAATTTCCCAGACATCACTGGCACCTGCTTCCTTTAAAAATACATTGAAAACATTTTGAAGAGACTGTGCTCCTGTATTTAGGGTTGTAACACATGGTGTTTAAAAATGGATACTGTAAATGTTGTATCACCTCGAAAACACCAGGGAAAACCTTATGACTCCCATTCACCTTCCAGTTGAAATAAAGTCGGCACTGTCAGTGGGAGATGAAACACGGGCTATTATTAGTTTGGAGTAAAGATGAAGAAAGACTTTGCAGGTATTTTTAGCCGCATAACTTCATATCTTCCTAGCTGTGTTTTAAAGAAGCCAGGACTAGAACCAGCTCGTTTTTAGTTTTTCATCCACAAAAATCTGTATTCAAATCTTCAGGCACTGGTAGCCAAAAACTATATCGACACCACTGCAAATGGAGATCATTTACATCAGGGATGGGCAACTTTGATGGTGGTGGGGGCCACATAATTGATGTACTGGCCACCAGGGGGCCGCATATTCACTTGTAACACACACACACAAATTCCATGTATTGTATGTAATTATTAACAAATATACTAAGTCTTACATCTTCATTAACATTTTACAATCTTTCAGGGAACATCCTCTAATAAGCTCACTAAACAAATATCAGTTCACAGAAATGTTATTTAATTTTTACAAGTGTCATGTTTGTATTGAACAGGTTATTTAACAGTGGAATAAAACTATTTTAAACTATTGGAAAGCACGGAAAATGTGTGTGCATTGAGATTAACCATTAAGATGACATAAACATGAAGTCATGAACACTAACCCATACATTAGTTGTCTAACTTGAACCTAAGACACTTGTAGCCTGTCTCTGAATTCCCCTTATTCCACAATAAGGGGAATGTCAACACAGACACCTGTCAGCCCGCACTCTGCTGTTCCTCAGCGCCGGTATTTGAAAACAGTACTACAAGTAAAATTGAAAGAATTTTTTTTTTTTTTAAATGTTATTACGTTGTTTATAAATTAATCTGAGGGCCACAAAAAGAGGAGGTGGGGGCCGCCATTTGCCCATCCCTGATTTACATGATGATATAAAAGGAATTAATTAATATAAAATGGTGATGTCAGACATTGGTTAATTGTTGGTTGGTTTTAAAGAAAATCTCAAACCCTGTCACCATATTGGCAGTTGGAAAATTTGGTAACATAAAACCAGGGTCAAATATGATTTAAAAACAATATATATATCGGTAGTTTTTAATGTTGGTGATAGGAATTTGAGCTATTGGCCTCCTCTTCCTCAAGTCTCAAGATCAATTTGTATTATTTTTTTATGTTGTTTATTTGCTTGTAAAGCACTGTGAAAATCCTTATGTAAATGTCATCTATTATAATTATTGTTATTATTTTTTTTATTTGTATTATTATTAATAGTAGTAGTAGTTGTAGTATTAATAGTATTATTATAAGTATTATTATTGTTATGCATTTTGAGTTTTTTAATCACTCATGTAGTCAGATAGTTCTTGAATACATAATATTCCTGCTAGTCCATTAGGCATATGTGACCTGCTCCATCGAAATCAGTCGCATTGAACCGAAGACACATTTTGAGTTGTATACACTACTGGAAAGAGGAGATTCCTAGCTTTCTAATGATATCAGGATTGTTTTTTTACTCCAAATATTAAGCAAAATATGTCAAATTATATAATGACAGTCACCGAGTCATCATTTTGAGAAAAAGGCCTTCAAAGTTTCCTCTTCTCTGGAATCCATCGATCTGATTGATTATTAGCGGAGCAAATAATCACAAGCTTCAAAGTTGTATTTATCATCTGAATTTGCCGAAACAAGTTCAATATTCTTAAAGCCAAGGCTTTGTTTATTTGAAATCAGATGAAAAGAAACGTTCCCGGACCCTGCCGTGTTATCTATGATTACTATATGCCTTACATTCCTAATTTCAGCGGGAGAGAGAGGGGGGCGGCGCTGTGGAACAGCAGGGTGCGAGTAAGAGGTGCTTGTCATCTTCCCTTTACAAGCTACAAAAATGTATTTATCGTGTTTTTTTTTCGAAATAAAGGTTTCATATTCTGAAAGCCAGGACTTTGTTTATTTAAAATCAAACAAAACATCCGAACCCCCGAAAAACAATTTTTTTATGCAAATCCACGTTTATTTTGAAATGAGCCGTTGCGATATCCGACTGATTTCGATAGAGCGGGTCACATATAAGCTTCTCGCTAGAAATCTAATCAAAAAGCATTTTAATGGCCAAACTATCCTACAATTTAGGATTTTCCAGAGAGGGTTATTTGTGAATATACGACCCTCCGGAGCGTTTGCAGTTAACGGGAGCATCAGCCCATATGCCGCAAATTGTTGTTTCTTACACGACCACTAGAGGTGCTAAACTTTAATACAGTGAGTGTTTTTCTGCACTACAATATTTAAAATGCAACTCGTGGAGCGGTAATGAAATAGAATGGAGTCTCTACAGCAGTGGTCACCAACCTTTTTAAGCCCAAGATCATCGACCTCGGCCTAGGTGAAAGGCGAGATCTACCTATTGCAGAATTGAGTGAAAAAGACGGCCCAGACAATGCTTCCAATTTGAGGCCTTTTATATAGGCTAATTGCATCTGATTTACTGTTACAATGAAGGCTCCATAATCAGCTCACGGCATATAGGCAGGGGTAAAGTGCTATTGGGGGGCGGACCTCACCTCACCTCCTCAAGGGGGGTCCGGGGGGATGCTCCCCCGGGAAGATTTTTTTTTAAATATTGAAGTTGAAAGCATCAATCTGGTGCACTTTGAGAGCAATATGAAGATATCTATGGATTCATCTCTCAGCACCCATATGAAACAGAACTGTAAACAGATTTTCTTTTTCTTTATGGATATTTTACAAATCACATTAAACTGTATTCTTGTTTTACTGCCATATAGTATTTCATACCTGTTTTTCATTTATTCTCTTATTGTTTGTATAACTATAATGATCATATGAAGGTGTGCCGCGTAAATAATCTTTTGAATAATTTGTGACACAACTGTTCTAAACACTCAAGAGTCCTTTAGCTCACCTGAGCCCCTCAGTCTGACAGGAGAGGACTCTCCTCCAGCTTGTTGTGGAAACAGCTCCTTATGTCCGTTAGTGCAGCTAGCTAACCAGATGCTAACATCACGGTCCCCGCTAGCACCGGTCCCTCTCTCTCCCTCACTCCCTCTCTCCCTCACTCCCTCTCTATCACACTAAATGCGCTATCGCCACACACACACAGAGCCGAGCTTGAATGACACAAGCACACGTGTATTTCCATGCAACTCTCTGATTGGTCTGGTGTGTTGCCTCTGTTGCGTTCACCGAACATGGGAAATTACAGACCTGCCGTCGTCTCTTGTGTCATGATGAGGTTCACGTAAAGCACGGTTAATGTATTACATTATTGAGGTGTCTCAAATATACGTCAATCAAGTGGCACCTGCTAACGCGGTGGTGGATGATAGGTTTACATCTAAAAACGTATTTTTCAAACATTATTATTTTAATTTTATTTTCTTTCTTTTGTTACTTTTTTTTTTAACGGTCCGCGATCTAACCGCACCGGTCGATCGCGATCGACTGGTTGGCGACTACTGCTCTACAGCATTGCCCTCCATGACGCAGTGCTCAATTTTGAGTAAGAATACAAATTGTGAGCCAGAAGGGATTATCATGACTGGCCTGAATGTGAATAGTATTTGTGTATGTGTCAATGTGTTGTGTGTGAGTGTGTGCCTAAAGGGTGTGTGTGTGTGTGTGTGTGTGTGTGTGTGTGTGTGTGTGTGTGTGTGTGTGTGTGTGTGTGTGTGTGTGTGTGTGTGTGTGTGTGTGTGTGTGTGTGTGTGTGTGTGTGTGTGTGTGTGTGTGTGTGTGTGTGTGTGTGTGTGTGTGTGTGTGTGTGTGTGTGTGTGTGTGTGTGTGTGTGTGTGTGTGTGTCTTGAAAAGGAAGACAAATGTTCTGTAGCTACTGAGGCCAATGATTTCATTCAGCTAACAGCACAGAGGACATTCTGAAGAAACAGAGAGCGTGTGTGTGTTTGTATGAGTGTGTGTTGTATGGGGGTTGGAGGTGGGTAAGTGAGAGTCATGATTATAAAGCACACAAAGAACGTGTAATTGCAATATGAATGTATTTTTTTTCACTATATCCATTGTGACTATAGCTCATAATAAGCTGCTGAACAATCAACCTATTTGGTCGTTTTTTGGAGGAGGACAGGCTGATTTAAAATAAACAGAGATGAATTTGCAAATTTCACTTTAACTGTCAGATTTTTTATTTTAATGAGGACATATTATGCCAATTTCCAAGTCCATAATCATGTACAATGCGTTGGAGCACTAGCCAATAGAAGCGTAAGTGTAACATAGTCATGTCACTATGTTACACTTACGCACAATAAAACCCATTTACATGCAGAAAAACCTATATAATAGACTAAAGCAGAATAGGACCACTTTGACATGTAGCCCTGAAGGAGCATGCTTTACTTCCCAATACTTGTGAAGGAATTTGGGACAAACAAACCCAGGGGCCGAGGAATGAGGCCAGGGAATAAAACAGGAATTCCATGGTAAAAGTCAACAGAGATAAACGGGCAAATGTCACTTTTAACCTAAAAACAAACACCTTCCTTCCCCTCTTTCTTTCCCACCGTCTATCATGTCTCTTTCTTTCAAACTCTTCACATCTCTCCTTTGTTTGCCTCCCCCTCCCTCTTACACACTTTCTCTCTCCTAATATACTCCTTCCCTCTCTCTCAATGTGTACCTCTCTCCCTCTCTCTCTCGGGGGTTGAGCGGTTGTAACGTAAGCGCCAGTCATCTCTGATCATCGCCACTGTGTTCCCTGAACGTTCAGCAGTCCACATCTCTCCCTGTGTCTCTTCCTCTCTCCTCTCTCCGTCTTCTTCTTCTTCTCTCTTAGAGTCTCTGGTCTCTCTTTTCCTCTCCTCTGTGGATGTGACTCTAATGAGGAAAATTTGATGTCTGCTGTCATGTTTTGCGGTCTGAAGAGGGACGTAGGGGCAAACAACGTTGGTGAGTGCAGAACCCATGAGGGAAATTCTTTCAGTGATTACATTTAAGTCATTTATTTGTTCAGTCATTGGTGTTGAGCTCCGGCAGTTGAGGTGATTCTGAACTACATTTCCCAGAAATCACATCATTCAAATATTACTTAAAGGTTCTGTGGCATCTTCTTGCGTGGATGTTCTGTAGCAGGTTTCTGTAAGTGGTGCTCTTTTCCTTGTTCAGCTTTTTTTGTCAATTTAGTTTTTTGCTTTTTGTTTCCGCTATTATTTTTCAAACCAACCTATATTGACTCTATATATTGTACAGTACAGAGATGGGGTCGTTACTAAAAAAAAGTAATATGTTACATATTACATATTAGTTTAAAAAAAAGTATAATATGAACTACTTCGTTACTCTCTACATAAAGTTGCTCGTTACTTTGCTCGTTACTTTACTCGCAGGGCCGGCCCGCCCCTCCCTACAGGCAGATCATGCAGACTGCGAAAGTTTCAAATGTTCTCTTTAGTTCAGTTTCCATTGTCGCATAAGACTGATCCAGATAGCTCCTGAATGTTTTCCTATCTGACCATGGCTGTCCTCTGTCTCCTGCTATCTGTATTTTGCGCAGTATATCTCTGAACGATGGTGATTTCACTTTGCAAATGGGCAACATTTCCTCTACTATGAAGGATGCTACAAGCCTGTCCCTCTCTGCTTTGGTTACCGGTCCTCCAAATTCTAATTTTTGCTGCTTCGGAGTCGGAGTCAGCGCACTCACAACATCCTCACTCTGGGTTTGGGAGTCCTTAGCTATTAGCTTCACCTTAGCATGTGTTCTTTTCAGGTGTTTGTTGAGGTTTGACGTGGTGTTTACAGCAGTGGATAACAGCTTCTGGCCTGGACACAGTTTGCACCTCACCGTCACATTCCTGTCTATTCTTTGGACGAACTCAAAATAAGGGGCATACCTCCGCTCCACCCCTCAAAAGTTATCGCTGACCCAGCCATGTAATGCAGCACTGCACGTTGAGATGTGGAAACGCAAGTCATGCAGATTACGTACATATAAACCTGTGGCGGAAACCCCTCTTGTCTGTCAGTGTGATTATGACTGATTTGATAAAAGTAACGAAGTAACGCGTGTCGGGGAAATGTTAGTAACTGTAGTGTGATTACTGAATTATACGCGTTACACTATTCCGTTACCGACAAATTTAATATTATTACAACTCTGGTACAGTACACATGGAACTGGTTATTTCTTGTAAAAGTATTGGATTTTGCTTCTGTTATATGTGTAGAAATAGTCTTAGGCCTACTGTGTATGCAAAGTAGAATAAAGCCTTATGCTTGTCAAAAGCGTATTAAATCATATTGATACTCTTACGTATGTTGTGATAGCAATGTTCTTCTTCATGCATCATGTTGTGTATGAGCACCAAAGTGAGAATTTCTTTTTTTTCAACATCTTTCTTTCCCTTGATTATGCTACCACCAGGAACATGTCAAGCAGCCCAATAGCAGCATTTTCTTGGTTACGTGTTTTACGACAATGACAAACACACACAGGTAGGACGCTTATCTTGCTTAGAAAGATTAAAAAAGAGTTTAATATGGAGGAAAATACAAATGTCTACGCAGGGAATTAATAGTTTTCATGTGTGTTGATCTGTTGGATCGTTGTAGATGATGGGACTTCACTTTGGTCCCTGTTGAACATTCAATCTTTAAGTGTCTCCAGTGGTATAACCAGCTGTTTCTGTTCCTACCAACAATACAGTATATTTTGCTGCTAATTCATTAGAAAGAAGAAGAACGCTTTGTTACACTTCACATTTGTTTAAATATGATTTGATAAGACTGAAGTTTACTTGAGTGAGCCATCATTTTTACCAAGGTCAGCATTAGCATAGTAGGCAACGCTCATTGCTTGTCAACAAATACAATGATTCTCACCCTTCCACCCACCCACCCATCCATCCATCCATCCATCCATCCATCCATCCATCCATCTTCTCCTGCTTATCCTAAGGTGGGTCATAGGGCTGCCATGGTAAAAGGCATTCCTAACGTTCCTTATCCTAACAACATTTTCCAGATCTTCCCGGTAGTCCCTCAGGCATTCCCAGGCCAGGCGAGATTCAAAATATTTCCATAGAGTGCTGTGTCTACCCCAGGTAAATCTCCATTGGAGGCATCCAGGAGGCATCCTGATTGAAAGCCTAAATTAAATGTCATCAGATGCCCAAACCACTGTCACCTCTTGTGACGGCAATGTCATTATTCTAGTCAGTCCCCAAATCTCATGGCCATAGGGTCAGAACATTACGGAAGAGGATTGAAGTCAGGATGCTAAGAAAAAAATCGTAATTCTGACCTCTCAGATCTAAAAAGAAAATTGGCCTGAACCCTCTTATGCATAACTTACAGATGTACTGTCAAAATGAAAACATGTTTGGTTGAAAATGTTATAGTGATTTTAAATAACTTTGTAGTAAGCTCATCCTGATTGGGGACTATCAAGCGTTCTAAATACCCTCATAGTCAAAATGTAAAACAAGCAAATATGAACCCAGCACTAAGCAGGTTTTATTATTTTCCTCTCTCAACTATACAAGCAGAGTTTGAGATATGCATCAGAGGTATTAATAAGGTGAGCGCAATCCTATTTCATGCACCAATGAGCACGGTGGGAGCTATATTCTCTTCTATGGCCTCAGAGACTAACTAAGCTGATAGCTGTTCAGGGGAATGAGCTCAGGAAGCCACTCTCATTTATTGTAGTTTTATGTAGATTCAGACTCTATAGAGGTCTCCCATTTCACTGGATGCTTTGTTAAAAAACACTGCTGCACTTTGGCTTCATCCTCAAGAGGGATTCATTGGAAAAGTCAAGCAAAAGAGCTTTGGAGAAAAGCAGGTCAAGATACATTTTAGAAGATTTATGTTTCAATTAAGTTCTATGTTACTGTTGGGCACATGCCTGTTCATTATAGCCTGCGTTGTTTATAGGATTGATGTAATGTTTTTATCACTTGAAGATATGAGCACATAAAAGCGGAGGAGAAATGGGGAACATTTGAATGATGAGGGGTTAATCGCCAACTTGGCTTTCCGCCAAATACACAAGTTGATTCACTTTAGCATTACTGAGCTTACCGCGCTGAGAATTTAATAGAGACTGTGGCGAGACGGTGAGGGTGTTGGATGTTATCATCAGCTGTGCACAGGGCTGCCAACATTTGAGTTCAGCTTGGAGTGAGATATTTTTTTGGGTGAACCGAAAAAACCAACATTCATGTGTGCAGTGTTACAAATGTATTGAACATGTACAAACTAGGGTTTTCCATTAATGTACCGGGCGCTACAGTGGAATACGCACACACAGTGTACCCGCGACTCAATGAAGGTTCGATAATCAGCTCACAGCATATAATGCCATATAGGTGTAAGCAGAGGTAAAGTGCTATTTTATAAGTGGGGGGGGGATTTTTTTTTTAAATATTGAAGTTAAATGCATCAAACTGGTGCACTTTGAGAGCAAAATGAATTTATGGATACATCTCTCAACATCCATATAAAACAAAACTGTGAACAGATTTTCTTTTTCTTTATGAATATTTTACAAATACCTCACCTTTTAAACTGTATTCTTGTTTTACTGTCATATAGTATTTCATGACTGTTTTTCATGAACTATTTAAACCCTCAGAGAGTCCCTTACCTCACTGAGCTGTAGTTATCTCTCTCAGTCTGACAGGAGAGAGCTCTCCCTCTCCTTGTTTTATAAACAGCTTCTAATATCCGTTAGCGCAGCTAGCTAACCAGATGCTAACAACAACAATGCAAATAGTGAGTTTGGTAGAAATATACTGTATAATAGTAAAGTTATTCAAGATAATGCCATATTTATTGAAGATTTTACATTATAAATATTCCCCAAAATTATTCAAAAGCATTTTCTTCTTTTATATTTATACATTTATTTTGGACGAAAACTTAGCGTGAGGAAAGGCATGAGTGGCGTGAGTGTGTGAGATATGGGTTAATTGCGTTACTCTCACGCTCAATGCGTGAGTGTTGGCAGCCCTGGCTGTGCATGACACGTGCAGTTTCTCTCTGCTGTTCTCTACAAAATGCATTTCGCTCAGCGTGTTGTAACCATAATCCTCCAGGAGGGCGTCTGCTCTGTGGCTAGGAGCGTGACGGTGATACAAGCAAACAGCAAAAGATGAGAACTCATATTCACACAAACTGTACATGCACCTTCTGATTAAATGTTGGAGCTGTACAGATGTAGCGATTCATTTCAGACAGTTTGAAACGCGAGGGCCGTGATTGGTACGTGATCTGCCCTCGCTCAAGGGAAAACCTCCAGCTTGACTTGAGACCGCCCCCGTGATAGATAAATGTAATTATCATGAAGCCAGCTGCAATGGATCATTGATCCACCAGGGGGTGCAGTGGGGTTCCACACTGGAGCTCATGTGAAATAAAGTGAGATACAGTATGCTGGATGTACAGCGGAACTTTGTTAAGATCCATATGTCACGGATATCATACTACTGTGCTAAATAAGAGACATGTAATAATTTACAAAACATCACCATGTTGTTATTTAACAAAATAATTTTGTTATTCGAAAAAAACGAACGGGAGGAAATGCAGCCCGGCTCTCGATTTTTAGTCCTAATTTAATCATCATCTTCACCACGATCATTTATGTTTATGTTCGCCGAATTGACATGAAATCACTGACAAATATGAATATACTGTATTCAACTTCATTAAAACGTTATTAACGTGCCTAAACTCAGTAATTCACCAAAAATATGTATATTTTAATGGAGTGTCGTCGGTCGATCAGGATCCCAAAGTGTAGCGGAGGGATCCTCATCTGGATGAAGGGTGTTATTTTCCCCATAAAGAAAGAGTCGCTGCAAATTATCCCGCTTATTACATGGCCACATTCTCAACAAAGTAACGACATGACTCCCAATATTAATTGAAATGCTTTTATGGATTTAGAAAATGTTTTTATTGATTTAAAAAATATTTGTATGTATTGGTTTAAATTCACATGCATCCGCTAAGAAAAATAGTCCGTTGTTACAGTTTTTTAAACAGTCCGAATGAAACGGCAGCTCTAAGCTGTGTATTTACACAACTAATGGCCCATCAACCACAGCTCTCTCCCCCCTCCCCCCCTGATCTTTCTTCTCCAGCAGCTAAATTAACAGTAGGTTACTCTGAGTGACCATAGACTGTATGTGACAAGCTTACAGTTAGTGACGTAACAACACCATAAAAGCTGGTGGGTTGAAAGCAATACGGGAGGTAAAAATAACTACAATAATTGTGACTTATTTATTGTGGCTTTTATGTTTTTAGGTATAAAATGTTATGTAATTCAGGCTTATAGTTCTCCCTTCTCTAAAAGCCTTCAACAATGACAATATTCATTGTAATTTAATAAATCCTTCCAACACACATTGTAAAAAATAGCCTACTGTAAGTTAAGAAATCATTTCAATATGTACATCTTCTGATGTAACAACAATAACATTATAAATAGTAACATAGCTGAACATGGTATTGCACATTTAGCTTCGAGTGTTACTGACCTGAGATGTTTTTATTACATGAATTAAGGTGACTGAGGCTTTGGGATGCAAACTCATCAGGTATGAAAAAGGTGACAAGGATCCGAGCCCCCGGCTCCCCCACCCCACGGAATGACAGAGGATTTTAGCAGTCAGAACAACTAAAGCAGCAGTGTTAATAATAACAGAAACGCCAAAGAGTCACATCTAATAGAAATATATAAAAGCATTTATTTCAAATTGTGGAGCAGTCAGTTTATAATTTTGGCAGCACTGTTGAGCATTTTGAAAATGTATTTTCATGCCTCTGTGCAAGGCTTAAGTCTTTTTATCTTTATAGCCACATGGTGTAAAGTAACTAAGTTCATAAACTCAACAAGTACTATACTTGGGCACAATTTTGAAGATACTTGTACTTTATTTAAGTATTTCAATGTTTTGCTACTTTGTTCTTCTACTCCACTACAGTTCAGAGGTACATGGTGTACTTTGACTCCACTACATGTATTTAATACCTTTAGTTACTTTACAGATGTGGATGAATGATGTGAAATATAATCAAGTGTTAAATCAGACTTTAGTTCCACCTGGTGTAAATCCACAAGCAGTATACAAAGTACAGTACAGTATACAAAGTCATTCAAACTAGCTGCACCTTTACCAGCTTTGAGAACACTTTCATGATCAATCATTATAAAACATATCATATATATTATTCTGAAATGGACCAATCTGCACAATGGCTACTTTTACTGTCGCTACTTTCACTATATTTTGATGAGAATACTTTTCTACTTTTACTTGAGGAACATTTTGAATGCAGGACTTTTACTGTAACAGAGTATTCCTACACTCTGGGACTATTACTTTTACTCAAGTACAAGATCTGAGTACTTCTACTTTAACTCAAGTACAAGACCTGAGTACTTCTACTTTTACTCTAGTACAAGATTTGTGTGCTTCTACTTTTACTCAAGTACAAGACCTGAGTGCTTCTACTTTTACTCAAGTACAAGATTTGAGTACTTCTACTTTTACTCTAGTACAAGATCTGTGTGCTTCTACTTTTACTCAAGTACAAGATTTGAGTACTTCTACTTTTACTCTAGTACAAGATCTGTGTGCTTCTACTTTTACTCAAGTACAAGATCTGAGTAATTCTACTTTTTCTCAAGTACAAGACCTGAGTACTTCTACTTTTACTCAAGTACAAGATCTGAGTAATTCTACTTTTACTCAAGTACAATATATATACTTATACCACCTCTGTTTATAGCCTATGAAAAAAACTATTAGAAATAGAAGGCTAAAGCTAACGTTAGCAGATAGTGACAATGTATGCTAGCTAGCTAGCTCAACGATTCCTTAAATAATAGTGCCACAGAAAAACTTTTCAGTTCACATCACGCTCTGCCGCTCCGACAGGGAGCTCTGCTCTGAACACCTGAACAGCCCGTTCTAACAGCTGTTCACCAGCGGTCCAGTCTGTGCCACAGTGACTCCGGACGCACAGTTAATATTAACGAACGCACCCCTAGGTAATGTAGCTACTGAAGCTAGACCATCATCTCGGAGCAGCAGAGCCTTATTATACATCCATGAGCAGAGCCGACAGGCAGGAAGACTCGAGCACACAGCTCGTACTTCATTATAATATATAAAAAAAGAACACCATGCGTGTCATGATGGCACATAATAGCTCACGGCCGCAGATTACTCCGGGTCCCAGCCCCCCCCATACCCCAAAAATATTTGTATTGCAGATCTACATGAATCACACAAACGACTTATTTTGGATTCAAAATGGCGAATTTCGCCGAAAGGTGACAAGTTTGCATCACTGAACATAGACAGAGCACAACTGAAACATAACATCTGAAACGATGTAACAACATAATACACTTTTCGGGGATGCTTGGGATGTGAGGAGTGAGGGACACGGCTTAGAACGGGCGTGTCGCCTGGCAGGACAGGAGAGTGTGTGCACCAGTCTGCCTTGATCTATGAATTCATGTCCGTGACACTCACTGCTGCCCACAGCTATTTTATAGACGGAAATTCCTTCACTTCATGAAAGTGTTTTAACCACACACACCTCTACACACACATGACGGGTGTTATTTTCCCCATAAGGAACAAGTCGCTGCAAATTATCCCGCTTATTACACGGCCAAATTCTCAACAAAGTAACGACATGACTCCCAATATTAATTGAAATGCTTTTATGGATTTAGAAAATGTCTTTTATTGATTTAAAAAATAGTTGTATGTATTGATTTAAAAAATAGTTGTATGTATTGATTTAAATTGACATGCATCCGCTAAGAAAAATAGTCCGTTGTTACAGTTTTTTAAACAGTCTGAATGAAACGGCAGCTCTCAGCTGTGTATTTACACAACTAATGGCCCATCAACGAAAGCTCTCTCCCCCCCTCCCCCCTTAATGTTTCTTCTCCAGCAGCTAAATTAACGGTAGGTTACTCTGAGTGACAAGCTTACAGTTAGACACAACACTGTCATTGCAAGTGACCCTCAGTTAGTTGACTTTTATGTTCAACTGCTAAATTCATTACTGATAAAAAAAGGCTTCTACTGTACCTAATTACCTTAACACTAGAACCGCCAGAGGTTTTTGTATAGGCCTACCTAAACCTGTCAAATCCCGCTAGTAGAATGCAATTTTTAACAACATAGGGTGCTACGTAACACACTTTCAGGAAAAGTCAGGGACTGGGAGACTTTAATATTTTATTGAAATAAAGTTACATTGCACACACAAAACACACATCACACAAATTGACCCGATTGGCGGTTCTAGTATTAAATAAACTCGCTAATTAATTAAACCAGTTCAATACGCATTATTCTTATTCTTATCATTCTTTATGAGCGCAGAAATAGTCTTAAAATCAGATCTGTTTTTTAAATGAAATCTGACGGCAGGCAGTTAGCTCTGATCACCTATGACAAATGCGCCACACCTAATCGCTGGCCATTCAGCGACAGAAACTGTTCGAAATGGGAGGGAGCTAGGAGGAGCTTGGCTCCCCCAAAGAGGGAGGGAGCCCCCCTGAAGGCTGACTTTGAGATAAATAGGGGGAGCCCAAAACAATCGTGCATATTTGTGTCACACAGATTAGAAATGTTGAGTTTCTGTAAATAACAGTTCTTGAAATAAATAATAGTTATTGTTCATTACAGTTTCTGAATATTTGTTTTATATTTGTGAATATGTCTGGGTGTTGCCATCTGTATGTGGCGGCGCTGCATTCTTACTTACGTTGCTATGATTATGGCGGTGATGCCGGCGCGGTATTTGAAATGTTCATATTGATATTTTTTTAACTCTGGCTGTGTAATAAAAAAATATGGCAAAACGAAAACAGCCAAGCGTCACAGCTTTTGGATTCACAAGCAAAGAAGCGAAGGAGTCTAAACATGACAACGTGAACGGAAAACAACTTTTAGTTGGCCGGCTGTAAGCGGCGTTAGGGTCGAGTTTGACAGCTCCACACCGAGGGAGAGGCCTGCCGATGCGGAGCCTGAAGAGGCTTCAACAACGGCCACATCCGCCGGCATAGTGAAACCGTCTGTATTAGTAGAAGAGTGTTTTTATAGCAATTGATCGCATCCGCGCTGCTGCGCCAGTCAACAGAGCGTGCGTGTGACATATTTAGTAGCAGGATGTGCTCTGAAAAATAGGGCTCCCCGAAAGCAAATGGGTAATTCGAAAACTGACAGAGCTCCCTCTATACAAATCAAACTGTAGACGGTGTGAAAGCACCTATTGTTTTAAATAATGGTCGGAATGTGACCTGTGAGCCTTCTGAATTACCGTGGGACAGCACATTCTAAACTAAAATGTTCAATCAATAAAGTAACATCTTATCTTATCTTAATAATATCTTCATATTAATAATAATAATAAATCATACAGTATGTGTCCGAAAGGGAGCAGGAGAAGGCAAACACAAAAATATACTGCATATTAAAGCAAACGATTGTAAAGGTTAAAGTATGAGCATAACAAATAAAGAAGTGTAATGTAAACATTTACATTATAATTATGATTATTTAATATATAAAGACTATATATTATTGAATTACAAGATTAGATATACTTTAGTTGATCTAAAATATTGATGTGTTCAAATGCTCTTCAAAACACAACTGAAAGTCCATGAAACTTGTCTTTCTGTATTTGTGAATGAAGCGCCATCTCCTGGTTAAAACCTGAAATTGAAAATCTGGCAACACCCTCTTGGAAAATAGTGGGAGGGCTTAACATTCCTCTATACTGGTCTTTGGCAGGCCGTAGGCAGGAAGCTGTAAGCTGGAGTCCGAAATTCAGTGCTACATCTGTAGGTGCACTTGAATGCGTCATATAAATATCTCTGTGTTTTTGTCATTTGCTTCTCAGTTTCTCCCTCCGTCATTTACATTTACACAAGGCCTTTAGATAACGCTCGATTTCAAGCGGCTTACAAGCAGTGCTCAGGTACGGCAGCTCACACGGGCCAAATCATGTGACATATTAATGAAGGGTCTTTGCTGAACCTTGTCAACAGAGTTCTCTGAGCATCATGTCTGATCTGTGGAATAGTGTTGGCAGAAATAAACTAAACTGTTATTTCAAAGGTGTTTTTGATGTTTCATTTTCCTGCCCTACACTTGCCAAGCTGTTTCCTCCTCATGCCTGCTTCTGTTCAGCTACGAGATTTCCTTGTTTTACGAGGTTTGCCTTCCTATTACGGAGGCTTTTGTGTCATATGTGTCAAACGATTTAAAAGTAGAACTCAGAACAGACATCATTTTCTTTTTTTATTCGGCAAACATGAGGTTGGTTGTATCGGTGTGCAGTCAGTATGTTCATGGTTTAGGTGGTCTTGGCTTTTTAGAGGTTAATAAAGCAAAAGCTTTCAGTTTTTGTCAATAGCAGAATTTGGACAGTACAAATCATGTATGTAATACTTGTGAGGGAGCATTCAGTTCCAGGATGAAAGGATTTAATTCTGGTTGAATGATGAGTGTGTATCTTACATACTTTTATGCATGAGAGTTTATTTCACGTTACAGATCTGTAGCCCAAGAAAAAACATAAATCGTTTCTTCGTTTTTTCGGACGTGAACAAAATAGACCTATTTTTAGTAAGCAAATGGGAAGGGTTGATGTGTTTATAGAGTGACACAGTTGTTTATAGGGTACAGATCGGAGTAGATGAATCAACAACACATGAAACAACAGTGGCTAGCTAAGGCCTTGTTAACAGTTTGTCATCTCAAAGGCGTTTACAGGCCCAAGTTAACAAAGAAAACAGGAGAGAGATTCTATAATAATAATAATAATAATAATGCATTTGATTTATATAGCGCTTTTCACGACTCAAAGACGCTTTACAATATGAGGGAGGGTAGACAAACAAGGACAAGCAAACAAGTAAGTATAGTAAAATAAATAAAAAGGCAGTCAAGAGGAAATTGATTGAGAGGAGGGGGGCTTATGGGTAGGCAGAGTTGAAAAGATGTGTTTTGAGGCGGGACTGAAAGACTGTGAGGGACTCAGAGTCACGGAGATCTTGGGGGAGGGAATTCCAGAGCCTAGGAGCTGCCACTGAGAAGGCTCTGTCCCCAAAGCTGCAGAGTGTGGATGTGGGAATGGATATCTATCTAGTGATTAAGGCTCAGGATTGTGTTTGGAATGGATGACTAGTACTTGTACAGGTTACTCCATTAAGCGTATGATGGAGAGAGGATAGCTGCATGTCATTTCTAACTTTGCTGTTTCCAGAAAATAGCCTTGCCTTGGTTACCTTTTGAATTGAATGTGCAGTAATGTTTTAGAGGATATTTTGCCCAATGATATCAAAAATAGTGTTTACGGAACTATAGTTATATATATTTTTTGTTAATACCAAAAGATCTCCTTGATCTTCACCATGCCATAGTTGCTATATGCAGCAATTGTAAGGTAGAAGTCAAAACGTTATCCTTAAAGTGTATTTTTTAATATGGGTAGTCTTAACCTCGCAATAAAGTGCGTCTTTAAAGTGTGTACGATTGGTTAACTACTTGCCGATAGTGTGTCAGTTGTTAAAGCCAAATGTTTTTATTTTCAGCTACAAGGTGGAGCCTCAACAGATGTGGGTTGAGATTCCTTCAACCCATAAATTAATCAAACACACCTCTCAATACATTTATATAAAAGGTTTTACCATCTCACAATAAAGAATCAACTTTTAACTTTGAATGGAATGAATAACTCATGCAGTGCATTAAAAATGTACAAAGGTTAAAACAAGTGGTTATGGGAAATGTAGTCTTACCGACCCAACATTATTTTGGAATGTTCCAGAAACAAAAACGTTTAGAGCTTTGAGAGAACAGAGGTAAAAAGACAAAAAAGAAAACCCATGTGCTCATTAGAGATAAAGCGGTGGTGATACCAATCTTCATCACCCCCCCCCCCTCCTCTCTGCCCTGAACCACCCCTTCCCACCAGATCCATACAGGCTGCAATTAACCACAACAGAGAAGCCATTAACCATCCTAATTACTGCTTGTTCCTTCCATAGCCGCTCTATATGTGTGGGCGAGAGTTGTGTGAGTGAATGTGTATGTTTGTGTGTGTATGTGTGTGTGTGTGTAAGGTACAAGTATTAGTTTTGCTCATAGTGTCCTTTGCTTTTTCAATGTATTTTTCACATACTGTGTGTGTTGTATTTGTTAATGGTGAGGGGGATACATGGTTAATGTGTTCTTTTTTCCTCTTGCGTGTGTGTGTGTGTGTGTGTGTGTGTGTGTGTGTGTGTGTGTGTGTGTGTGTGTGTGTGTGTGTGTGTGTGTGTGTGTGTGTGTGTGTGTGTGTGTGTGTGTGTGTGTGTGTGTGTGTGTGTGTGTGTGTGTGTGTGTGTGTGTGTGTGTGTGTGTGTGTGTGTGTGTGTGTGTGGCTATGTGTGCCAGCAGACAATAGCTAATTACACATCTTCACCGCCTTCAGCATCATAATGACTGCAATCAGATGCCTTGGCATTCAGAAACTCAGAGTGTGTGTGTGTGTGTGTGTGTGTGTGTGTGTGTGTGTGTGTGTGTGTGTGTGTGTGTGTGTGTGTGTGTGTGTGTGTGTGTGTGTGTGTGTGTGTGTGTGTGTGTGTGTGTGTGTGTGTGTCTGTTTTGCATTGGCTTTCTGTGCACGAGTACTGTGTGATCAACATGTCCTCATGCTTAAATTATGCTTAAATAGGTCATGTGTCTAATGACTCCATGAGTGTTTTCTCATCGGCCACTGTTAATGAACACATGAATTGTAAATGTGAAATGGTATCAATATCATACATGATGTCAGCAAGCAGGAAGACATTTGAAATGTGATGTATGGGAGTCAATAATAGGGCTAAACACCCTTTCTTGGTTTTGACATTGAATGGATTTAGCGTGTTTAGTGATCTGTCTTATTGTCACTAAATCAAATGTGAAGTATTTTTATTTAAAACTAAACTAACACTGTGTTAGTTTATTTCACATCTCTTAGTATAAAGGCTTAACAGCTTGGAATTGTAGTTTTTCGACATTGTACATTGAAGAAAGACATTTTGTATTGTCAGTTTTTCTCAAATGTTCTGCCTCCCCAGACAGAAGATTACTTCCAATTGAACAGTGGAGCTTTTGATCTAACACCAGTCTTGAGGGTTAGTCTGATCCCAACTCTCTATGAAATTCATGTGATCAGGCCCGTGCACAAAGGCCTGTTGCCCTGCAAATATAGAAGTGTCTTTTTCAAATGTAGTTATTTAATCAATAAAATGCGCAGACACAAAGCAAAAACAAAGCCTCTGTCTAATATGCCTTATCTAAGGAGAATGTGTCAACCTTTATAAATGTGTGCCTTAGTATTTTATGCTAGGTGAATTATATTAAACTTATCTGATGGCACATAGTAATAAAATGCCATACATTATCAGCCTCTTCTTAGTGCCTGTTATTACTGAAGCATTATCCCATAATACCTTAATTACAATTGTTGTATTTTAGTTCCTGTTTGAATAACAGGAATAAAAAGTAAGCCATGCAGAACTTTTTGTGAAAATAAAGATTGATGATATGCACAATTTGATACGTTTTCTGATGGAATAAGGTTGGTTTGGAACAGGAGGATTCTCACACCTGTAGTTCTGCTAATTCTCTGTATTGTCGCAGTAGATAAACAGGTGTTTGCTCCTTTATCTCTTCACCGTGTTGCATTGTGACGCCTACCTGCAGCTTCCCTGAATAGTTGGTTGATTATAATTGCGTGTCGGCTTGAATGCCTTATTTAACTAAATGAAACAGGGAGAGTGCATTACTTCTCTCAATTCAACTCCTTTCAATGGCATCTTCTGTTTCCTTTCATGTACGCAGATAAGACTGGCTGAGTGTTGCCGATTTTTTTTTCAGCCGCTTCACTTTTAAATGCAGACAATAGCAGCTGTCAGCTGCACGATACACACACACACACACACACACACACACACACACACACACACACACACACACACACACACACACACTCCTCTAGCTTCAGCTGTACCAGTACTTATTACGTCTGACAACAAAACGTCATACATAGTCAGCATTATTATGTTAATATCCTCTATTGTGTACAGAGCTAGTACCTTCTGGACATGTTGTTGCAGCCTGGCAAACTCATTGTTATTTGGAGATTTTCATTTAGTACTTTTTACTTAGTACTCTGTTTTCACAATATGAAGAAAGAGATAAAACTCACTTTCAATTCTCAGACAGTAGGGACAGAGTGTGCTGCTGTTGTTATAATAATGCATCAATATTTGTTGGAGTGAAACACTGAACATATGCATTTATTTTTAATCCATTTCTTCATCGTAATTTACTTCATTTTAAAAGCAAGATATCTCTCAAAATGTCTTCCGTTATATCTCAAATTCAAAGGCTTGATTGTCCTATGCAAATTGTATTAAGGGTACATTCGGCATTATACGTCTTAAGGCTTTTGTTCCTCCAACAATGCAACATACAATATATTTAAAGTGGCCCTATTATGCTTTTGGGGGTTTTCTTCTATTGGCTAGTACTCCAGCACATTGTATGTGATAAACTAAGGGGCGGGATATCTCTACAAATCACAACAGAGCCAGCCTGCTAACCAATCAGAGCAGACTGGGCTCTGACAGAGGGTGACAAATAAAGCACTTATTTTAACATTGGAACCATGTGACAGTAAAGACCATAAAGACAAATATGAACCTGAGAATGAGCATATTATGGCACCTTTCAGGACATAAAAAGAAAGTAGGGTCAGAGAAATGTATGCAATGACAATAGGTAAACTACATGATTGTAAGATAAGATAAAAACAGGATGTTATTTAAATGCCGCACAGGATAGTAAAATACTGTATATTGTAATAACGTGTAAATAGATACTGTAAAAACAAGTGAGTGTTCCATACGTTCTTTATATAACTAAGAGGTCGTGTTGTTGAATCCTTTTTACCCTATCGCAAGTAGAAAGGCACCCATAGTAAGCTACAGAATAGTTTGAACATTTGCTTAAGTGTGTGTGGGAGTAGTGGTGTATACATTGATTGATCCATCACAGCAGTAATGAATACATGAGGGGGAAGACTTTCTATGTTGAAGGTAAACCGATTGTTTTCTACCATAAGAGCTTTAATAACTCTACATGGTCTTAAAGGTAGGGCAGGTAAGAATGGAGAAACCAGCTCGAGTGCGCTAGAATTTGAAAGTACACAACCGGAAAAAATCTGCCCCTTCCTTCCCACTTCCTTACAGAGCCCCTCCTCTAACACACATGAACGCGAACATGACCAATGAGGGCACGAGATAAGTTTGTGCACAGATGGAAGGCTGACAGGCAGGTAGGTCATCCAGTTATTTTACCCGGGCCGGCTCAGATGATTGGTCATGCTTTTTACAGCGCCACGGCTTCCACAGATGACATTTTTGTATGTATTTATTGTCAAAGCATTTCATGTATTCATTGCTATCGGGATGTTAAGAGCATTCCATGGAATATACAGTTGCAAGAAAAAGTATGTGAACCCTTTGGAACTACCTGGATTTCTGCATAAATTGGTCATAAAATGTGTTCTGATCTTCATCTAAGTCACAACAATAGACAAACACAGTCTGCTTAAGCTAAAACCACACAAACAATTATATGTTTTTATGTTTTTATTGAACGCACCATGTAAACATTCACAGTGCAGGGTGGAAAAGTATGTGAACCCTTGGATTTAATAACTGGTTGACCCTCCTTTGGCAGCAATAACCTCAACAGAACTTTTCCTATAGTTGCATATCAGACCTGCACAACGGTCAGGAGGAATTTTGGACCATTCCTCTTTACAAAACTGTTTCAGTTCAGCAATATTCTTGGGATGTCTGGTGTGAATCGCTCTCTTGAGGTCATGCCACAGCATCTCAATTGGATTGAGGTCAGGACTCTGACTGGGCCACTCCAGAAGGCGTATTTTCTTCTGTTGAAGCCATTCTGTTGTTGATTTACTTCTGTTCTCTGGGTCGTTGTCCTGTTGCATCACCCATCTTCTGTTGAGCTTCAATTGGTGGACAGATGGCCTTAAGTTCTCCAGCAAAATGTCTTGATAAACTTGAGAATTCATTTTTCCGTCGATGATGGCAATCTGTCCAGGCCCTGAGGCAGCAAAGCAGCCCCAAACCATGATGCTCCCTCCACCATACTTTCCAGTTGGGATGAGGTTTTGAGGTTGGTGTGCTGTGCCTTTTTTTCTCCACACATAGCGTTGTGTGTTCCTTCCAAACAACTCAACTTTGGTTTCATCTGTCCACAGAATATTTTGCACATCCAGGTGCTCTTTTGCAAACTTCAAACGTGCAGATCAGAACACATTTTATGACCAATTTATGCAGAAATCCAGGTAATTCCAAAGGTTTCACATATTTTTTCTTGCAACTGTAACAACAAGTGTTTCTGAAGTGAATGACCTACCCCACCTTTAATATTGACTGGTTGAAAATAATGGAAAATTAAGGGGGGGGGGGGGGGAGGAATTAAAAATATCTTCAACAATTAGATTACATTGATTGGTTCTTCTGAAGCAAGACAACCACCTCAGGGTGTCTCAGTCAGAGAAAACAAACACACCCTGAAGAAGCTGAGACTATTATTATTCCAACCTCTTTTTAATAAAGACCAACAGTTTCATATAAGTTGAATAACCAACCCAAAACGTTCTGTAGCATTTACTAAAGGGTATCATATGTTGAATTAGACTTTTCTTGTATTGGGAATATAAAAGTTTAAAGACAATTTATTTGGGTGTATTTCAAAGCATTTTACAGAAAGAGTTATCAACCATGGAGATACACATTTACACAATCCAGCAAGTATATTATTTTCTATAACGCCAAACTATTAAAAATGCTACATACATATGTATATACTGTATGTATTTTTTTATTTGAAATATAAAAATTAGGGCTGTCAAGTTAACGCGTTAATAACAAAACAAATGTAACGCCACTAATTATTTTAACGTGCGATAAACGCATGTGTATTTGTCCTCGGCCCGGCCCGTAGTTTCAGAGCCCAAAGGCTTGACGTTGTTGTTGTTGTTAGTTGGATGGTGGGAGATTCTAGCGAGAGATATGGATACAAAAAAAGGTGCTTTAAACAGCAAGCCAAGCACACAGCTGATGCCGACAGCCCCGCTCCTGCCGCTCGCTTGTGGCAGACCACGCTTGAAAGTTTGCCGGGGAGACGCCTGGACAACAACAGCGATAGTTAAATGGGTGGCTAAAGCTTAACATTGTGGAGGACGAGGGGCTGCGTTAGATAATTCGGATCGCATCCAACGTGCCGACTGCACATCACAGCGCATTATTTTGACCCTAGGTGGGAACTTCAGTCTCCTGCTGTGACTGTTATGAAGACAGAGGAGCGGCATTTCCCCAACAACTGTAAACAGGCTTATCTGTTTGAGCAACTGGCTCAGTGAAAAGAAGTACATATGTTTGGGAGAGAGTGAAGAGAGAGTGAAAAGAGAGAGAGAGGTTCCAGGTTGTTTTTACTTGTCATTGTTCAGCAACACGTTCTCACTCCCAACCCGTCACATATTGTCGCCTGTCTGAACTCCTTGGCCTCACTCACTCCGCCCTCTCCTTCTTCTACTCATACCTCTCGGACCGGACACAGTTTGTCACACACGCTGGCTGCAGCTCCCCCTGTGCATCTGTCAACCATGGAGTCCCCCAAGGCTCGGTGCTCGGTCCCCTTCTATTTACAATATACATCCTTCCGATTGATATCATCCGCAGCCATGGTCTCTGTTTCCACTCCTATGCCGACGACACCCAACTGTACATCAGCACAAAACCTTCTGCCCATCTCCCCCCTCAGTCACTAATCAACTACCTACACGAAATGTAAACCTGGATGGCCACCAACCTACTCAAACTAAACAGTGATAAAACTGAGCTCATGGTTGTGGCCCCCAAGGCACTGCTCGGGAAGGTTGGAGATCTGCTCCTCAACATTGACGGTTCCATCATCTCCCCATCCCCTCAGGTCCGCAATCTTGGTGTTGTCTTGGATTCAACCCTCTCATTTCAAAACCACATCAAATCTGTTTCAAAATCAGCCTTCTTCCACTTCAGAAATATTTCAAGACTCCGGCCATCACTTTCCGACTCTGTTGCTGAGAAGCTAATTCATTGTTTCATTACCTCACGCCTGGACTATTGTAACGGACTCCTGTCCGGGGTTCCCAGCAAAACCCTGAACAGGCTCCAGTGCATACAGAACTCAGCTGCCAGGGTTCTCACACGCACCAAGCCCTGGCAGCACATCACCCCCAATCTATTCAACCTCCACTGGCTCCCGGTCAAGTCCCGCATCACCTACAAACTCCTCCTCCTCACCTACAAATCCCTCCATGCCCTCTCCCCTCAGTACCTCACAGATCTCCTCCACCCATACATCCCGTCCCGCACCCTTCGATCCTCAGACTCCGGCCTGCTCTCCATTCCCCATTCACGCCTCCGCACCTTCGGGGACCGTGCCTTCAGTGTCGCTGTCCCCACCCTCTGGAACTCCCTTCCTGCAGAAATCCGCAACGCCCCTTCTCTCAACATCTTTAAATCAACCCTTAAAACTCATCTGTTCAACATCGCCTTCCTCAACCCTTAAGACTCATCTGTTCAACATCGCCTTCCAACAATAACTCACTCCCCCCCCCCCACTTATACTTCCATTCCTGCCCCCTGTTTTATGTTTATGTTTTTTTATGTTTTATGTCTTGTCCTTGTATGTTTCTTTGAAAAGCGACCTTGAGGTTATGAAAGGCGCTATATCAATTCAAGTTATTATTATTATTATTATTATTATTATATTGACGGACGGTCAGGGCCCCTCCTCGTCACTCTATTACGGACAGGGTACCCCTTGAAAGTCAGTTTTCAACGGGCAGGGCGTCCCATTGACTTGCATAGAGCTCCCTGAACGTTGGTAATAGAGGAGTTGGGATCGCGGCGAAATGCTCTCCGCAGATTCATTCTCACAGCGATTATCAACCTTTTTCTTACTCAATATAATGCAACACTTATTGTTTTTACTTCTTTATTTTAATTTAATAATGTAGTACTTTTGTTGCCATCAGTTATGGGGAGAGTAGGGGCTCAGAATACTGAAATCTGTATTGTTTCATCGTTTTTTCCTTCTAATTTTGTATTCTTTTCTAAACCACACACTGTTATTTACTCAACAATAACATATAATTATACTTGTGTTTATTTATTTTTTTGATTAATAAACACAAGTTGGAGTCCGTCAGGACCGAGGGTCGAAGCATCTCATAGTAGTTGCTTAGAGAATTTTACACCCGGAAGTAAGTATTCTCTCCGCTTCACTTGACAAACCCCGTGATAGTCCTCAAGCTCTGTGATTGGATGTTTGAGTGTGCGCCGAGGGTTGCGCCGAGCGTCGAACAACACTTTGAAATGGGATGGAACCACGGCAGACTGTCCAAAACTTGATTTGAATGGGTCCACCCCTCAACTGGCTTTAGATAAGCCAGTCCTTTATTAGTATATAAGTGCTTTGTTAATAATTATATCGCTCGAAGTGGTGTCGAAAGAGATAAGATATACTTTATTGATCCTAAGTTGGAAACATTTGCGTTACATCAGTAAGTGTAACAGTTGTAAATATGCAGTGGTGTTTATGTGTAAATCATTTAGTATAATCACACAAATTATGTGTTTTATATTGAATAATTCTGTGTTCTTTATTTATTGATTGTTCAATACCTGACAAGGTTGGAGATGAAAAACCTGGGTCGCAGGTTCCTCAACAGTGTGTATACCTCCATCATTAAACTGTCATATTCTGCACATTTCTTATACTATCTACATACATCTTATAAGAGTATAATACATATGTATAATATCAGTTAAAATAAGTGCTTAAACATACATTAGTTAACATTGCAGGAAAGCAATGTATTAGTACTTTGTCAGGCTTAATATGCATACCCCCAAAGCTTTTTTCTTATTCAAAATAAGACCTTAACCTAAAGTATTCTTTAATGTTTAAATAAAGCCTTATTAGTTTGTCTGTCTGTGTCTCCGATTAATATCTAATAATACAAATAATACATTTCAATAACGTGCTTTAACCACCAGGTGTCCGTTTCTATCAGCTGTGCACCGTTATGGTGTAAATATACCAATATACTGATTGGATCAAATATAAAAGTCAGCCAAATTAGTATTGATACTGCTAGGAGACTTATATTGTGAAGAGAAATTGAAGATTTTGTTTGATTGCTGATATATTTATGGTCCACGTCACATATTCAGTTTCGGCGGCAGTTATTCCTGTTTGTCTAGAAGTCCTCTCATCAGGGCTCTATACATAACGAACTAAGGCAGATATGTAATATTTAATGCAGCCAAACCGTGCATTACAATGCCGTTATGTGATGACCTTCAAAGAGAAAAGCAAGCACACTCGGAATAAAGTATTATTTTATTTTAAGAAAATGTTTTCGGATTTCACATCAACAGGAAGTCCGGTTAACTAAAATGTCTGTGCGGAACAATACCCCACCCCAACCCATAGATCCGCGGGTGAATAATAATCACCACATTACACACATCCCTTCACATTTACATTTAAAATTACATTAAAGTATTTCGTGAGGCCTTCTAAAATGTTTTAAAATATAATTAGGGTTTTAGTTGAAGAGTTTGCAAATGATTGCATTGCGCAATCGCACAACGGCACGTCCATTAATTCCACAACCACACACATGGATTAACATCGATTTAATACATTAATGTAGCCTTTGTTTCTGCTAAAAGAGGTGTCGACCAGCTGGGGCAACAAGAAAAATTGGCGAAATTGAGTGTGACTATTAAAAAATAAATAATTATTATATGAATATTGACAATAACAACCGACTGTCGGGGTAGCATTTGCCCGGGGAGCGTCCTCCTGGCGTCTATTATCAACGCTATGGGAGGTCTATGAAGGTCTATGCGACGCCCTGCCCGTTGAAAACTGACTTCTAAGGGGTACTCTGTCCGTAATAGAGTGGCGAAGTCCCTCCCCTTCCGGTGGACCTCCATGGGACCTTATTTCGGAAAAATTATGTATTGAAGTCAATGGAGAGAGAGAGATTATCTTTTGATCCCGTTTGAATTGTGCCACAAATTACACATGATGTTTGTCAATTTAAAAGATAATTTTGCAAGTCAAAAAAATAATAATGTGTCGTAAAACTGTGAAGTAACACATTTGTTTGTGTGAAACGCTGAATGAACTACATCTCCGGTCTAACAGAACAACACACGTCACCAAGATGGCCGTCACTACTGTCTTGTCAACAAAAGGATTGACTACTCTCACTATCACCACAATGAAACACGTCCAGAAGAATGTCATGCAAAGCTGCCTGCCTGCCTGCCTTCCTTTCAATCAATCAATCAATCAATC
Organism: Notothenia rossii; assembly: GCF_949606895.1. Taxonomy (NCBI): domain Eukaryota; kingdom Metazoa; phylum Chordata; class Actinopteri; order Perciformes; family Nototheniidae; genus Notothenia; species Notothenia rossii. The sequence goes on along the minus strand of NC_136903.1, from coordinate 56,514,908 downwards.
AATCAATCAATCAATCAATCAATCAATCAATCAATCAATCAATCAATGTTTATTTATATAGCCCAATATCACAAATGTTACAGTTGTCTCAGTGGACTTCACAGTTTGTACAGAATATCAGTATGACAATACGACACCCTCTGTCCTTAGACCCTCACATCGTACAAGGAAAAACATCCGGAGAAAACCCACAGTTTAAAGGGAAAAATGGGAGAAACTTCAGGGAGAGCAACAGAGGAGGGATCCCTCTCCCAGGATGGAAAGACGTGCAATAGATGCCGTGTGTAAATTGAAAAGATAATACATTTGCAACAGGTAGTCCAAATGTTTGGAAATGCATGTGTGTATAATAGGAAGATGAACCCACGAGGATATCCATCCAGGACTTATGATCCAGGACAACAGCCACGACTCAGGATCCAGGACACAGGACCGCAGGATCATCCATGACTCCGGATCCCGGCGTATATAGACACCAAAAAGAAAGACATTTGGGGAAGCTGGGTTAATCGGAACATGAGAGTACACAGGTATAGACAGAGAGAAGGAAGAAGTAAGATGTCCCCCGATAAACTAAGCCTATATCAGCAAAACTAGGGGCTGAATCTAATCAGCCCTAACTATAAGCTTTATCAAAAAGGAAGGTCTTAAGCACACTCTGCCGCCCGAACACAAACTGGAAGCTGATTCCACAAATGTGGAGCTTGACAAGAAAAGGCTCTGGCTCCCATTGTACTTTGAAAGACTCCAGGAACAACCAACAACCCTGCATTCTTGGAACGCAATGCCCTAGTAGGACAGTAGGGTATAATGAGTTATTTAAGGTACTGTAAGATGGCGCCTGCCCATTAAGGGCTTTGTAAGCGAGAAGAATAATTTTAAATTCTATCCTGTGTTCTATAGGGAGCCATTGAAAGGCAGCCAGAACAGGAGTAATGTGGTCCCTTTTCCTAACTCTGTTTAGTACACAAGCTGCAGCATTTTGAATCAGCTGAAGCGACTTAACTGACTTCTTGGTACACCCTGATAATAAGGAGTTACAATAATTCAGCCTTGAAGTAATAAATACATGGACTAGTTTCTCTGCATCGTTTTGAGGCAAGATATGCCTGATTTTTGCAATGTTACGTAGATGGAAGTAGGCGGTCCTTGAAATGTATTTTATGTGGGCGTTAAATGATAAATCCTGATCATATATAACATCAAGATTCCTTACAGTCTCACTGGAGGCCAAATTAATGCCATCCATAGTTAGTATATCTTTAGATAATTTGTTTCGTAGATTCTTCGGGCCAAGTACAATAACTTCAGTTCACTCAGGAGAGACGTGATGTATGGAATACATGTTTATTATCGGGTCACATTATATAGATGAACATAATGATGACAGTTTTGAATGAAATGGTGTTTGGCGATTAGGCCCAGGTTTTGTAGGATGTCATTCGGGAAGGGAAGAACCGTTTCCGATGAACCCCCCCGGGTCTAGACACTGGTGGTGGTGATGAGTGGTTAGGTCCGGTTGGAAGGGAGAAGGTTGAGCTTGGCCCTGAGTTGGAAGCAGGAGGCGAAGGGGTGGAGGAGGGTTGCGCGTTGACACCTGAAAGACAGCTGATGGGAAAGGGGAGAGCATATATAGAGGGATTACCAGGTGCGATGATTAGGCTTGTGAATGAGGGACGTGATAGGCTTGCTGAGGAGTGGCGCTCCCTATCATTAGTGAAGGGAGCGAGTATTGCCATGACGTGCAACACGAGTGATAGGTCTTCCTGCCTGAACTTGCGCTGAGCTTCATTTCACTCAGGAGAGACGTGATGTATGGAATACATGTTTATTATCGGGTCACATTATATCGATGAACATAATGATGACAGTTTTGAATGAAATGGTGTTTGGCGATTAGGCCCAGGTTTTGTAGGATGTCATTCGGGAAGGGAAGAACCGTTTCCGATGAACCCCCAAAAGAAGTGAAAGTATGAAGTACTGAACGTGATGAAATCTTACCTTGTGGGATGCAGTGGAGATCTATGGGTGAAATGAGAGGTTAATACATGTGGGGATTTAGACATACTGATGCCTCCTAGGCATCTTCCCTGGACGTACAGGGCTTCCTGGACGTACAGGGCATCCTGGACATACAGGGCGTCCTGAAGATACAGGGCTTCCCGGACGTACGGGGCATCCCGGACATACGGGGCGTCCCGGACATACGGGGCTTCCCGGACATACGAGGCATCCCGGACGTACGGGGCGTCCCGGACATACGGGGCTTCCCGGACATACGAGGCATCCCGGACGTACGGGGCATCCTGGACATACAGGGCGTCCTGGACATACAGGGCTTCCCGGACATACGGGGCATCCTGACTTAGCAGGGACACATTTAATACATACCCGAAGGTTACAACCTGGACGTACAGGGTTAGACATGTCGAGATAAACAAGAGCCCCGAGGCGAATATACGTGCTGACATGCTAAGAACCACCACCAGTTATATGGATACGTACCCATTTGAAGGTTGGAGAGACCTTTGGATAGCCAGCACGGCACTGGCGTTCGGACGAATGTAGGATGAGAAGCGGTTGTTGTAGGGAAGAGGAACAATTACCTTGATTGCGGCAGGTTTGCTGCACCTATCCTGAACGAGCCCTGAAATGCTCTTAAGACACCACCACCAGTTATATGCATGTTTACCAGAGGTAAACTGGAGAGATCTTGGATAGCCGGCACGAGCCGATGCCCGGCGAAGAGGGAGATGTAGACAATGTAATGCGGCTGTTAGCTTGAGTACAATGATGCATGAATATCATACCCTGCTTAACATAAGCCATGTGAGCATGAACCAAATATATGAGTGCAATATGAGCAGCATGAAATAATATTTGCTTAGGTAAATGCTGAGACATGACCCATGATATAGGCAGGGCTCAACGCTAACTTTTAAAAGTGGTTGCCAGGCTGGCAACCAGGCATCCGGTGGTTGCCAACTGAAAATACGGTTGCCCTTTTTGATACCTTATATTTTAAATAATTAAGATGCTATACAGTTATACATCCACTTAATAATGAACATGTGACACAAGAATGTTCAAATGCTTTACAATAAGTAATTAACGCACTTATTTGAACCTTAGTGGTAGTAAACTTGTCCACCCTCAATTGCTGGTATACAAAATACCAGTAGTGCTGCTGTTGTCCTGTCTTCATAGATCCCTCACAAATGAATTGAGCAAGTCACCAGTTTCTTGATCATCCGTTGTCTCCCTTTCAAATGTGGGTTTTCTTGACCTTTGTGCTGACCCCCACCATAGACCCATTGGCCCTTCAGCATGAAGTCTTGGATTGCCCAGACTAATACATTTCTAATGTTAAATAAATGAAAACCATTCATAGTTAAACATTTGATATTAATTATTGATGCTGTAAATTACCTTTAATATGTCTAACTATATTTAAAATGTGTTACCTTTTTATAGAGTGATTATAATTTAATGCAACCATTTTCTATGGTAAAGTTTCGTTTTGCACTTTTATTTTGTAGTAATAAGATCGGGACTCTTATTTTGAAGGAACTTTTACCGGAAGTGAATAGAAAACATTCCTCTTTGTTTTTCGTTCGGGTTTTACCTTACGCTCCATCAGTTGAATCACTTTGAACATTCATTGGAGAAGTTGAGGTGTTGGCTGAACTTTTATCACAGTCAAGCAACTTATTTTTTGCTTCGCCATTTTGTTGTAAAACAAACACACGGCGCACCGCGCACGCGAGTAAACGTGCATCGCTTCTGGCTCTGTAATCACGCCAATGCACGTGCAATTTAAGTATCAGGTTCCGACTGGTCACAACAATTAAATATCACTCTTAAAAACGAATATGAACATTTATCTATTTTGGGGTGCACGTTTGCTGTCCTTATTTCTTATGTTAAAAACTAAGAAGTGGTTGACATTTCCAAATGGTTGCCAATGGCAACCGTTACTATCGAGCCCTGGTATAGGACTAGCTTAATTAGCAGTTTAATTACGCCACGGTGAGACGTAGATGCTGATGTGCTGGTTGGGTGATTAGACTGTCTTCTATCAACTTACATGAACATCTCTTTCTCCCTGAAAGAAACCCCCAAAAACCACGGATGGGCAGCATCCGTGGCTGTGTGAAGCTTGAAACTGCGGTACTTACTGAGCATTGTGACGGGTAGTAGTTACCCGAACTGCATAACTCCATGCTGTAACGCGTTACACCCGACACTGCCTGGAACTCACCTTAACCCTAAACTAAAGCAACGATATTCTCTCTTTTTTCCTCTCTCCTTTTTCTTCTTCTCTTTCTCTCTCTTCTTCTTCGTTCTTCTCTTCTTTTGCTTTTCTCTTTCTTCTTCTTTTCTCCTTCTTTCCTTTCTCTCTTTTCTTTCTTCTCTTTTCTTACCTGTTTTAGCGGTGAGGCGCAGGGAAAGGAGGCGAGCCTGCTGTGAGCTGAACCTGCTAGTAGTGATGTTACGTATTGCGCCGAGGCTTCGGAGCGTGTGTCGAGTAATCCCCAATCTTTTGTGAAGCATGTATCGAGGCTTGTATCATTTTGGGCCAGTGACGTCATCGATGACAAGCGAACCTCGCTGCCTGTCGATACCACGTGACTGCTTCGGGAAGCGATTCATTTGAACCGTTGAGCCACAACGCTCATAATACCCATGGATGTATAACAAAACCATATTACCCCTCCTGTACCCGGGTCCGCTGGTGACATGATGGAATTAAAAGAGCTCAGACCCTCACTTATATAGAGGTCGGAAAATGTCATAAGTATAAATAGATACAAGCATAAATAAATGTAGGAATAAAACATGAATAAATAAATGAATAAATGCAGATAAGATATATCCAGTGTTTTTTTTTTTTTTTTTGGGTAGATTCAGCGTGTGGGCTGTGGCTCGCTGGAAAGCAGCCGACCCACGACCGCAGGGTTTGCTTATAGAAGCTACAGCTAAATGAGATAATGCAGTTAATAAATGTATTCCTGATATGGTTTAGCCTTCTCAGGCTACAACGTGGTTAAGTTTATGAATAATATTAAGGAATACGAATCCCTCTTTGCAATGTTTACCAGCCTCCTATAGGCTTTCAATCACAATCGTTCAACTTAATGAAAACAATATTGTTAACATGAAAATAGGATTTTATGTCCGTTGTTTAGAGTTATTCTAAGGCTTTACTCATTGGGAACTCGGTATGAGATAGAGCGCAACTGTTGAGATTTCCAATTTGCCTGTTTTACACGCTTTGACCAACAGGGGTTTATGTTCAAATGAAGCCCATGATGAAGCCTCATGACATGAACCCTTTGCGAACCAATTGCTGGAAAGCTTCAAAGCTTCATAAGGCTTCATCTCGCCATCACTACCTGCTTGCCACCTAAGACGCACTTAGAGACCAGTACTGCTACTGAGCCGGGAGGAGAAGTAGCTTCGATGAGATGTAGCTTGAGCCCTGCCTGCCTGCAAGAGGGGTTGTGGTTGAAGCCGGAAGTGGGTGAAGCTTCGCAAGGGATGAGGGCCCGTTCCGCGTGAAGGCCGGAAGCGCCGCATTTGAGCGGCCCTGATGCCAGTGATGCCCTCTCGAGAGACTGAAGGCGTGTGTCAATTGTTTGCCTGAAGTAGCCCATTTCCATTAAGCCGGAGGAACTTCCGTGGAGCTCAGTATCCTTGTCTTTTTTCTTCCGCATCCGGGTTTGCGGGGTGGCCGGCTAGAACCGCTAGCCAACTGGGGAACGCCCCCTGTAGCTTAATCCGCAAGACTGCGGAGCTGATGGATTAATACCCGGAGCTGGGACGAAGCCCTGCTGCTGCTTGCGCGTTGACACCTGAAAGACAGCTGATGGGAAAGGGGAGAGCATATATAGAGGGATTACCAGGTGCGATGATTAGGCTTGTGAATGAGGGACGTGATAGGCTTGCTGAGGAGTGGCGCTCCCTATCATTAGTGAAGGGAGCGAGTATTGCCATGACGTGCAATACGAGTGATAGGTCTTCCTGCCTGAACTTGCGCTGAGCTTCATTTTTGGTCGCGTTTAACATAAAAAATGTAAGGTCATCCACGTTTTTAAGTACTTGAGGCAGTCTTGAATTTTATTTAGATGATTAATTTCATCAGGCTTGATTGATAAATATAGTTGAGTATTATCCGCATAACAATGAAAGTTTACAGAATGATTCCTTATAATATTGCCTAACGGATATATAATGTGAACAAAATAGGTCCAAGCACTGAGCCCTGTGGCACTCCATGGCTAACTTTGGTTTGCGTGGAAGATTCATCGTTGACACGTACAAACTGAGAGCGTTCAGATAGATAGGACCTAAACCAGCCTAAAGCAGTTCCCTGTATGCCAACTAAGTGCTCTAGTCTTTGCAATAGGATATCATGGTCGATAGTATCAAATGCAGCACTGAGATCGAGCAAAACAAGAATAAAGTCCCTTGTCTGAGGCTATTAGAATGTCATTTGTGACTTTAACCAGAACTGTCTCTGTGCTATGATGTGTTCTAAAGCCAGACTGAAAATCTTAAAATAAATCATAGTTTTTTAAGTAATCACACAGCTGTTTTGTGACTGCTTTCTCAAAAATGTTTGAGAGGAACGGAAGATTAGAAATAGGTCTATAGTTGGCTAAAACCTCTGGATCGAGGTTGTGCTTTTTAAGAATCAGTTTTATCACTGCTACTTTGAATGATTGTGGAACATAGCCTGATAATAAAGACATATTCATAATATTTAATAAAGAAGTGCTAATTAATGGAAAAACTTCCTTCAACAGCTTAGTTGGAATTGGGTCTAACATGCACGTTGATGGTTTAGAAGAGAGAATCATTGAATTTAATCGTTCAAGGTTTATGGCTGAAAAGCATTCTAGTTCACTATCTAGTGTAATATTGGAACTTACGTTTCCGGGAGCTGTTGATAACACTGTACTGGTCAAAGGCAAGAGGTCATTAATTTTGTTTCTAAGAGTAACAATTTTATCGTTAAAAAAGCACATAAAATCATTACTACTGAGTGCTATGGGAATAGAAGGCTCAATTGAGCTATGGCTCTCTGTCAGCCTGGCTACAGTGCTGAAAAGAAATCTTGCTTTATTCTCATTCTCATCTATTAATGAAGATTAGTAGGCTGCTCTCGCTTTACGCAGTGCTTTCTTATATTCATTGAGAGTAATATGCCAAATTAAACAAGATTCTTCAAGTTTAGTGGAACGCCATATCCTTTCAAGTTGTCTCGAATTTTGCTTTATTTTGCGGGTTTCGGCATTATGCCATGGAGCTAGTCTATGTTGTTTTATTTTCTTCTTTTTCAAAGGAGCAACAGAGTCTAATTTTATCCGCAGCACATCTGTAGCACTATCAACAACATGATCAATTTGGGGTTGTGTACATTTAGTACAAGTTTCCTCCCTTACATGCAGACATGCTATCGAGTTAAGTATTGGTGGAATCTCTTCCTTACATTTGGCTATAACACTAACAGATAGGTTTCTGCTGCAGGAGCTTTTGACTAATGCTTTGTAGTCTAGTAACAGTACTTCAAAAGTTACTAAGAAATGGTCGGATAAAGCAGGATTATGCAGTTCGAATAATAGTTGCTCAATTTCAATACCATAAGTAAGAACAAGGTCGAGAGTGTGATTATAGCAGTGGGTTGGTTTATTTACACTCTGACAGAAACCAACATAATCTAATATAGAGTTAAATGCAACAGTAAGGCTATTTTTATCATCGTCAACATGAATATTAAAGTCACCTACGATAATTACTTTATCTGTTTTAAGTACCAAAGCTGATAAAAACTCAGAGCATTCTGATAAGAATTCTGAATAAGGACCTGGTGCACGGTACACTGTAACAAATAAGATTGGCTGCAAAGTTTTCCAGGTCGGATGCGTAAGACTAAAAACGAGGCTTTCGAAGGAGGTATAATTTAATTTTGGTTTAGTATTGATAAGTAAACTTGAGTCAAAGATTGCTGCAACTCCACCTCCTCGGTCTGTGCCTCGGGCAATATGAGTATTGATATGGCTGGGTGGAGTGGCCTCATTTATGCTGACATATTCTTCATGTCTCAACCAAGTTTCAGTGAGACAGCATATATCAATATTATAATCTGATATTAAATCATTTACCAATATTGCTTTAGATGCTAGAGATCTTATGTTTAAGAGACCACATTTAATCTTCCTGTTTTGTTGCACTGTAGTAGTTGTTACATTTACTTGTATTAGGTTATTATGTATGACACCTCTATTAGGTTTTACCTTAAATTGTCCTTGGGCAGACACACACACCGTTAATATTGGGTATTTTATTGGGTTCGGGATTCCTATGGATGACTGCCTAGGAGAGAGCGCAGAGAAGCATGTAAGACTGCGACTCCGCCTCCTGGTCTCAACTCCAGTTTGTCATGGATTAAGTCCACAAAGCCCTGAAATGTTTGCCGAAATGAGATTTGCCCCTTCCAAAGTAGGATGAATGCCGTCTCTCTTAATCAGACCAGGTTTTCCCCAGAAGGCTGTCCAATTATTTACGAAGCCCACATTGTTTGCTGGGCACCACCAAGACAACCAGCGCTGAAATTATGACATGCAGCTATACATGCAGGGTTGGGTTGTAACGGAATACATGTAACGGCGTTACTTAATTAGAATACAAAAATCTAGTAACTGTATTCAGCTCGCGTTACATTTGAAAAACGAGTAATCTGATTGCAGTTACTTTCGTAAACCTGAAGTGAATACATTTTGGATTACTTATTGGAATTATTGGTGGAAAGATTTCCTCACAACATTTAATATTCATTGCTAAAGGTACAGCCGAATCATCACAGAGCAAAAAACCTATTGCCGCCGCAGATGGACCAAAAAAGGGAGCGTTTAAAAAAAAAGGGGCGGGTTCGCTCAGTGAAACAATAACAACGAAACATGGAGGAACAAAAGTCTGCATTTAAATCGCGCGTCTGTGTCTGTCTGTCTGTCTGTCTGTCTGTCTGTCTGTCTGTCTGTCTGTCTGTCTGTCTGTCTGTCTGTCTGTCTGTGTGTGTGTGTGTGTGTGTGTGTGTGTGTGTGTGTGTGTGTGTGTGTGTGTGTGTGTGTGTGTGTGTGTGTGTGTGTGTGTGTGTGTGTGTGTGTGTGTGTGTGTGTGTGTGTGTGTGTGTGTGTGTGTGTGTGTGTGGGTGGAGGTGTGTGTGGTTAAAACACATCAGCCACACCGCTCTTTAGCCTTTCTAATGATTCGGAAGGTAAACACAGTGCAGGCGGTGCGTGAAAGGCGGTGCGTGAAAGGCACTGCGCGCTGCTCTTCTGGGGCTGAGTTAACCCTCCCGCTGCCTCCTGGCGCTGCAGAGATTTCATGAAGTGAAGGAGGTTTTCCTTCTATAAAACAGCTGCGGGCAGCAGATACTGTGAGTGTCACGGACATGAATTCATAGATCAAGGCAGACTGGTGCACACACTCTCCTGTTTTGCCAATCCGGTGCTTCAACAAAAATACACCCCTGTCCGAAATGTCCTTAAAATGAAGTCCGAGTTCAACATTTTAATTCAAGTCCTGCCAACACTGGCAGGACAGAAGGCGACAAGCCCGTTCTAAGCCGTGTCCCTCATTCCTCACATCCCAAGCTGCATCCCCAACAATTGTATTATGTTGTTACATCGTTTCAGATATTGTGTTTCAGTTGTGCTCTTGATAAGCCATTAAAACAGTAAAAACACATTCAGTTTCCTTTTGCTTTTTGTGTCTCCTGTTCACCAAAACATACCCATCTGTTATGGAAAAAGAAAGTAATCCAGAAGTAATCTAAAAGTAATCTGATTATGTTACTTTATTAAGACACGTAACTGTATTCGGATTACTTTCAGAGCCATGTATTCAGTAATCAGTAACTGATTACATTTAGAAAGTAACCCTCCCAACCCTGTATACATGTCAACATTGATCAGATTGGGGAGGGGACCAGAGAAGATTACGGTGTCCGACATTGTTTTAGCATAACTACACACAGACTCCACATTAAGTTTGGTGCATTCTGATTGGCGTAAACGAACATCATTACCACCGACGTGAATAACAATTCTACTGTATTTACTTTTATTTTTAGCCAGCAGTTTAAGATGCGCCTCAACGTCGCCCGCTCTGGCCCCCGGAATGCATGTGACTGTGAAGGCTTCGGTCTCTAAATTCACGTGTCTCATAATAGAGCTACCAATAACCAGAGTTGGCTTCTCAGCGGGTGTCTCGCTGAGTGGGGAATATCTGTTAGATACGTGAACGGGTTGGTGGGGACCTGCGGGTTTCGCGTTATGCCCCTTCTGAACAGTCACCCAGTCTCCCTGCTGCTCGGGAGTTGCCGGGGGACGGCTAAGAGGAGCTACCTTTTGCCGGTCCGCACCGGCTAACATGGGCTTTACTTTAGCTGAGTTACTTTCTAAGATGCGGAGCAAGGCTTCTATGGCTATGATTCCCGCCTCCAACCTAACAACTATACTACATTTAACACATGTATTGGTACCAGTAAAGGAGGTAGGGAAGTAACCAAACATGAGACAGTTAGAGCAGGAAATAGCACCCGAGGGTGGGGAAAGAGCCATGGCTAGCTATCAAGCTAAAGTAGCTACCGTTAGCAAACCCGAAAAGAGTGTAGGCAACTGTGGAGTTACAGTCGCTAAGAGAAGGAGAGTTGTGAGTGCTTAAGCTGTAGTAACGTGTGATTACAACGTCAGGCAGTTGCCGTGATCAAGAGTTTTAAAACGATCTATTAAGTTAAGATAATAAGCTATCAGCAACAGAACAGGCACACGGTATACCCGGAGATGACAACAACAACAACCGGAAGTTACAACATGCTTACCGCAATAGTGGTTCTTTGATTCTCTCTGAACTGCCTGGTCTTTTTCATGTTTAATGTCAACCATTTGTGCAGATAGCGTAAAGTAGAAAAGATCGCAGATGCTAATGTAGCGTTAGCATTTCTCCCCCGGGCTTAAATTGTGTATTATAGAATGATCACACCGGTGTGACAGTACTGTTCAAAGGGTTCAAGAAATATGACGACTACTCTTATGATTTAACATGTTGGGTTACTTAATGTTAAGGCTAATAAAAATGGCAAGGCTGTAATGCTAACTAACATGCTAGCTACTAGCAGTGACGTGCGGTGAGGTTCATGGCTGGTGAAGCACTGACTCTTTCAGAGTCAGATTTACAAATATTATATTTTGACCTTAACATTTTAATCTTAATTAAATCAATCTTAATCAAAATATTTGGTTATTTTCAAAAGCTTTTTTAGTCTGATGCTTCGATTCATTTTAAACAGACCGTTCAACAAAAGGATAGGCCTACCCAAAATCTAAATATTGGATTGTTCTTTCTTAGTAAGATCCCACTTTCATGACAATTGTGGTCTTACTTTGACTTGAAGATTAAGTCCATGCTATCCTTCTGGACAACAATCTCTATTAGTTTTTTGTAAAAGTCCTCCTTATCTTCCTGTAGTTTCAAAAGTCTAGTTTGTTTTTTGTGTCTACCGTCTCTGCGTGGAATAACAGTAGCAACAAGAACCTGTGGGCTCACGTGCGCCCCCTTCAGTGCGGCAGAGGTTATGGCTGCCTCTCCTACTGCTTTTTTCATTGCCGTTATATGATGAGACCAGCGAGCCTAAATATCATATATACGTGAAATAAGTTATTTAGAGAGTATGGATGGCGAGGATAAATGTAATAAAGGGATCTACAAACATTACATTGGTGACCTACAGTGAGATGGTAACAGGCATGTGTTTAGGGCCCGCTTTCCAGCCAGTTTATGTGACACATTCTGAGGTGAGGCAGAGCTCATCTGTGCCTCACCTCACCCCACAGTAACTGGCTTGAGCGCGCTCACAAAATAAGTGCCCGCGCTAAATTAGTGCCCGTGCTCCAGCAAGTTACTGTGGGCTTACGAGAGGCAGAGCTCGTCCCTGCCTCACTTCTCATCGCTACCCGTAGTTGTAGCGGAGCTCGGCAAATTTGCTGATTTTGACTTTAAAAAGCGATACATAAATCACACTTACATCATAGATCAGTGGAGACATTTTATTATTATTACTATTTAGTTTTTCTTAAGTTGTTTTTCCGTTACATTGGAGTATGACAGGTGGGGCTCTGCCTCCCCTGCCTCCCCTGACTGCACGTCGCTGGCTACTAGCTAGGTAGCTAACTTGATCCAGCCACTCCTGGTCCTTTCATCAGACGGGAAGCGAAAGAACGAGCAAGACCCATTGCTGGTATGATAACAACCTGGTACTAAGCACACAGGCATCTTGTTAAAGTTATCTTATCTTAGCCAGCGCCATATAGATAGATTCTAACTATATGGCGCTGATCTTAGCTATCTAGCTAGCTAGTGGAGGAAAACAGTTATGACATCACTTACGCGACTCTGGGATTTGTAGTCATTCTAGTTGCGTATTTTTCATAGTCTTATATTTCAACAGTTTTACGACAAACTGTGACTATTTTTACATGGAAATGATTTTTTAAGATTGACAAACATCATATGTGTAATTCATGGCACAATTAAAACGGGATCGAAAGATACGTTTTCTCTCTTCATTGACTTCAATGCATAATTTTTCCGAAATAAGGTCCCATGGACCGGAAGTAGATGGGCGTGACTTTGCCACTCTATAGAGTGACGGGGAGGGCCCTGACCGTCCGTCAGTATGTGACGGGTTGGGAGTGAGAACGTGTTGTGTTCAGAGGTTGTTGTGTTGAGAATATTCGTCATTGTTCCAATGATAATAAACAAAAGCATATATGTCCACTCACATGTTGATAAGAGTATTAACAACTTGAAAAGTATTCCTCTAAGGTACATTTAGAACAGATACAAAATGTGCGATTAATTTGCGATTAATCGCGATTAACTATGGACATCATGCGATTAATCGCAATTCAATATTTTAATCGACTGACAGCCCTAATACAAATGTCAAAGTTTAAAAATTGAACATGTAAGAAGTACAGTATAACTCAAATATTATAAATTAATAGTATAGAATATTTATATACAAAACATTATATTATATTTATTTTAACTCCATACTTATTTTATATTTTAGCCCTTTTTTAAATTATTTTGAGAGAATCAATGTGCCTCCGAATTTATGGTATGCAGAGGCGATATATTTCAAACATATGTAAATATATGAAACATACATTTAATAACAATATATTCATAAAATCTCACCTTTTTTAAGCTCTGCTAAATATAAAAAAAATGCTTTACATTTTTTTATCCTCTCAGAGCCACGCTCTTAAACGTGATTTTCTTTTAGTTCTTAACGAACACATATTTTTAAGAAAACATGCTCCAAAAATATTACACTCATTACACAGACCAATTTCAACACGTACACAAAAAACACACTAATCTAAAGTGACACTGCCTTACAATTTGAGCTGTGTGTATGTGTGTGTTTGTGTGTTTGTGTGTTTGTGTCAGATGCGAGATAATGAGGTGAACATTTGATCATAATGCTGGTCCTCCCACTAGAGTCCTGCATCGGGTGGGGTACCCCGCGGGTAAAAGTGATTCGCGGGTGGTATTTTTTCCGGGCTAGGTTCTGGGTAAAACAAAGATGATGCGGGTCGGGTAGCGGGTGTTGCATAATAAATATATTAAAATAATAATAATTTAGTTTAATGTTTAAATCCTCAGACCTCTCCCCCGCACATAGTCATAACCTCTGCAGCGCATCAATCTGCTGCTGAGCGCGCCACATTCGAAATGGCTGAGGTGAAGCTCTCCAGCGGAGAATACAGCATTTTCAATAACACTTCCTCAAGAGCGAAATCCAATGTCTGGGAGGCATTTGGTGTCATCCTAGATGGAGAAAATAACCAACATCCCACGCTTTTTAAGACCAATATGCAACTGCGTGTGTTAATAATTGCACGTTTTCACTGCTCATATAGGATATTGCCGCTGCTAGCTATAGTACAGTACAAGTTGATTAAACGGTTCGCTCGTCACGCAAGGTATCACATGACATGAAAGGGAACAAGGTCATTGAACAGACAAATGACTAATTAATTTAGGTTGCTTGGTTACTTTGAAGACTGCTTGAACCGGTCAATGCCGTGGGGGCCCCACAAAATATAGGCCTATATACATTTTATTTTTTTTGCATGGGCCCCTGGCCGGCTCTGGGCCCCGGTGCGTTGCACCGGCTGCACCGGCGATAGTTATGCCACTGCACCCACACACAGAAACATCTCTTCAGGGATCTTTGCGTGTTAATGAACATGTGGGTAGGTTTGCTTTTATCTATCCATATGATAAATACTTATTCATGAACATTTTATGTGCTGTGAATATCAAATATCAAATACAAAACAAGCGATGTGGGTGTGCATGTAGGTTGTGTGTCTAATGCTATACTTTGCATTTGCTCTGCATATAAAATCCAGCATTTCCTGTGCATGATGATGTGTTTTGGCAATGACTCTCTCCGGGCTCTGGGAGGGATACATGGAAATTGATTATGTAATCACTATTTAAAAAAGTTATTTTATTTCCTTACAAAAAGGAAATAAGTAACCAGATTACTGGTACATTTGTTTTCAAATTGAGACTATTAGCAAGATTACAATGTAACAATGCATTTTGTCTTGAGTGAAACTAAAGCTTATTTTAGAATTCATCATAGTTCCTAAACATGCTTTCACTGGGTACAAATGTAACAATTTCCAATGGAGAAAAGATGAATAACAGTTAAGTACTTTGTTATTGATACTTATTTGTAGTCCAATGCTTGGAATAGGAAGGCATACAGAGCAGAGGACACATTTGTGATACTAAATATCTTAGATTATGTGTTACTAAGGTCACATTGTTCCATTTTCTTACATATTACACTTACGTAAAAAAGACATCCTATTGATATCTCTCTTATTTTTTAGAAAATAAAGATAACAGAAAGTAATCAGGTTAGGATACTCTAATGATGATGTGATACTGAGATTAGTTCACTGATGTGTATTTTTATGTAATAAAATGTTCTAGTAACCCTCTCAACATTGGCTGTTGTAGCTATTCATTTATTGAATGGTGCAGTGATGACATATTTTTGTAAGTCAAACCGGAGGTTAACTTCACAAGGGCTCCCTCAGCCATTTACTTTCCTCACCAATAAAAAGCTAACATAATGCTATAAAGAACTACACCACGGTCGCATGGCTGCACATCACCACCGCTAAGCTAAAGCTGACTCCGCATGATGGCGTCTAGGAGATATTAAGTCACATGTTAGCAACTTCCGTTTTCATGACACAAAGAAGCTTCGGACGAATCTCTTTAGTTTGTGTTTTCCAAAGACTTATGTCAGGCTTCTAACCACAAACACGTTCAAAAAACCATTGACTTCAAGACAAGGGAACCTGAAATGGTAAAATGCTAAGTCATTTGGGGGTTTTAAGACTCATTCCTGCACCACTAAATGTATATTATTAAATAGATAAACATTTGTCCCATTCTTCTTTGTACTGTTGGTTTATTGAAACTCTTAGGAATAAACCAATCAAAACTGCATTATTTCCTGTGTAAGATTTGCTATCTGGTATGTTAGCAGAGGTTTGTTTGAAACGTGTGTCACTCCTAGCAGATAATGTAAGGTCACCACAACTAGCACAGCATTGCCCGCTGGCAAAGCTACGTGTGTGTTCGTGAGCGAGGGAGACAAAGAGAAACAGAGATTGTGTGCGTGAATGTGTCTGTTGTATCGCCCTGACAGAGCACGCTCATATTCCACTTTTGTCTGTGTGAAATGATGTGTGTGTTTGTGTTCAGTTGCAGACTGCCTTGAGCTCAGTCTCTCTCTCTGTCTGTCTGGCACGCTGCCTGTCTAGTCAGTATCGCTGACCTCCAGGCAACATCTGAAATAAATAACGTAATGCATACGTATGACCAGGGTTGGGAGGGTTACTGTATCAATGTATTTCGTTACAATTACCAGTTACAAAAAATAATATGTAGCAGTAGGTAAGTCAGTAGCAGGCATCCAACTACTGCATTAAAAATACATATATTTAAAATATGGAAGAATACAAATGAAAAATAAATGTGTCTACCTATCATGTATTTAAAATGTATTGGTACATCATATTCCTGTTTGTTATCCTTTTTTAAATATACCAGTAATCTGATTACATATTTTTTGTATGTACTTGTGTACTTTATGTAATACATTTAACTATAGCGAAAGTTACATTTATACAATGGTGGAATGTAAAGTAAATTAACTTGTCATGGGTACATTATGCATCTGCTAACATATTTATGTATTACTACAATAAGCCAAATATGATTTGATCACTGTACAGTATTGTATTTGATCTTATTCTATATAACACGTATAACATAGTTTACTTATTTCTGCATTTACTTCCACTTGCAACATTCTCTTGCACTATTTTATTGGTCAGTATTTATATAGCTCATGTTAGAAGCAACAGTCAGTTGGTTTTACAAATTATTCATGCTGTTCAGTGATTCTCAATTTAGTGATTCAGTAGTTCACTGTCTGACTGTCTCACAAGGAACGTCCCCCGATGCGTACCTCCCATATAAATGAATATTATTGTATGTCGTGGGACATACTGTTGGAGCACCACCCAATTGAGTGGTTGGAAGGTTCACCTCTGCTCCGCGCGTCCCTTGATGACTGATGAGCTGGTTACATTTATAAGAGAAGTCATTCAAAGCACCAGAATAAAGTTTAAACAATAATCTGTTTTAATGGTAAAAACAACAATACATAATACAGAGCACTCTGCAATAGTACAAAATACAGAGTACTCCGGGCTCAATTCCACCACTGTGCGATAATGCGTATCACGACAGCCAGTCAGAAAGGGCGCCGAGCATCAGAATATCATGATATTTATACACAGGTGGGGAGGAGTTGTGTCGGTTGCTCCTCCCTAGCTATTTGTTATTGGCGATTTCACTTCTGGGCGAGCTAGCCAGCGAGTTGGCAGTTCTCCATTGGCCGGTTTCACTTCTGGGCGGAACCCCAGGCAATGAGTCAGCAGTTGTTGATTCCATCTGTTGCTCCATCTCCTCTGTGTGTGTGTGTGTGTGTGTGTGTGTGTGTGTGTGTGTGTGTGTGTGTGTGTGTGTGTGTGTGTGTGTGTGTGTGTGTGTGTGTGTGTGTGTGTGTGTGTGTGTGTGTGTGTGTGTGTGTGTGTGTGTGTGTGTGTGTGTGTGTGTGTGTGTGTGTGTGTGTGTGTGTGTGTGTGTGTGTGTGTGTGTGTGTGTGTGTGTGTGTGTCTCTGCCCTCAGACAGTCCCCCAACAATGATTTGGAGTAGTATAATCTTACAAACAGAGGACTCTTTGACAGAATAAACACACATCTTATCATGTAGCTTATCACACAAAGGTCACATGTTTTCCTCTCTGAAAGCTATTAGTTAACGAACAAAGGTTAACTGTTCTTATCCCCTAAGGCCTTATCGGACCTTCCTTCCACCCCGAAGTCCGCTCACAACCACATTAATACATCTATTGATAAATCAGAAGGACCATTTCTTTAACTGTGTGTGACTCAATCATCTCCTGGCCTCTCTAGGAGTCTTGCAGGATATGAATCATTAACTAACAAGACTTGAACTGTATTATATCTGAGGAAGATCTCTCTTGGAGTTCCCCTGTTAATTGCAAAGACCATTGATAATTAGCAAAGAGACTCATGGGCCTCTTCTAATATCTGGAAACTGTAATCCAAGTATAGTTATATTGAGAAGGTCCAAGACTTGACATAACATTTCCTCCTTTTATCAATTTAAGTTTCCATATCATACAAAAAACTCTTACAGATAACCTACTGAGTTCCGCCGCTGAAAGCCCAAAATGACTTTCTGAAAAATACTATCAACGGGTAATCATTCTACTCAAGGCAGAAATCACAGGTTATACTGTACTTTACCTACTCACAAATAGCCCAAAAAAAACCCCTTTGATTATAACACAAAAGTGGAAAAAAGGCTGTTGGCGCTAATCTACTTCTACTTAAAACGGGACATTATTTTAGAAATATATATAAAAAACCTCTCTATAATTAAGAGGAAAACATTGACTTGTCCATTCAAGTTTAACACACATGAATATATAAAAACACAAATATATTAATTATAACATAATTCAACACACTTCTTATATATCAGGTGACATTAAAATGAATATACCAGAAATACGCTATATTAAACTTTCTGCTATAACACGTTACTTTAATACATATATGTATCTGGTCCCATTTTTGTCGCTTTGTGTCTCTACTGCTTTTGTAACACCTTCATTATCTTCTCCATACTCTCGATGAACTTCCTGCTCAGGTTAATCTCGCCTTAGCCTCCGACGTGACCCTTCCATAGTTGGTGGAAAAGGGGTAACTCATCCAACTCAAATGATTTTTCTGCAGATTTTAACAAAACAAGTTCAAACTTAGAAGCATTTTGCTAAAAAACATTAGACTTTTCTAAAACTTTTGTCATTTGGACCTGGCATGTAATGTGATCTTATCTGCAGGGCATATTGTTGTGAAGTTGGTTGAAGAGAAACTCAAACTGCTGCAGGATAATGAGGATCTTTGCAGAAAAATAACATCTCATCCAGCC
Organism: Notothenia rossii; assembly: GCF_949606895.1. NCBI lineage: Eukaryota > Metazoa > Chordata > Actinopteri > Perciformes > Nototheniidae > Notothenia > Notothenia rossii. Next base: position 56,496,211 of record NC_136903.1, on the reverse strand, counting down.
TCCAGCGTCAGCATTTTGCCTCCTCCTCAACATCCTGCACAAGGAAAAGTGTGTGTGTGTGTGTGTGTGTGTGTGTGTGTGTGTGTGTGTGTGTGTGTGTGTGTGTGTGTGTGTGTGTTTGTGTGTGTGTGTGTGTGTGTGTGTGTGTGTGTGTGTGTGTGTGTGTGTGTGTGTGTGTGTGTGTGTGTGTGTGTGTGTGTGTGTGTGTGTGTGTGTGTGTGTGTGTGTGTGTGTGTGTGTGTGTGTGTGTGTGTGTGGTCACACTGTATACGTAATAGTTTTGTTTTTGTTTGTGTAAAGGTCTGCTTGAAGCTTGAGGGAGATACTGCAAGATACTACAGGGCAGTGTCTGTTAGTATTCACGATGCATGCAGGTGTTTCTGTGTCGAGCTGGATGATTTTAACTAACTTCTTCAACTATAACCATGTAAAACAAGCTGAGATATTGCACACTGGGATCATACTTAAACTTTATTTGTGCGTGATTGTGTGTTTGTCAGAAGTTTAATTGTTTGTTCTGTAACAAAAGTATTCAGGTTAAAATATTTCACTGATGTGCCTGAGGATCAACTGTCACACATCTCCTTTTCAACAGAGCGGCATAATATGGCTCTGTGGTCTTTCGTAAAAAATAAATGTGTTGTGTTTAAACTTAGCCATTAGCAGGAATGGTTTTTAACATGCACACTGAGGGTGCCTCTGTGTGCATTACATGTGTAACAATACAATTGGTTTACATTTACATGTTATCGGTGCTTTCTACAGCTAGTACTGCAATGTGTTTCACTTCTGATAATAGTGATAAGTACAAAAGAATATTGATTAACTATAGGCAGTTAGAAGACAGAGTAACCAAATGTTATTATTTCTAGAGTTGTTCAAATGTATAATTATCGTGAAAAGAAACCTTCAGCTATGCCTTTAATGCATGTGTTAAATGTGAACACATTGTTGTGAAAACACTCACTCTGCGACAACAGCTTATTGCTCTTTCGATTGCTTTAGTTCATCTAATGTCGTTCTCTTTGAACATTTGAACAGTGTGTGTATTTTGACCAGAAAGAATTGTCATAAATCCTTGTTGAGCGGACCGACCAAGCAAGGAGACAGAGACAGAACGTCCCAAATACAACCCGGTGTGGGCATTTATTTCTCATTGTGGTACATGACACAGCCTCAATATGACTGTCCACGTGAACACCGTCACCAGCAACAAGTATCTCCCACACATACTAACGGGAAAAACAGAGCCTAAATACACACAGACAACACAGGGCACCAGGTGAACACAATCACCAACAATGAAGCTGCACAATCCGTAACGGAGGCCAAGATCTATGGGCCCAGAGATCACCTCCGTTACAATCCTGAATCCTCCTAAAATACTCCCTCAAGATTTCCATATCTTATTCCATTCTTTTCAACTCAGTTTATATTCGTTCAGAAACAGCTGAATAGTACCAAACAGGAAATACGTGGCGCTGTCGGGTGCTGACCAATCACGAAGCGTAATTTCTTGACTTCCAGCAAAACAACCAATCACAGCAGTATTTCTCCAGCTGGCTCTGTGCAATCACAAACAAGAAGTGTATACCCTTTCCGTAATGTTTGAAAATGCTGTAGTGTTTTGTGAAATGCTGTAGTGTTTTCTGAAATTTTGATTTTGACTTGCACTTCAGGGCCACCGTACATGAGGGCACCATACAGGTTCTCACAGTGCATTTTTCCACATTTCGCATGGGGACGCACTTATGTACTCAATATAGAACATGTTAGAACAGAAGTATACAAATTGAGACACAGCAAAAAATCTGAACATTTCAAAAAAGTGTTTTACAAACTGCCTTTCACGTGCTTACAACATCTCTGTCACTGTTTTAAAGGTTGCTCCCGCTGTAAGCATTATGCTGCTGCTTCTACTGCAGGGGGAAATCTGGCCTGATGCCTCGTCTATAACTCAACCTGTTCAGTAAGCTGACAGAGCCAGCACTCATTAGCCTAATCACATTCAAATTATTCACCAGGAGACACTAATTTATCAGGCAGAGTTGGGGAATTGAGAGAAAAGACAGCTTAAAAGAGACGTATCAAGAGAAAATATGTTAGAATGAAGTGGATCTGTACATCCTCTGAAGAAAAATATTTTAGCCCTAACAGATCATATGTTCTGCTTCCAGAAGCATGTTGCTGATACATCGGCCACGAAAAATGTGTGTGTTTGTAGGATGAGAGATGAGGATTCATACTGCTGCAGGGGGGGGCAAGTTGTGACTAAAACAGTTTGTCTTACATCCAGTTACAGAGACAGAGATGGCCAAGTTGCCTTAAGCGATGCATCCCTCACTCTGTGTACTGTTTATATAAGAGTGTTTGTAGGACTTGTACTTGTACACACACTGTTTCTATTTTGTGTGTTTTGGTGCCCACATGCAGGTGTACGTTGGCTGCTTAAATCCTTTTGGGTATGCATCAGTCTGTGCTGCCAGAGGCGGTGCATGTTAGTGTGTGTGCATGTGTTTTTGTGTGTGTTGATGAGCAGCCTCCAGGGGCCATTATGCCTGTGACAGACCCACAGCAGGAAAGCAGCCAGCCAGATAACTTATGAAAACGGTTTAAAGCGAAATCCAATCCGCAACTTATGAATTATTAAAGTCATTACACCTCTGTGAGGATCGCTAAATAAACTACGCCACGCAACAACAATGGCCTCCTTTCCACTGTCTGCTGGGAGGAGGACTGATTTCTAAGCATTACCGGGGGGAAAGTGCTGCATGTTTAGCATGGGTTGTCAGGAAAATGTGTCACGTATAGAAATGATTAAAAGGGGAAAACACTTTAATGCGACAGAATACATTGAGAAGGCACATTTTAACTTGGACTTCAGGTTCTTTGATCAATTTCACATGTTCTAAGTCAACCAGCTAACTAACTAAACTGACTGAGTGGATTGTCTTTGCTTCAAATAACGCTTTAGGAAATGTATGAAAGTATCACACAGACTTACGACTAAACCCTACAGGGTCCTTCACTTTAGAGGAGCGTTTTACTGTACTTTTTGGCCTGCTCTGATTCCCAATCAATAACAAGGTATTACTATACAACTCAAAATGCCTTTGTGATTGTAATGTGTGTCTGTTACCTTGCTTCAGAAACATATATAGCCTGGCTTACGAAAATTTATATTTTATTTATTCAACTGAACTCCTAAAAATCTGAGGTTCTTTTGGGAGATGATATTGCTTTTTTGTTAGGTGTTGCACTTCTAAAAAGTTAGTATGAAAGCCATAGTTAAGGGGTTGCAACATTATTTTTAGAACAGCATCCAACAGCCTTTATAGAACATGGGATGAAAGACTGTCGGCTAGATACGATGACAAAAGAATAAAGGAGAAGCATGGTACTGATGTATAGAGCATACAAAGTTCCATTATACAACTCCAAAAACCTCTTTGTAAACCTCTTGTCATTGTTAAATCTGATCTAAATGAGCTGCTTGGTTTTGCAACAGTCCACAAAGACACAACTTTATATTCAAAATGCACAACTGTTTTGTTGACTGGACATGGGTATACGTGATCGAAAGTAAAAAACAATGTAATGTGAAATGTCTACCATTTTTGCACAGTTACTAGGAGGAGGTTGAAGGAGTTGGTTTGCAATTGAACCATATTCTTTTTACATTCTCTTGCGTGTGTTTGGACGGTTGGTGGAAACCCACAAAGTCTCAGGGTGAATAAGCACCTGATTTACAACTTAAGATTCAAGTTTTCTGCTTTAGTCAATTGCAAAAAGCCGACTAACTTCTGCAGGTTATTCTGCACAGTGAAATTGAGACTTGAAGGCACTCTGGCGAAATATAGTTTGGATATATTTAAAGAGGAATTAAAAGCACAACTGAGGCACTTTCAAAGTCCTTTCTAACTCTATGGATGATATTAAGCTGCTTTAAAATGCCACTTCAGGTGCTGAGAGTATTACAAATACATATTTATTCTGCAAGCCACGGTATAATTGTCCATGATTAAAATGCAACTTAATGACACTTCTGGAGTAGGGTAATAAAGTATTTGCGAATTGGCTTATGAATTGTTAAACTCAGCCCACCCTCTGAGGAAGCAGAGGTTGTAAAGTAGGACACTTCCTCTCCCCTCAGAGCCACAACAACACTGCACTGTCACAGCAGCTGTCACACTGAGCAAAAATACTTAATATCCTATTATACATCATAGATGAGGTCTTAAAATAGGTCATTTGAAATCAAAAAGTGATAAACATTTATTGTAACATCTGTTTGCTAAATTGGAATGTATCCTGGTCATTGCGGATTTTCTCCAATGTAATCTTTTAGGTTTTTTTTGGCACTTGGATACCAAAACTGTAGACAACAAACATAATACTAATAACATTATACATAACAAAGTCAAATAGAAAAATATATTAAAAGAAGATGAAAAAAGGGAGCTAAGGGGGTTGCTCCGCTTCGCGTCGGGCCGAACCACGCCCCTTAGCTGTGATCAACACGTTCTCACTCCCAATCCGTCACATATTGACGGACGGTCAGGGCCCCTCCCCGTCACTCTATTACGTACAGGGTACCCCTTGAGAGTCAGTTTTCAACGGGCAGGGCGTCCCATTGACTTGCATATAGCTCCCTGAACGTTGGTAATAGAGGAGTTGGGATCGCGGCAAAATCCTCTCCGCAGATCCATTCTCACAGCATTTATCAACCTTTTTCTTACTCAATATCAAGCCACACTGATTGTTTTTACTTCTTTATTTTAATTGAATAATGTAGGACTTTTGTTGCCGTCAGTTATGGGGAGAATAGGGGCTCAGAATACTGAAATCTGTATTGTTTCATCGTTTTTTCCTTCTAATTTTGTATTCTTTTCTAAACCACACACTGTTATTTACTCAACAATAACACATAATTATCCTTGTGTTTATTTATTTGTTTGATTAATAAACACAAGTTGGAGTCCGTCAGGACCGAGGGTCGGAGCAGCTCATAGTAGTTGCTTTAGAGAATTTTACACCCGGAAGTAACGGTACGTCCACACAGCAGCTTTGAAAGAATCTTGAAAATCTTGGAGCTGGGCGTGTCTGAAAGCATTGGGGATTTTTTGCGAGCAACGCGACCAACAACCAATCACATGAATCTCCCGCCCCCGGCATACAAAGCAAAAAACCCCGGGGATTTTATGCGAGCAATATATATATATATATATATATATATATATAAACCCCCCAAACAGGCGAAAACCTACCAGTTTCACCCACTGTCTCTGCCACCTCCCTCCATGCCTGGTTCCTCCGGTTTGTTTCCCGGTAAATAGTTATGGTCGTAAAGAACCGGGTGATTTACTACCACAATTTCTCGTTTGGAATATGAGGAAATGAACTGCGGTCTGGCTCTCCCAGCTTGCACGCGGTTTGATTGGCTAGCGCTTGTACTGTCAGATTTGCATAAACGGGATTTGATTGGCTGACGCTTCCAGCTCAGCTTCAAAAGTTGAACATTGCTCAACTTTTGAATCCTGAAAATCCTGAAAATCCTGGAAATCCTGGAAATCTTCGCTTTGCTTCCCCACAATGCAGTTTGGCGAAAAGCGAGGATAAGCCAGAGTTTACAACCTTTGCATGTGGGCACAACACGTTTTGACCCAGATTAATTAGCTATACCATATGATATCGCCCGAGGAAGTCGTCATACTTATACATATAGAAATAAAGAATTATGTGTCAAAGCTCTAATCAAATTAACAGTTGTATTAATTATACTTGTATATATATATATATATATATATATATATATATATATATATATATATAGCCTGTGTTGTATATTTATACACAAAAATGAACAACCTTGTGTGTGTCAAATAACAATTGTATTGTAGTGTTTATTTTAGTGTTGTTTTATGCGTAGCCTATCCACATTTTGATTTCAGAGCACAGGAGAATGCTGGGCACAAGATAAAGCTCAACAGTGAAGCTGGCAATTTTGTACAAAACCATCACCGTGTTACATCAGCGTAATATAAAAGTACATAACGATTGATGTGTACTAGGGGTTTCACAACTAACAATATTTACTAGTCGACACATTTTTCAAAATAGTAGTCGACTAGTCGTTACGTCATAATAAAGACACACAAAGAGAGGTAGCAGTCCCAGCAGAGAGCCCCAAACTTTCTTTTCCCTGGCCACATCAACCAGCTCTGACTGGGGGAACCCAAGGCGCTCCCAGGCCAGTGAAGAGATATAATCCCTCCACCCTGTCCTAGGTCTACCCCTTGGTCTCTTCCCAGCTGGACGTGCATGGAACACCTCCCTAGGGAGGCGCCCAGGTGGCATCCTAACTAGGTGCCCGAACCACCTCAACTGGCTCCTTTCGACGCGAAGGAGGAGCGGTTCAACTCCGAATCCCTCCTGGATGACCGAACTTCTCACCTTATCCCTAAGGGAGACACCAGCCACCCTGCGGAGAAAACCCATCTCGGCCGCTTGTACCCGTTCTTTTGGTCATGACCCATCCTTCATGACCTTAGGTGAGGGTAGGAACGAAAATGGCCCGGTAGACAGAGAGCTTTTGCCTTCTAGCTCAGCTCCCTTTTCGTCACAACGGTGCGGTAAAGCGACTGCAGTACCGCTCCCGCTTCCCCGATTCTCTGACCCATCTCACGCTCCATCGTTCCCTCACTCGAGAACAAGACCCAGAGATACTTGAACTCCTTCACTTGGGGTAAGGACTCATTCCCTACTTGGAGTGGACAGTCCATCGGTTTCCTGCTGAGAACCATGGCCTCGGGTTTGGAGGTGCTGATCCTTATCCCAGCCGCTTCACACTCGGTTGCGAACCGATCCAGTGAGTGCTGAAGGTCGCAGACCGATGAAGCCTTCAGAACCACATCATCTGCAAAAAGTAGTGGTTCAATCCTTAGTCCACCAAACTGCAGACCCCCTCCCCCACGACTACGCCTCGAAATCCGATCCATGTATATTACAAACAGGATTGGTGACAAAGCGCAGCCTTGGCGGAGGCCAACCCTCACCGGAAATGGGTCTGACTTACTGCTGAGGACCCGGACACAGCTCTCGCTTTGGGAGAACAGAGATTGGATGGCCCTGTGTAGAGACTCCCTCACCCCATACTCCTGCAGCACCTCCCACAGTAACTCCCTGGGAACCCGGTCATACGCCTTCTCCAAGTCTACAAAACACATGTAGACTGGATAAGCGTACTCCCAGGCCCCCTCCAGGATCCTTGCGAGAGTAAAAAGCTGATCCGTTGTTCCACGACCAGCACGGAATCCGCATTGTTCCTCCTCAATCTGAGGTTCGACAATCGGCCTGACCCTCCTTTCGAGTACCTTGGAATAAACTTTCCCGGGTAGGCTGAGTAGTGTGATGCCTATGTAATTGGCACACACCCTCTGATCCCCATTTTTAAAAAGGGGAACCACCACCCCGGTCTGCCACTCCTTCGGTACTGTTTCCGACTTCCACGCAACGTTGATGAGACGTGTCAACCATGACAGTCCCTCAACACCCAGAATCTTCAGCATTTCTGGGCGGATCTCATCCACCCCCGGGGCTTTGCCACTGTGAAGTTGTTTGACGACCTCAGTGACCTCCCCCCGGGAGATTGGTGTCGATCCCCTGTCATACTCCAGCTCTGCCTCTAACATAGAGGGCGGAGTTATCGGGTTCAGGAGTTCCTCAAAGTGTTCCTTCCAACGCCCTAACACTCCATCAGTTGAGGTCAACAACGTCCCATCCTTACTGTACACAGCTTGGATGGTTCCCTGCTTCCTCCTCCAGTTTTCCAGAACAACTTTGTTGCAGCCCGAAAGTCCTTTTCCATGTCTTCTCCGAACTTCTCCCACATCCGCTGCTTTGCCTCGGCCACGGCTGAGGCTGCTGCCCTTCGTGCCTGTCGGTACCTTGCAACTGCCTCGGGAGTCCCTCGGGATAACAAATCCCTGAAGGCCTCCTTCTTCAGTCGGACGGCTTCCCTGACCACCAGTGTCCACCAGGAGGTTCGAGGGTTACCGCTCCTTGAGGCACCTAGGACCTTGAGACCACAGCTCCCCGCCGCAGCTTCGGTAATAGAGGCTTTGAACACCGACCACTCGGATTCAATGTCCCAAACCTCCACAGGAATGCCCAAAAAACTCCGCCGGAGGTGTGAGTTGAAGGCCTCCTGAACTTGGGCCTCCTCCAGTCGTTCCCAGTTCACCCGAACTACACGTTTGGGCTTACCAGGTCTATCCATAGGCTTCCCCCGCCACTCGACCCAACTCACCACCAGATGGTGATCAGTGGACAACTCTGCCCCTCTCTTTACCCGAGTGTCCAAAACATACGGCCTCAGGTCCGATGATACGATAACGAAATCGATCATGGACCTTCTGCCTAGGGTGCTCTGGTACCACGTACACTTATGAGCATCCTTATGTTCGAACATGGTGTTTGTTATGGCCAATCCATGACTAGCACAGAAGTCCAGTAACAAACCACCACTCCGGTTCAGATCAGGGGGGCCGTTCCTCCCAATCACTCCCCTCCAAGTGTCTCCATCATTGTCCACATGTGCGTTGAAGTCTCCCAGCAAGATTAAAGAGTCCCCTTCAGAAGCCCCATACAGGACTCTTTCCAGGGTCTCCAAGAAGGCTGTATACTCTGAACTGCTGTTGGGTGCATAAGCACACACAACAGTCAGAGTTTTCCCCCCCATAACCCGCAGGCGTAGGGAGGCGAACCTCTCGTCCACTGGGGTAAACTCCAACAACGAAGCACCCAACCGGGGATTTGTGACTATCCCCACACCCGCCCGGCGCCTCACACCTTGAGCAACTCCGGAGAAGAATAGAGTCCAACCCCTATCCAGAAGTAAGGTTCCAGAGCCGACGCTGTGCGTAGAGGTGAGCCCAACCAGATCCAACTGGTAACGCTCCACCTCCCGCACAAGCTCCGACTCCTTCCCCCCCAGAGAGGTGACGTTCCACGTCCCCAAAGCCAGCTTCTGTCGCCCGGGTCTGGTCCGTCGAGACCCTCTGCCTTCACTGCCACCCTTCTGGCAGCGCACCCGACCCCATCGCTGTTTCCCGTAGGTGGTGGGCCCGCGGGACGGAGAAGCGGAGGTGTTGCCCACGTTGCCTTTTCGGGCTGTGCCCGGCCGGGCTCCGTGGCAAGCCCGGCCACCAGACGCTCGCCGACGTGTCCTCCTTCTGGGCCTGACTCCAGAAGGGGACCCCGGGCTTCCTCCGGGCCGGGTATCCTCACTTCGTGTGTCATCTTTCATGAGGTCTTGTGAACCAATCTTAGTCTGGCCCCTTGCCCGAGACCAATTTGCCATGGGAGACCCTACCAGGAACACAAGGTTCCAGACAACACAGCCCCCAGGTTCATCAGGGCACACAAACCTCTCTACCACGGTAAGGTGGTGGTTCTTAAGAGTATAATACATATGTATACTATCAGTTAAAATAAGTGCTTAAACATACAGTACTGTAGTTAGCATTGCAGGAAAGCAATATATTAGTACTTTGTCAGGCTTAATATGTATACCCCCAAAGCTTTTTTTGTTATTCAAAATAAGACCTTAACCTAAAGTATTCTTTAATGTTTAAATAAAGCCTTATTAGTTTGTTTGTCTGTGTCTCCTATTAATATCTGATAATAAAAATAATACATTTCAATAACGTAAACGTTAACCACCAGGTGTCCCTTTCTATCAGCTGTGCACCGTTATGGTGTACATATACCAATATACAGATTGGATCAAATATAAAAGTCAGCCGAATTAGTATTGATACTGCTAGGAGACGTATTGTGTGAAGAGAAATTGAAGATTTTGTTTGATTGCTGATATATTTATGATCCACGTCACATATTCAGTTTTGGCGGCAGTTATTCCTGTTTGTCCAGAAGTCTTCTCATCAGGGCTCTATAAATAGCGAACTACGGCAGATATGTAATATTTAAGGCAGCCGAACCGTGTATTACAATGCCGTTATGTGATGACCTTCAAAGAGAAAAGCAAGCACACTCGGAATAAAGTATTTTTTTATTTTTAAAAAATATTTTCAGATTTCACATCAACAGGAAGTCCGGTTAACTATAATGTCTGTGCGCAACAATACCCCAACCCATGGACCCGCGGGTGAATAATAATCACCAGATTACACACACCACTTCAAATTTAAATTTAAATGTACATTAAAGTATTTTATGAGACCTTCTAAAATGTTTTTAAATATAATTAGGGTTGTAGTTGAAGAGTTTATAAATTATTGCACAACAGCACGTCCATTAATTCCACAACCACACACATGGATTAACATCGATTGATTACATTAATGTAGTCTTTGTTTCTGCTAAAAGAGGTGTCGACCAGCTGGCGCAACAATGAAAATGGGCGAAATCGAGTGTGACTATTAAAAAATAAATAATTATTATATTAATATTGACAATAACAACCGACTGTCGGGGTAGCATTTGCCAGGGAGCGTTCTCACGGCGTCTATTATCAACGCTATGGGAGGTCTATGAAGGTCTATGGGATGCCCTGCCCGTTGAAAACTGACTTCCAAGGGGTACCCTGTACGTAATAGAGTGACGGGGAGGGGCCCTAACCATCCGTCAATATGTGACGGGTTGGGAGTGAGAACGTGTTCCTGTGATATAATGAGCATATACCACGGCCTGTCGTGTCGCTTTTGCTTAAATATATCATATTCCAATCACTTGTATAGAATCTTATTGCACTATTTCGCTATTTTACAATGTTTCTTTTTGTATTTACTTGCACTATTTTTTCTGTTTATCTGTGTTATTGTGTTGCTCTGTTGGAGGAGCCAGTGACCTAAGATTTTCATCATCATAACTACACTGTAGTTATGTACGTATGACCAATAAAAGCCTTGAACCTTGAGTAGAATTACAAAGTAACAATAAATTGCATGTTTTACATGCTGCTGTAACAAAAACATTTCCCAACTTGGGATCAATAAAGTATATCTTATCTTATCTTAAGACGATCAATGGCTACTGGCATATTTGCAAAATATGCCTCTGAACCTTGACAAATGCATGTTTCAGGCTTATCAATTAAAAACAGGAGGGGTCACATACTTAAGACCAGCTATTAAATAAAGCTCTTCTGACCTTAGCTGTCATGTTATTGCTGCCCATTATGGACCCAAGCAATTTTCACCCATTTATAGAGGATATTTTTGAAATGTGATAACACCAATGTTTTTCCCATCCCCTAAACCTCCAGGGATGTACACAGTTTAATACTGGCAACTTCTAATTATGGGAAATACAAACACGTCTTTTAAAACTACAATTCAGAATCAGAATCAGAATACATTTATTAGTCCCACAGATTGGAAATGTGCATCGCTACAGCAGGAAAGAGCCACAGACAGCTTAATGAAAAAAAAAAATTCCCAATTCCCAGTAGAGACGCGCCATTAGGGCCGATTCTAGGGTCTGTGGGGGCCCTAGGCAGAATTCACTGGGGGCCCCTCGAACCAGCTTTCATCACCATTGTGTTATAAATAATCTGACACCAACAAAAAAATTGCTAAATGCAAACAGTTTTTGATTTAACAACTTCACATTTTTGTTATTTTTAAAGTTAGTTATTAAAGTTAGTAATATGAATATAAAAGACATACAAAAAACGAATAAATCGCGCAAATATAAAGGACAATTAAAACCAGAATAGTTTTCCTTTGTAAATCTACGTGAAGCTTTTTCAGTATTCGGAAAGACTATATCTGTTTCTTGTATTGGTCCTCTTGTTACTAGTACACACTTTTCACTCTCATTTAGGACATTTGGCGATTGTGCAGGGTCGTATGATGTGATCAAACCTTTTCTAGTTGTGGTAGTGCTGCTGGAGGTAGGGGATGATGTGTCATCTTCATGATGAGAAGATGTTGCTGTCCCACTGGAGGCAGATGTTGACGCCCCACTGGAGGCAGATGTTGAAACCCCACTGGAGGCAGATGTTGACGCCCCACTCAAGGTAGATATTGACACCCCACTGGAGGTAGATGTTGAATGCTTTCACTTTATATAATTCAAATTCCTCATATTCAGCTTTCGAATGTTGTTCTTGGGGATAGCTTCCACTATTCTTCATTGTTTACTATTTCCATTTCATTTGAAAGGGACAATGTAAGTGAACATGGTTCCAATACAGAGGATTGTGCTGGAGCCTGCACTATGGCTACTAAGGTTGAAATATACAGTTTTCATTATCATCATAAAACCACTAGGAGTACACTACAGTGAGGGAAAATACAATAAAATACACTCAAAACATAGCACACTAACTTAACAATAAGTTATTTAGAGTACACTTGTTCAAATGTCTTGCATCTAAATTTCTTAATTTAACATAGCTTGACAGTTAGCTCAGTCGGACACAGCTTCATCATTTAACTAGCCTACAGAAAAAGTTAGCTGATTTCCCCCCTCCAAATTACTCCATTACTGGTGTCCCATTAAACAACGGGTGAAACGTTAATGTAGAAATGGCAGAGACCATGTTTATTTCAATAACAATGCCAGAAAGATTAATGAAGACGTGTTAATACTGTAATTACTAGGTTGTACGTTCTTTCAGCCGGCTAGCTAAGCTAACACGTCAATGGCAACTGTAATGTCTAGCTTCTACGTTCTTTCAGCCAGCTAGCTAAGCTAAACTAAGCTAATCTAATAAATGCAACGGCGTTGTACCGACCCGGCTGCGCACACTTGACTCGGTAATATCACGGCCAGCAGAGCAGATACTGTTCTGCTAGGTGAAATCATGTCATGTTAAACGTCAAAGTAAACAAAATAAATAATTTGATTCTAGTGGAAGTTACGTAATTCAAGTTTCTCTATCCCACAGTTAAGTCTGTCTTTTTTTTTTCTCTCATTTTCATCTTTTTTCTTCTTCCTTTTTTCGCTTCCAGAAAGATAATTTCTCTTCATTTTTCAGTGCCTTTCCTTGTCATCAGGATTATTTTGAAAACAATCATACACGCAATTTGCGACACTAACCAGAGTGAGCCTGGATAAAGTGGGACCCCATTAGGGAGGTCTCCTACTGTCTGTCATTGCAAACGGTGCGTATTGCCCCACTCACTCACTCAAATTCAGTTAATCTACAATAATGGGGCCCCCACTATTGTAGATTAACTGAATTTGATGAAGGCTTATGGCAATGTATGATGTCTGTTTAATTGTATTTTTTGTATAATTTGTTGTTCTGAATTTTGCATAAAAAAAACGACACTGATGTAGTTTTAAAGATGTGTCACCCCTCGGGGGCCCCCTACTGGTCTGGGGCCCCAAGCAGTTGCCTGCCTTGCCTGTCCGCAAGCGGCGGCCCTGCGCGCCATAGAACATGTTGCAAAACACACATATAGCCAGCATGTGTAGTTCTGAGGGGTGGGGGTGGACTAGTTTGAATCCTGTTTTGGATAGTGTGCCGTTGATGGGCTTCATTCCGTTTCAAAGTGCTGTTTGAAGCTCGGTGTAACCTTGGCGCACTGCCACTCCAACATCCAATCACAGAGATTGAGGACTAATCACGGCGTTTGCCAAGCAAAGCGGCTGGTGTATGGGATGAGTTTTGTATCATAAAGATAAAGCAACACTTTCTCATAATAAAGCAAAACTATGAGTTTAAAAAAAAAAGTCAGAGTCAAGCAAAATCAAATACATTTCAAAAATAAAACTATAAGTTGCAAACAAATCATTTGTGTAATCATTTAAACTATAAGTCTTTTTTTCTTTGTTTTAACATAGGTTTTTGTTTGCAGTTCTTGTTTCTTGTTTCTCAATGATCAGACTTTTGCTCTCGCTGCAGCTCTTCTCGTTTGCGCTCACTCATTTTTTGTTTTCAATTTTGACACAAACATCCCAGGTGGGCGGGATTTTCAGGGGTGCGTCCCCAATGGCTACTCACTTTTTGAGTGACAGCCCACTACGACACAGACCATACAGTGCAACTCATGCAGCAAACTCCGCAGTCCACTCGGCCACGTTACTGTCGGTGCCTCCTGGGGAGTTTCATGAACATATCGGACTTATCTTATGGATTGCTATGCATTACACTTGTGCTGTGTAGTTTATACTTTATTCTAACTTTAAATATTTTAATATCTGAACACACTGCTGCTGTTAAATAATTTCCCAATTTGGGATTGATAAAGTGTCTGTCTATTTATTTATTTTATAGATTAAAAAAACACATCTATGTATTTTCAAGCTAAAGGTGATACACAATATAAACTGTATACTATTATTTTTTCAAAGACATGTTACATTTCAAAAGCATATATTGCTATGTTTAGGACAAACTATTAAAGACTGCTTTAATTTAACAATTTCTACAATATAAAAGTGGCATATTTGCTTTATTAAACAGACCAGACCTAGGCTGCATACCAACACAATTAGGACCATGCTCACATCTTACTCTGTTGGTCTGAAGAGCTGAAGCATTCATACACAATGGATACAAACTGTGTTGTCTCATTCTCTATCCTCTGAGAAAATGATATACATTTAGCATCAAAAATTCGACATACTATTCCTAGCCTGATGAAGATTTGAATGGAATCTCTAACATTTTCATGTAGAATAAAGACAAAAGAGTGATTATTCAAATTACATTTATTGAAATTTGAACCAGAATATGATGTCTCAAAGAATGTTTTAAATAAAAGGACATAAAACAAAAAGGTGGATAATAATAACATCTATTAAATGTATATGTAAAGACATTTGGTCAAATGAAATGACACTAAGCCAGTGATAACAGCAACGCCCAGCGTGGATAAAGATGGTGCAGGTCTTTCTTCATGCCCCCCTCCTAGGATCTAATGCTGTCCCCTCAGAGGAAGTGGGAAAACGGGATAAGACCTCTGGACTAGGGTGACCAGACGTCCCCGTTTTCCGGGGACAGTCCCCGTTTGTATTGGCCTGTCCACGGAAATGTCCCCGTTTTTTAATATACGTTAAAAACACATAGCAAGGTGAAATAAAGCGTTTCATGTCAGGAAACACTGGGTAAACAGACTGTGGTCAAGCTATCCCCCACTTCGGAAAACACAGTCAAGCCAGCCCGCACATTGTATTGCGGTGCACGAATATCCTATGCATTATGGTAGAGGCCTGTAAAAACTGCCTTCAAAATAAAAGTGTTTACTCGGTCAATAACAAATATATACCTAAAAAACACACCACATATATTCATTTAAACTGGAACTTAAATTAAGACATATGTGCTATATAATGTGATCAATAATCATTTAAAACAAACTACGTAAAACTACCACAGTATGACTGAGTGAATGTAATTATAAAACGGACAAGTCAAATCAAGCAATCTGATTGGTTCTTAGCCGTGATATACTGAGCGTATACCACGGGTAGAATTGTAAATTACTTTTCACAACAAGTCAGTATCCCTCCGCATCTGAGAAAAAACGTATACTGTTGGGTTGAAAGCTTTTCATACTGGAACAAGAAAGCAGCGGAGAAGTAACGGGGCAGAAACCCTCCTTTTTACGCAGCGGTCCAGACATAGACATAAAACGGCAAAACATATTCAGTGTGCAGTTCCTTTGGCATTAGGGCAGGGATATCTAGATACTTTCCAAGCTTTGACATAATGAATTGTGCTACTTTTAAAACAAGCAACGATGTTTTCAAATCTGTAATCAAAGAGGTCTGCAAAAACGCTATCGACCAATCAGATTGCTTGATTTGACTTGTCAGTTTTATAAATATATTTACATTTCTTCCGTTACGAAACAAACTTACAAAGCATAAAATGGAAACATTTAAGATTAACTTCAACCTCCGGGGGGGTCTTACTATGGAGGAGTGGATTGAGGAGTGCCTATATCTCCAGAAAAAAAAGCACCTACATGACGACACGCAGAGCTACGTGAAGAGCAGGTAGACGAACTGGAAAAGTACCACCATTCAAAAGCTTTCTGATGCAGGTCTTGAAACAAAACAGATACATTATGACCGTTAGTGGCCACAGGTGCGAAAGCTCTCTCCAGAGCTACTGGAAGCCGAATCTCGGGGACCGGAGAAAGTGGAGCAATATTCTCTCCACGCCAAGCAACAGCCTAGAACAACCTCAACCTATACAAGTGACCACGTAAGCCATGCTACTGATGCTGGGCAGTTTTTAAGTGGGTGCACAATAAACGGCAACATACACATTAATGTAAATAAACAGCCAAATAATGGATCAACGCTCTCTGTCTAATATGTTCGCTAGCTGTTAGTGTTGTTGCATAGCAACCACCTCACACTATGTTTTGTGCAGAAGGCAATGGAGGGAATATTTTATTTTGAACATCATTATTTACAAATAAAAACTATTTAAATTAGAGTGTGTATTTTTCTTTCATATTGCCACACTTGGTAACCGTTTGTATACTTAAGCTTAAGCAATTATATCACAGCTAAGGGGGTTGTCAACCCTCCGCTCCGCCCCTTAGCTGTGATATAATGAGCATATACCACGGCCTGTCGTGAACTATTGCTTAAGTATACAGTCATGAATACATATCTGACATTTCCACTGGGTGACTAATTTATTGGGAATGCTGTTAACAGCATTCCAACTAACTGTTATTCTACAGACGAAAAGTTTATTATTCCGCCGATTTACAGAACTACACATGCTGGCTATTGTGTTTCGCAAAATGTTCCATGTCTCTACTGAACGTTTTCGTTTTTCCCACAATTAGAAGTTGCCAGTATTAAACACATTGGTGTTATCAAATGTAAAACATATAATTAATAAATGGGTGAAAATCGCTTGTGTTCATAATGAGCAGCATTAATATATACCCACGTGACAGCTCATTGTTACTTTGTAATTCTACTCCACAATTCAGAGGTTAACCTGATTGCCAAGTGCCAACAAACAGGAGAGATATTTGATAGTTGGTGCTTGAGAAGACTAAACATTTATCTGCAATTGACATGAATGGAAACGAGTAATAAAGTATATTCATTACTCGTTATTCTCTACTAATAGTTAATTAAAGACTGTATAATGGCTATTTTGCACATCCCTTTCAAGATTTTCAAAGGTTATTGGCATATCATATACACAACTATGGTGTATGCAATGAATGAAAATCTTGGGTCACAGGTTCCTCAACAGCACATTACAAGACATCTATCAATATGTGTTTGTACCTCCACCATTAAACTGTCATATTCTGCACATTTCTTATACTATCTACATACATAAGTGTATAACTCATATGTATAATATCAGATAAAATAAGTGCTTCAACATAGTTAACATTGCAGGAAAGCAATATATTAGACGTTAAGTACTTTGTCAGGCTTAATATTTATCTGTAGATACCCCCAAAGTTTTTTTCTTATTTAAAAGAGGACCTTAATCTAAAGCATTATTTAATGTTTAAATAAAGGTTAATTCGTTTTTCTGTTTTGCACCTCCTCCTATTAATATCTTTGTACATCCTGCTCTAAACTGTTTTATTGTAGAGATCACTTACAGTATCTTCTTGATTTTTTATATTCTATATTTCTATCACAGACCTTCTACTTTCCCCCTATGAAAGTATGTACTCTTAATATTTTTTTAATCAAATATAACACATAAAAACAATAATTAAATAACGTGCTTTAACCACTAGGCGGTGCACACAAGGTACACACAGCTATATTAACTTTGTATTATTAGTAATTATTACACTTATGTATGTACAACATCTGAAGATGTGTAGTTTTATTCATGTTTTCACATAATTTTATAGCATATTGCTATACTATTTCAGACTCAGTATTTACATTCTTATATTCAAAGAAAATCAAAGTCCTTTTATATCAGCTGTGCACCGTTATGGTGTAAATATAACCTATCTACGAATTAGATCAAATATAAAAGTCAGCCGAATTAAGGTTGATACTGCGAGGAGACGTATTGTGTGAAGAGAAATTGAAGATGTTGTTTAATTGTTGATATATTTATGATCCACGTTAAGTATTCAGTTTCGGCGGCATTTCTTCCAGTTTTTCCAAAGGTCTTCTCATCAGGGCTCTATAAATAAAGAACTACGGCAGATCTGTAATATGTAATGCAGTGGAACCGTGTATTACAATGCCGTTATGTGATGACTTTCAAAGAGAAAAGCAAGAACACTCAGAATTAAGTATTATTTTATTCTTTTAAAATGTTTTCCGGATCTCATATCATATAGACACCAAATCCCAGCATGCATTGCGGCTAAACCATCCAATTAGCGAGCTTAAACCATAGCTGAGGATCTTGGGTAATCGCTCGAAATGCCTACGTCTGTTTCCGGTTATTTTTATTTTGAAATTCAGTTCCCTGAAGGACGCCAAAAAAGCCCGAGATTATGGAAATTAAACCAATAAATAAAAGCAAGGATAATTGTGTGTTATTGGTGAGTAAATAACAGTGTTATTTAAAAAAAAGAATAACAAATTAGAAGAAAAAAAGATTTTAAAAATACAGATTTCAGTGTTCTGAGGCTCTGAGCCCCATTTATTTTCCTCAAAGAAGGAAACAAAAGTCCGAAATTATACGATTTAAAATAAAAGCAATAATTGTGGCTTGATATTGGGTAAGAACATGTTTTTATGAACCACACAGCTTCCGGTCTTCCATGACCCGACCGGAGAAAAAGACGTGCTGCAGGCACGAAACACATTACCAGTAGAAATACATTGCTTTTAAAATCGTGCTGTGCAATACGAAAAAAAAAGGGGAAAATCGTGTTGGTGAACACGAATCAATAGATTAAAAGTCGTGTTGGTGAACACGAAATGCCATGAGACTTGGTTGGCATGGGTTTGAAAGTATAACGTGCTAGCCTGCTGTAGTACATGGTATAGTCAGGCACACATTTATGAGATTTAACAATGGGCAATTATATTTCTTAAATAATATGTAGCCTATTCCCAGAGTATAATTCATGGGGCAACAAGGTGAAGTGTAAAATGTGTTTTAATATCATACATTTTACGCCAGCAAACTTCTTGTACGGACTTCGGCAGTAGTGAAGACTCACTGAACGAACTAGAAAATGCATTTCCTGCAGAAAATGCTTGCGAATGCTGTAAACTGTGAACATTTATGGCTGAATTTAGCTGAAAATGCAGAAAAAGCTGAATATGTTATTAGCTGAATGGTAGCTGCTTTTAGCTACAAAAATGCAGAAAAATCTTAATATTTAAAAGAAAAGGTTTAAAAAAAGGTATAAACAACAACATGTATAGCCTTGATGTCCTGAAATAGCTGAATAATGTAATAGTTGAATGGTTTCTGCAGCTGAAAATAGGCTGAAGGAGTTAAATATCAGATGTAAGTACTAGTGAATGAATTTGTTTGAAGATTAGAAAAGAAAGTAAAAAGGCTTGGGCAAGCAGCAGAATGTTTTGACTGCAAACTTTTCGACTAAAACCATACGTCACCAATAATTTATAAAATATGTGGAACCTGCTGAAGTCTGTATGATGTCTCCATCAGACAGAAAATAATAGGCTGAGACAGTCTGTTAAAGTCCAGTCTGTCAGTGTTTGTTTCTGTTCCTGAGCACCTACTCATAACACCCAATCATAACACCTGTGTGTGTGTCCAGAGATCAAAGGCAACCAACTGCAGCACTGCGTCCCATAAGAATGCATTGAGTTGTATATCTGACCATTGTGCCACCCGTTTAAAAACTATGGAGAGAGAGAGAGAGTCTGTGAGAGAGAGCGAGTGTGTGTATGTGTGTGTGTGTGTGTGTGTGTGTGTGTGTGTGTGTGTGTGTGTGTGTGTGTGTGTGTGTGTGTGTGTGTGTGTGTGTGTGTGTGTGTGTGTGTGTGTGTGTGTGTGTGTGTGTGTGTGTGTGTGTGTGTGTGTGTGTTTTAATTGTTACAGCTCAAATGCATTGCAATCACTTCCATGTTAAAAAAAGACTTTAAAAAGCTGAATATTTTAAAAAGTATAACATATTTTGAAAAAGTTGAAAGTGTCCCATCATGTGCTGAAAAGGCTGAATAGTTTGATATTTGAATGGTTCCGGCAGCTGAAATTAGGCTGAAGGAGTTAAATAAAGATATCAAATGTAATTAGTAGTGTTTGAATGTTTACAAACACTTGTGTGTGTAAACCCAGAGATCAAAGGCTTCCATGGTGTCTGCTATGATTGGATGATGTCACTCACCTGTGTGTGTGGCTCCAATCTGCCCAGCAACACCATGACAACCAACTGCAGCACTGAGTCCCATAAGAATGCATTGAGGAGTATATCTGACAATTTTGCCACCTGTTCAAAAAAATATGGCTCGTATCAAAAAATTACCAGGCCTTGAGCATCAGGGAACCCCAATGAACTGAAATATGTTTTTTTGTTGGGTTTTGTGTGGTAAATGTGAAGAGGAGAGCAGTTTGTCTAAAGTGCACTTCACTCTGTTCTGAAGAAAGATCAGGATGTTCTTAACATGGGAATCAATTGGGAGCTAGCTGGACTTTTTCTCTTCCTGCCCACAAGAGGCATTTTGTCTAATATGTTTTCTTATTTTATATTTATTTTCCAACCTAGGAGAGGTTTTCCTACGTTTTTCATGAAAAAATATGTCTGAGGAGTGTAGGGTTGAGGAATTATGGCAAGTTTAACATATTTTTGGGGGAGAATTTTAAGCACTGCTCCACTCTGTTTTGAGATCAAAGCACTCTAGACTTAACAAGCTGCTCTATCCACTGTAATGTTAAAATCTGAAAAAGGCCTCTCTACCAAGCTCCAAACTAAATTCAATATCTCAAAAAGTTTAAAAGATATCAAAAATCTGAATATGAATTGAATAGCTGACGGTCTTGTGATCATTTGAAAGTTGGAATGAAGTGTCTAGCTGAAAGTATGTGTAAGGAGTAGCATTTGGCGCAGGGTGTAGGAAAGGCATCTCCCATTGACTTCAATGTTAAAAAAAGAGTTTAAAAAGCTGAATATTTCAAAAAGTATAAAATATTTTTAAAAAGTTGAAGGTTTCCCATCGATTCCTGAACAAGCTGAATAATTTAATATTTGAATGGTTTCTGTAGCTGAAAATAAGCTGAAGTTATGGAGTGCCAAAGTATTGGCTGAAATAATCAGAAGAGGAAGAATAAAGAATTGAAGTACTATAGTGGAATGCTGTAAACAGCATTCGCACTAATAATAATAAGGGGAAGAATAAAGATTTGAAGAACTATAGTGGAATGCTGTAAACAGCATTCACACTAATTATGTACAAAGACAAATCGTTCGGGAACGTGCAAATCACCAGAAGTCGTTCGCGAACCGGTGGACGAATCAGTGAACGAATCTTTAAAGTGAACTGAATCAAAAGATTTGTGTCCCCGAAGGGATTCGAAATGCCCATCACTACTGTACAATCACTGGAGGACTGGGCTGTAATTCAAAAACTGAGTAGCCAATGGGGACGCACCCCTGCAAGCCCCGCCCACCTGGGAGGTTTGTGTCAGAATCTCAAACAAAAAGTGAAGGAGCACAAATGAGAAAGCTGCAGCGAGAGCAAAAGTCTGATCATTGAGAAACAAAGTAGTCCCAAACGATAGTTGAGGATTCTGGGTAGTGTAGTGTCTTCGGCCATCCTAAACTCCGAAAAAATATTTGTTTCTCCAAATGGAAGGGGGAAAACACAAAAGCATTGTACACAATTTAAACCAATCAATGTTGTGTAATTAGGATAATCTGGTGTTTTTTAGTCGATGAGTAGTGCAGATATCACTGTAAAATCAATCGACAGCAAGGAGAATACTTACTTCCGGGTGTAAAATTCTCCGTTATCCAATGGGAATGGACGGTCACATTGCCTTTAAGAGCTGCCGACATGGACGGATGCGGTGCTTCCATGAGCGTCAAATACCGCCGCCGATGGAAATACATTGCAATCAGTTGAAAGCTCTTTGCGTCAGTTTATGAAGCTGAAGGAGACTCTGTGCGTGAACTGCACGCCAAAGGACGCTCTTTGGCGATCAGGGAGTGAGACTGTGTTGGCTAAGGACCCAGAATCAGCGTTTCTCCAACAGGGCAGAAATAGAGGGATATGAGGGATATCTAAAATGCATGATCTGTTTGGTATTTTGAGCAAAACACATCATAGACATGTTTTTATATATCTGAGACCCATAATATATGCCTACAAATAGCATAATAGGAGACCTTTAAATTAATTCGATCACAACTATCATTGTTTTTTTAATGTAACATTTGGGGAAATGCATAGTAATACTTACATTCCATGACTATATTGTCGTTTTCTGTATTGATTTAATTTGTCCTACCCTTCCTAGGTTCTGTTTTTGTTTATTGTACTGTCATCTTAGCCTCTTCAAGATTACCTGTAGGCCTATGGCTCATTAATAATTGATATATTCATGTTCTGGCTGATTGATTGGTTGGTTATTCAGCATTGGAGTTGAACAATGACTTCTCGCAGGCCTCTAGCATGTGCCGTTTATTGAGTATATTAAAAGTCCAGTTGCATACACCTTTAAAGACCCGAGGAGAACTGGATTTATAGGTTTTTTAAATATTAAAATCCTCACACGGTTATTCCAGTCTCTGCCAGACCATAAAACAGGACATCTGTTCCCCCATGTGACATTTTACAGTGATGGCCAAGCTTAGATGAGACTAATCAACCCTTCAAAAATGGCCTTACTGTGTATTTACCAACGTGTCCAACTATTAAAGAGCAGCCACTGTGTCTAAAACTACATTTCAGTTCAAGTTCCTTGGCTCTAGTATCGATATTTTGGGATTGATCCGTCCACCCCTAACGGAGAGCAGCTCTTTATGCAGTGAGATCCAGTGCGGCTGGATATGTTCAAGTTGTTTTGGAGATTACAAAAAAATGTATAAAAATGTTCAGATGTCTAACCTTGTCACATTTTAATACCAGACAAGAGGAAATTCTGTGGCAATATATGAAACATGAAAGGCTCACCAATGTCATTTTGACTAATTTTCTGGACATTTCTGGATGTTTGTTCAGCATGTGATTCAAGATATTTCACTTTTGGGCCCAATGTTGAGCCAACTGAACAATGGACGAATGTTGTCCTCCCTACAGCCATGCCACTAGTTTGGTTATTATTTTTGAAGAACCTGCCAGAAAGCTTTTCAGTAAATACAGAAAAACATAAGAGCACGTAAAGGAGAATATCTTTTGTCTTCTTTTTTGCTCATCAGTGGAATGCTTGGGGGATACTCTAATTTATGATGAAATGCGGGGTAAAGATGGGGTGTTTTTTATCTTATGGAACTAAATGTGCATTATTAAAGCACAATATGATTGACCCAAATTAGTCTATGATGTACAATGCGAATTGTAAAAGAGAGTGAGGTTAGAGTTAGGTTTTTTTTTTTTTTTTGTAAATGCATTGGTGTTTCAACTTTATCAAGACAATGCTCCCAATGTTGCCTCATTCAGTGTATAAATACAAATGCAGTACAGAACATATTCAAATGAAATACTAGGCTATGTGACAGTTAAACAAGAATACAGTTTAAAAGGGGAATGATTAGTAAAATATCCATAAAGAAATCTGTGTACAGGTCTGTTTCATATGGGTGTTGAGAGATGTATCAATAGTAGGGATGTGCATCTCCATCACTGAGGCCGATGCGATGCGCATCTCGATACGTTTCCAACGATACGATAAATTAACGATACATTTGAAACACCAGGTGATGCGATACACCCCTGTTGCGATACAGTTCGATACGATTTGATTCAACATTATGCGATTCGGGGCGATACGATGCGTTTCAACACGATGCAAAATAATGATACTTTTATTCCTTATATGCAGCAAAACATAAATGAACAAAAAAGTGCTTTACACATTTGGTTCTCTCTACTAGTACTGCACATCCCATCAGGCTGTTTCTTTTTTTTTTTAACCTTTTTTACCTTAAAAAACTCTCCAGAGTACAGTACAATTGTATAACACCTCACAGTTACTCAATTTAACCTGTTAAGCCCCAAAGACAGGTCCTTTTTTTTTTTCACGACACTGTGTCTCAGGCAGTGGCAAACCGTGTCTATCACAACTGGACCTTCTGTAGACACACACACCCCCCGCCGCGGCATTATAATGTCCGTCTTTTCACTGAATTGTCGTCTTGAAAAGGGTACTCACAACAATTCCGCAACAACTTCATCTTCACCTGTTGCACTTGTCATTTCAACGTTAAAAACAATAAAACTGCATGAATTGCTTCGTCGCATTCATCTATCCTCTGTCTCGAGCCAGTTAACTAGCGGGCCTTCTAGAGTACCCTGGAACCGAGGGAAACTCTGAAAGATTACGCCCATTGGCTGCAAATCAATATATGATTGGTTGATCAAACTGTCAGTCCAAACGTACGCTCTCATTCAGTGCAACGGCCAGGGCATTCTATCAAGGATGTAGAATACCTTGGTTGAAGGATATTCTACCCAGAGACCCAGAACAAGATCTGATTGGTTGCTTTATTTTCTAACACAAAACCACTGAAATGCGTAGTGCATGGTCCGAGAAGGACAAACAAATCAACGTAACACTGTAATATTACAGATCAACAACACAGATACGATTCTCATTTATTCATTTTATATACATTTTATTTATATAATTCAATTGATTTTTTGTTTGTTTTATCTGAGTGTTCCAGGGTATTCTCTGAATACCTTGAAGGCCCTGACGGTTCGCCACTGGTCTCAGGCAGTGGCGGTGCCAGAGATTTTCTCTAGGGGGTGCTGTGGGGTAGCTTGACGTTTCATAGAGGGTTCTCAAACTGTAAGGGTTTCCCATTAATGCACCAGCGCTACAGTTGAATTTTCTACTGCAACTCATACTTGTCAACCCTCCCGATTTTCGCAGGAGACTCCCGATTTCATTGCCCTCTCCCGGTTTCCTCCCGGGGTCATATTTCTCCCGCATTTCTCACAAAATCAGATTTACACACAACTGTTTCCACTCGGACTTTAATACAGCTGAACCATTGTTTGGTTTCCATGGTAACACGTCTCTTTAGTAGCGCGCGCAACTGAAAGTCTGACAGGGTGAGGCAGATAGTCACAGAAAACAGAACAAAAATCAACAACTACTCTACTCTCTGCTCACTCCTTTCCTGCCCACACATATGCTCCATCAAGGATGGTGCTACAGGCCGCAAGGCATTGCACTTAGAACTATAAGCATGTTAATGTTAATCTAAAAGCTCCGGCGATCCACTAGCACCCCCCCCCCCCCCATCTTGCATTTTGAAATGCTCCCGAATTTTTTTTTTTAAATATTGAAGTTAAAAGCATCAATCTGGTGCACTTTGAGAGCAAAATGAAGAGATCTATGGATACATCTCTCAACATACATATGAAACATAACTGTAAACAGATTTACTATTTCTTTATAGATATTTTACAAATCACTCCCCTTTTAAAACAAAACTTTTGAGACCCACTGAGATAACTAGACTAAATGTAACTATCTAAACACTGAAAGTCCTTTACTTCACCTGAGCTGAGGTTATTTGAGACTCTCAGTCTGACAGAAGAGAGTTCTCCCTCCACTTTGTTGTTGAAAAAGCTCCTTATATCCGTTAGCTTGGCTAGCTAGCACCAGATGCTAACCACAACGATCTCCGGTAGAGACCCACCGGTGCTCGCGCACGCACACAAGATGGCTCGTGCCACACACACACAGAGCAGAGCTTGAATGAAACACAGAGAGCCAGAAGTAAGCTACTTGTACTCACAAGGCCTATTATGTGCAGAATCCCTCTCGCTTTCAGGTGGTTTTGATTGAGTGTCCACACGTGGACGTTTAAGGACTAAAAAACGATCAATTTTTCACTTTGCTGTTAGCAAATAATTTGGCGCTCAAGCTAACAGGAAATCGCTAAAGTGTCACAAAGTAATTTAGCCTATGGGTAGGTCAAAAATCTAATGGGTGCTGGCCATTGGCCTAATCACCTGTGTTGGCTTTATGTTTTTGGTCAAACATTTGTTTGTTTCACATTTGCATTGATGTAATCAATAATCTTTCTCATTTAATTTAATTTAAAAAAAAAAAAGATCGAAAAAAAAACAAACATATTTCTTGGGGGTGCTTAGGCAATCCTGGGGGGTGCTTCAGCACCCCCTAGCTCCCCCCTTGCGCCGCCCCTGGTCTCAGGGCATCTTAATATTTAAGAACCTATTAATGTGTTATACCAGATTAACGGGAAGAATCTCAGCTAATTGACGATACAAACAATTTTCACCAAAACAAAACACAAGTCTCATAAGAAGCATCTAAATGACCCCTGAGTGAAAAATGCTAACGCACTTTGGCACAGAACTCAAGATAAAGATACTCTTATTACTTTTCGTAGCTGCACATACAAGAAATCCGATTAAAGCTGAGGTTCCACAGATTATTTAGCTTTGTTGTATTATCACTGAGCGATCCAAACTCGCGACAGGGGAAGCAAACAGAGACATCACAACACATACCTTTACGGAGCTTTTACGGGAGATCGTCTCACCGTAGCTGTCAATCTGATCAAAAGACTTGTTCAATGGCATTAAAACGAGAAAAAATGCGTCTGAATCGGTTAATCCATAGGTTGATAATGTTTCTGTCCATTTGAAAAAATGATTTATAATCCATAATTCAATTTTTATGTAAAAATCGGAGAGTAAAAGTTAGCTGCTAATGGTAGCCACCAGAGTTATCGCAGCTTCCAGTTTTGGCTATGCGTCAGTCTTGTCACTACCAAGCCCCCAGGCAGTGCGCCGGACTCAGATGAAAATATTTGTGGTGGCCAAACGGCGGTACTACACTTCTGTTTGGTTGCCAGTCCCGGAAACACTTTTTCCCATTGACTTACATGGGGAAAGAGTGGTCTGTAAATCGTTGGATATTTTTTTTTACACTAAATAAACTACCCAGTATGAACACTTGTGTAGCCCTCATTAAAAACATTCATATCCTCGAGTTGTAAAAATGTGCTAATAACGTTACTCTGAGAGTTATTTCCCTCTGCATTATGAGCGCGCATCTAACCCACGGGACCGGGCCGCCCGGCACGTTCATGTGATGTGACGTGTTCAGTACTACATGAGTTTTACCTTTACCCATGGATGCCCAATAAGAACGGACCCATATCGCCTTACTGCCAGCCCACAGAGCTGTAATAATGGATATATTGCACATGTTTGCTGTAATTCATCATTTGTAAAATATTATACTACATGGGCTGTATGATGTAAATCTTGTATTAAATAAAGTTAATATTACCGACGTAGATTAACGTCCCTGTAGCTTCTTATTGCACTTGCAATATACCATTAAAGGAGTTGAACGTTGCTGTTTGCTATTACTATAATACCACGCAGGGATATGCCAGAGTTTACGACCTTTGCATGTGGGCACAACACGTTTTGACCCAGATTAATTAGCTATAACATATGATATCGCCCGAGGAAGTTGTCACTTATGCATATTTAAATAAAGTAGACGTGCAGGCGGCTCGCTCCCACGACTTAACTTTCAGATTTACCTTTTAAACTTCTCATTTTTAAGTATTTTTGTTTTCAAAAGTTTAGTGTAACTGTGCTGACCACCTTTTTGGCCTCGTCAATGTCTAAAACGAAAAGCAAGCAGGATAAAGACCCGTCTTCCTCGTCTGCTAGTGTTACGCTAGCAGAACTTAGCTCCCTGTTAGCTGAGCACAGGAAAGCAATATCTGCCGACTTTAAGTCATCTTTTGAGGCGCTGACAACGACACTGGACGGCTTGAACTCAACTGTAGCGGGCCATGGGGAAAGGATCGGCTCTCTGGAAGACAACTCTAATGAGGTGGACCGTCGTCTCCAACATTTAGAGAATGCATGCTCTACCCTTCAACAAGATAACGTGTTGCTGAAAACTAAGCTAGCCGACCTGGAGGGGCGCAGCAGGCGCCAAAACATCAGGATTATCGGCCTACCTGAATCGCTTGAAGGTCCACGACCAACCGCGTTTTTTTCCCAACTACTTGTGGATGTCTTTGGCAAGGAGGTCCTTTCTTCACCACCTCAGCTCGATCGTGCCCACCGGAGCCTCGCACCCAAGCCTGCTGCAGGAGATAAGCCACGACCTGTCATCGTACGCCTACACCGCTTCCAAGTGAAGGACCTGCTCATCCGTGAGGCTCGTAGACGTGGTGAGCTATTCTACAAGGAGCACAAGATCCGACTATACAAGGATTACAGCAGCGATGTGTTGAAGGAAAGAGCAGAGTACAAAAGCTCCATGGCAGAACTCTAAAAGCGCGGGTACAGACCGGCTCTCCTGTATCCAGCCAAGCTCCGTATTACCCTCCCCAACGGCGAGAAGACATGGATCCGGTCTGTTTTGGAGCCTGACAAGTTTTTACAGAACTTGAACAAGTAAGCCAGTGACTTATGTACAATTAACGCTATCGTTAATGTCAATATTATGTGCCTGATGGCGAGGCGCGCTCTTTCCATTTTAGCGTTTTCCCATCATAAATGCCGGCTGTGCGCTAGCGTTGATTGCAGTTTGCGTACACCTTCCCAAATGTTATCTCCACAGCTACGGGCTGTCTACAGTAGCCTATTGTTAAGAGTATAAACGTTTGATATTCATGTTAGTATCAAGTATCAAATGATGCTGATCAGTGGATCAGTGAGTTTCACGCTGTTGCTTCTTGCAGCAACGGTGGGGTTTGGGTTTGGGGTGTGGGTTGCTTGTGGGGTGTTTTTGTCACTGTTTTGTTTTTTTGTTTTATTGTGCGTTCTGTTACTGTATTTTTCTACTATTATCTATGTGCTATTGCTACAATCCATATGGCTCTCTCTCTGGTTCTGGCTCCGAGTCATAGGTGGGGATGGGCGGGGGCATTTATGGAGGATGCATCTCCAACCATACCGTCAATCCCTGCATATGGCTAGTATAGTCTCATTGTCTGCACCAAGCGGTGCAGTTCGATTCACTAGTTGGAATGTTAGAGTTCTAAACACTCCTGTTAAGCGTAACAAAGTGATCAACCATCTTATATTCCTTAACACTAAAATAGCCTTTTTACAAGAGACCCACCTTAAGCCGTTAGATCACGTTAAACTTAAGAGAGGTTGGGTAGGCCAATTTTACCACTCCTCATTTTCAAGCAAGGCACGCGGGGCTGCAATTCTAATTCATAAATCAATTCCCTTCTCAATGTCCACTTTCATTTCAGACGCTAATGGACGCTTTATAATTGTTACAGGTAGAATTGGGGCTAATAACCTGGTGTTGGCAAATGTGTATGGCCCAAATTGGGATAATGAGAACTTTTTTAAGAACTTTTTTTTCTCTCTCCCTGACCTAAACAGCTTATCCTTGGTGGTGACTTCAACTGCTGTCTTGATCCCTCGCTTGATCGCTCATCCAACAGGCTTTATTCTTCATCTAAATCATCTAAAGTAATCCAGCTGTTCATGGAACAATATGCCCTCTCAGATGCCTGGCGCTTTTTTAATCCTAGCACCAAGCAGTTCTCATTCTTCTCTCCTGTTCATGGAACGTTCTCACGAATACATTTCTTTCTCATTGATAATAAACTCCTCTCCTTTGTCATGTCGTGTTCCTACAGTCCCATTGTAATTTCAGACCATGCAACCGTCGTCATGGATGTCTCCTTCCCAGGCAGATCGCTTTCCCGCTCTCCCTGGCGCTTTAATTCATTGCTACTTTCTGACACCAACTTTATTAACACAATTAACAGTCGTATTGATCTTTTCATATCTACCAATGTCAATCCAGATATATCTGCAGCAGCCACATGGGAGTCATGTGAAGCTTACTTAAGAGGATAAATAATATCTTACTCTGCTTATCAGAGAAAGATTGCTATGGAAAACAAGGCCACTCTCTCCAAGGATATAGCAGAGCTGCAGTCAAAGTGTGTAGACACACCTGATGCTGATCTTTTCAAAGACTTACTCACAAAAAAGGCGGAATATGACATTCTAATCTCCAACGAAACAGCACAGTCCCTGTTAAAAACATGCCATAATTATTATGAATTTGGAGATAAACCAAGTAGGCTGCTTGCTCACCAGATTAGGCAATCCTCCTCATCATTGCACATCGCCCAAATTAACACAGATATTGGACCAACCATTAACCCTCAATCCAATTAAGGGTCAGTTCAGGGATTTGTATGCGTCATTATACTCCTCTGAGTGCCCAGACAACGAAACACAGTATGAACACTTCTTTAGTTCCTTAGATATCCCTTCTATCAATTCTGAAGTGGCATCTAATCTGGATGCACCATTTACAATAGACACATTTAGGAGTGCTTTAATGTTTATGCAGAATGGGAAAAGCCCTGGCCCTCACGGTTTCCCTGCTAAATTTTTAAAAACATTTGCAGATACACTATCACCGCTTCTACTTAACATGTTCAATGAATCGCTGCAAAATGGCTCACTTCCTCTCACTCTGCGTCAGGCTACTATTTCTCTCATATTGAAAAAGGATAAAGACCCATTGTCTTGTAGTAATTATTGCCCTATCTCTCTGCTTTGTGCTGATGTCAAAATACTGGCTAAAATGTTGGCTAGGCAGCTGGAGTGTGTCCTGCCAACTCTCATCTCTGCAGACCAAACAGGGTTTATACAGATGTAGCACTGAATTTCAGACTCCAGCTTACAGCTTCCTGCCTACGACCTGCCTAAAACCAGTATAGAGGAATGTTAAGCCCTCCCACTATTTTCCAAGAGGGCGTTGCCAGATTTTCAATTTCAGGTTTTAACCAGGAGATGGCGCTTCATTCACAAATACAGAAAGACAAGTTTCATGGACTTTCAGTTGTGTTTTGAAGAGCATTTGAACGCATCAATATTTTAGATCAACTAAAGTATATCTAATCTTGTAATTCAATAATATATAGTCTTTATATATTAAATAATCATAATTATAATGTAAATGTTTACATTAAACTTCTTTATTTGTTATGCTCATACTTTTACCTTTACCATCGTTTGCTTTAATATGCAGTATATTTTTTGTATATTTTTGTGTTTGCTTCCTCCTGCTCCCTTTCGGACACATACTGTATGATTTATTAATATGAAGATATTATTAAGATAAGATAAGATGTTACTTTATTGATTGAACATTTTAGTTTAGAATGTGCTGTCCCACGGTAATTCAGAAGGCTCAAAGGTCACATTCCGACCATTATTTAAAACAATAGGTGCTTTCACACCGTCTACAGTTTGATTTGTATAGAGGGAGCTCTGTGGCTGAATGGCCAGATTAGGTGTGGCACATTTATCATAGGTGATCAGAGCTAACTGCCTGCCGTCAGATTTCATTTAAAAAGCAGATCTGATTTTAAGACTACTTCCGCGCTCATAAAGAATGATAAGAATAAGAATAATGCGTATTGAACTGGTTTCATTCATTAGTGAGTTTATTTAACGTGTTGTGTGTTGTGTGTGTGCAATGTAACTTTTTTTCAATAAAATATTAAAGTCTCCCAGTCCGTGACTTTTCCTGAAAGTGTGTTATGTAGCACCCTATGTTGTTAAAAATTGCATTCTAATAGCGGGATTTGACAGGTTTAGGTAGGCCTATACAAAAACCTCTGGCGGTTCTAGTGTTAAGGTAATTAGGTACAGTAGAAGCTCTTTTTTTATCAGTAACGAATTTAGCAGTTGAACATAAAAGTCAACTAACTGAGGGTCACTTGCAATGACAGTGTTGTGTCTAACTGTAAGCTTGTCACTCAGAGTAACCTACAGTTAATTTAGCTGCTGGAGAAGAAAGATCAGGGGGGGAGGGGGGGAGAGAGCTGTAGTTGATGGGCCATTAGTTGTGTAAATACACAGCTGAGAGCTGCCGTTTCATTCAGACTGTTTAAAAAACGATAACAACGGACTATTTTTCTTAGCGGATGCATGTCAATTTAAATCAATACATACAACTATTTTTTAAATCAATACAACTATTTTTGAAATCAATAAAAACATTTTCTAAATCCATAAAAGCATTCAAATTAATATTGGGAGTCATGTTGTTACTTTGTTGAGAATGTGGCCATGTAATAAGCGGGATAATTTGCAGCGACTTGTTCCTTATGGGGAAAATAACACCCGTCATGTGTGTGTAGAGGTGTGTGTGGTTAAAACACTTCCATGAAGTGAAGGAATTTCCTTCTATAAAACAGCTGTGGGCAGCAGTGAGTGTCACGGACATGAATTCATAGATCAAGGCAGACTGGTGCACACACTCTCCTGTCCTGCCAGGCGACACGCCCGTTCGAAGCCGTGTCCCTCACTCCTCACATCCCAAGCTGCATCCCCACAAGTGTATTATGTTGTTACATCATTTCAGATGTTATGTTTCAGTTGTGCTCTGTCTATGTTCAGTGATGCAAACTTGTCACCTTTCGGCGAAATTCGCCGTTTTGAATCCAAAATAGGTCGTTTGTGTCATTCATGTAGATCTGCAATACAAATATTTTTGGGGTATGGGGGGGTCTGGGACCCGGAGTAATCTGCGGCCGTGAGCTGTTATGTGCCATCATGACACGCATGGTGTTCTTTTTTATATATATTATAATGAAGTATGAGCTGTGTGCTCGAGTCTTCCTGCCTGTCGGCTCTGCTCATGGTGGTTGTATAATAAGGCTCTGCTGCTCCGAGATGATGGTCTATCGTCAGCAGCTACATTACCTACGGGTGCGTTCGTTAATATTAACTGTGCGTCCGGAGTCACTGTGGCACAGACTGGACCGCTGGTGAACAGCTGTTAGAACGGGCCGTTCAGGTGTTCAGAGCAGAGCTCCCTGTCGGAGCGGCAGAGCGTGATGTGAACTGAAAAGTTTTTCTGTGGCAATATTATTTAAGGCAGGGGTGGGGAACCTTTTTCCTCTCAAGGGCCATTTCAATTTTTTCAACATCCTCCGAGGGCCGTACAAATTATTGACCTCTGCTTAAAAATACTAAAATCACAGCCCATTCATTTCGCCTTTCTTTCATGCCGTGCAAAGAAAAAGCAACCTCTTAATCCAGATATTTTACTCGTGCATGCATTCACGTGCACGGTTGTGGCATGACCACCAAAACAGAAAGCATATTGGACACAAGATGTGACAAAAGTATTTAGTTTCCTATCCATGTGGACTGATTTAAGTGGGGGGACCTAACCTCCTCTAGTGGGGTCCGGGGGGCTTGCTCCCCCGAGATTTTTTTTTAAATGTTGAAGTTAAAAGCATCAATCTGGTGCACTTTGAGAGCAACATTAGGAGATCTATGGATAGATCTCTCAACATCAATATGAAACAGAACTGTAAGCAGATTTATTTTTCTTTATGGATATTTTACAAATCACTCCCCTTTCAAACTGTGTTCTTGTTTATTAATAAAAAAAAATATTTACTGTCATATAGTATTTTATACCTGTTTACTTTATTATCTTGTTTTTTTATAACTATAATGATCATATAAAGATGTGCCTTTACCTCACTGGTTGGAGAAAAAGATTCTTATATTCGTTAGCATAGCTAGCTAACCAGATGCTAATAACAACAAAGTTATTGACTGTATGATCAGTATGACAGATGAACAGATCGCCACTGGGATTACAACTAAAGACACAGCCACGAAAATACTGCGGCATGTGTCCGGCTCCTTATGGGTACGACGATCTGGTGCTCTCCGTCAGAAGAACTGCACCCCTGTCAGACGAGACATATACCATGTGATGACACGTTAGGCTCGTGTTGTGTTCAAGGACCCTGACCTTGGCCAGGAAAAACAGGCACTCGCTTGTTTAATTTTTTTGCGGTCTAGATTTCTTTAATTTTTTTCTTTTTTGCGTGTTTATAAATTACCTCGAGCGTCGTCGCAAATAGTCTCGCGGGCCGTACACCGGAGGTTCCCCACCCCTGATTTAAGGAATCGTTGAGCTAGCTAGCTAGCATACATTGTCACTATCTGCTAACGTTAGCTTTAGCCTTCTATTTCTAATAGTTTTTTTCATAGGCTATAAACAGAGGTGGTATAAGTATATATATATATATATATTGTACTTGAGTAAAAGTAGAAGTACTCAGATCTTGTTCTTGAATAAAAGTAGAAGCACATAGATCTTGTACTTGAGTAAAAGTAGAAGCACTCAGGTCTTGTACTTGAATAAAAGTAGAAGCACACAGATCTTGTACTTGAGTAAAAGGAGAAGTACTCAGATCTTGTACTTGAGTAAAAGTAGAAGTACTCAGATCTTGTACTAGAGTAAAAGCAAAAGTACTCAGATCTTGTACTTGAGTAAAAGTAGAAGTACCAGAGTGTAGGAATACTCTGTTACAGTAAATGTCCTGCATTCAAAATGTTCCTCAAGTAAAAGAAGAAAAGTATTCTCATCAAAATATAGTGAAAGTAGCGACAGTAAAAGTAATCATTGTGCAGATTGGTCCATTTCAGAATAATATATATGATATGTTTTATAATAATTGATCATGAAAGTGTTCTCAAAGCTGGTAAAGGTGCAGCTAGTTTGAATGACTTTGTATACTGCAGGGTAGCTTGTGGATTTACTCCAGGTGGAACTAAAGTCTGATTTAACACTTGATTATATTTCACATCATTCATCCACATCTGTAAAGCAACTAAAGGTATTAAATACATGTAGTGGAGTAGGAGTACACCATGTACCTCTGAACTGTAGTGGGGTAGAAGAACAAAGTAGCAAAACATTGAAATACTTAAATAAAGTACAAGTATCTCAAAATTGTGCCCAAGTATAGTACTTGTTGAGTTTATGAACTTAGTTACTTTACACCATGTGGCTATAAAGATAGAAAGACTAAGCCTTGCACAGAGGCATGAAAATACATTTTCAAAATGCTCAACGGTGCTGCCAAAATTATAAACTGACTGCTACACAATTAAAATAAATGCTTTTATATATTTCTATTAGATGTGACTCTTTGGCATTTCTGTTATTATTAACACTGCTGCTTTAGTTGTTCTGCTAATATCCTCTGTTATTCCTCATTTTAAAGCCGATATTCTGTGGGGTGGGGGAGCTGGGGGCTCGGATCCTTGTCACCTTTTTCATACCTGATGAGTTTGCATCCCTGTATGTTAAAAAGCCTCAGTCACCTTAATTCATGTAATAAAAACATCTCAGGTCAGTAACACTCAAAGCTAAATGTGCAATACCATGTTCAGCTATGTTACTATTTATAATGTTATTGTTGTTACATCAGAAGATGTATATATTGGAATGATTTCTTAACTTACAGTAGGCTATTTTTTACAATGTGTGTTGGAAGGATTTATTAAATTACTATGAATATTGTCATTGTTGAAGGCTTTTAGAGAAGGGTGAACTATAAGCCTGAATTACATAACATGTTATACCTAAAAACATAAAAGCCACAAAAAATGAATCACACTTATTCTAGTTATTTTTAACTCCCGTATTGCTTTCAACTCACCAGCTTTTATGGTGTTGTTACGTCACTAACTGTAAGCTTGTCACATACAGTCTATGGTCACTCAGAGTAACCTACAGTTAATTTAGCTGCTGGAGAAGAAAGATCAAGGGGGGAGGGGGGAGAGAGCTGTGGTTGATGGGCCATTAGTTGTGTAAATACACAGCTGAGAGCTGCCGTTTCATTCAGACTGTTTAAAAAACGGTAACAACGGACTATTTTTCTTAGCGGATGCATGTCAATTTAAATCAATACATACAACTATTTTTTAAATCAATAAAAACATTTTCTAAATCCATAAAAGCATTTCAATTAATACTGGGAGTCATGTCGTTACTTTGTTGAGAATGTGGCCGTGTAATAAGCGGGATAATTTGCAGCGACTTGTTCCTTATGGGGAAAATAGCACCCGTCATGCAGATGAGGATCCCTCCGCTACACTTTGGGATCCTGATCTGCTGACGAGGCTCCATTAAAATATAAATATTTTTAGTGAATTACTGAGTTTAGGCACGTTAATAACGTTTTAATGAAGTTGAATACAGTATATTCATATGTGTCAGTGATTTCATGTCAATTCGGCGAACATAAACATAAATGATCGTGGTGAAGATGATGATTAAATTAGGATTAAAAATCGAGAGCCGGGTTGCATTTCCTCCTGTTCGTTTTTTTCGACTAAACAACATTATTTTTTAAAATAACAACATGGTGATGTTTTGTAAATGATTACATGTCTCTTATTTAGCACAGAGTATGATATCCGTGACATATGGATCTTAACAAAGTTCCGCTGTACATCCAGCGTACTGTATCTGACTTTATTTCACATGAGCTCCAGTGTGAAACCCCACTGCACCACCTGGTGGATCAATGATCCATTGCAGCTGGCTTCATTATAATTACATTTATCTATCACGGGGGCGGTTTCAAGTCAAGCTGGAGGTTTTCCCTTGAGCGAGGGCAGATCACGTACCAATCACGGCCCTCGCGTTTCAAACTGTCTGAAATGAATCGCTACATCTGTAAAGAACAGACATTCCTTTCACAATGTCAAACGACTGTTTGATATTCTGTATTCACCAACCACCTCTGACGACCCGGAGCTGGTCATCTCAATGGATGCTGAAAAGGCATTTGATCGTGTGGAGTGGCCCTACCTGTTTTACACACTGAAATGTTTTGGCTTTGGCGATACACTTATATCTTGGATTAAGCTTTTGTATACATCCCCCCTTGCTTGTGTTCGCACAAATAATGACTACTCTGACTATTTCTCCCTCAACCGTGGTACCCGACAGGGCTGTCCACTCTCTCCATTACTTTTTGCCATTTCCATTTAACCTCTAGCAGTAGCTCTTAGGGCCAGTCAGATGTTGGGCATCTCAAGAGGTGGCATACAACATAAACTATCCCTGTACGCCGATGACCTCCTGGTCTTTCTTTCTAGCCCAGACAAATCTATCCCTATTGTACTGACCGTGTTGAAAGAATTTAGGCAAATCTCAGGTTATAAATTGAATCTGCATAAAAGCGAACTTGTGACAGTTAATGCGGCAGCCATAGCCCATCCCCTCTTCGAGTTACCATTCAGAACATCGCTGGAGCACTTTAAATATTTGGGTGTATGTGTAACTAAAAGCTATTCTGAACTATTTGAACGTAACTTTTCCCCTCTCTTAGCTAGGCTGTCCCAAGACATCCATCGTTGGTCACTCTTGCCTCTGTCTCTCGCTGGCCGTATAAATTGTATTAAAATGAATGTGCTGCCCAAGTTCTTATATCTATTCCAGTTTATACCTATTTTCCTCTCCAAACACTTTTTCCACTCTATTGATAGCGTAATCTCACAATTTATTTGGAACAAAAGCACCTCAAGAATCAAAAAATACATTTTTACAAAAGCCTAAACAGTTGGGTGGCCTTGCTCTACCCAACGTCTTGCTTTACTATTGGGCTGCAAACATTAGAACAATATTGTACTGGTGTCACACCAGCAGCCAGCCTCCATCATGGCTGCAGGTTGAAGAAGCCTCATGTAGTCCCTCTTCTCTGTTGTCCCTGCTGTGCCTCCCCCCAACATCGTCACCAACTTCACACTCCAGGAGTGTTGTAGTGAAAAGCTGCCTTAAAATCTGGAATCAGTTCAGGTGGCACTTTGGGCTACATATAACACCTGTCTCTGCCCCAGTACATTCTAACCCTCTGTTCACTCCATCAGTCATTGACAGGGCTTTTTTGATCTGGAAAGACCTAGGGATTGTTTCAATAAAACAGCTTTACATCAGTGGCATATTTGCTTCTTTCGACCAGCTAACTCAAGCTTTCAATTTGCAGTGCACTCATTTCTTTAGATATTTGCAAGTCCGCAATTTTGTTCGCAATCATTTTCCTGGCTTCCCTGCCGTCCCTCCTTCTACTCTTGTTGATACAATACTTGATGTTAACCCTAATCGCAAAGGTTCAATTTCCATACTGTATAATACTCTTCTCAAAAATCAGTCAACAACCTCTGATTCTTTGCGTAATGCTTGGTCTGAGGAGCTTGGTGAGGATATAGACCCTGCCACCTGGGAGCATGCTCTGAGGTGGGTCCACTCATTGTCTATCTGTGCTCGCCATGGAGTTTTACAGTGCAAAGTGGTCCACAGAGTTCAATGGTCTAAATCTAGGTTAGCTCATATCTACCCTGAAATTGACCCAAACTGTGACAAATGTCATCAAGGACCAGCCAATCTCAGTCATATGTTCTGGTATTGCCCCACCCTTGCTCCTTTCTGGGCTTGCGTTTTTGACTCCCTCTCAGCCATTACATCTGCCAATATCCGACCCTCACCATTACTCGCCCTGTTTGGTGTCCTACCCACTGGCCTCTCACTGCCGTCCTATTTTGCTGAGCTTGTTGCCTTTCTCACATTGTTAGCAAGACGTGCCATTCTGCTGCGGTGGAAAGGCCCTTGCCCCCCCTCTCATTCTCATTGGATAAAGGATGCCCTTCATTTTATGAGACTGGAGAAGATTAAATACTCTCTTCGTTTCTCGGAACAGAAATTCTATAAAATATGGCAACCCTTCCTAGAGCATGTCAGATCTCTCCAAATAGATGTTGACCCTGACATCTAGCCAACTTGGTTATGCCCCCCCCCCCAATAAGCTTCAGCTTGTTTTTATTTTATTTTATTTCTTTTTTTTTTTTTTTCTTTTTTTCTTTCTGTGTGCTGTTATTGTTTTGTTATTATTCTGTTTGTGTCTTTGTAACATGTATAAATGTATATAAGCATGTATGATTTGAATGCATATGTCAATTTGTGTGTTATGGCATGCATGGCCAATATTGGTCTCATTACCATTATTACCTGTTTCAAAATCCATTGCATCCTATTTCATTGATGCTTGTCTGTAAGGGAGGGAGGGAGGGAGGGGGGTGGGTGGGGGTGGGAGTAAACTGTCTCTTTGTTGATACCTTGTTCCACAGTGTTCAACTGTGTATCAATCTCACTCCATGTAGGAGGTGTATTGTATGTCTGTTGTGCTCAAAATCTCATAAATAAATCATACAAAAGAAAAAAATAATAATAAAGATATATGTGTCAAAGCTCTAATCAAATTAACAGTTGTATTAATTATACTTGTGTGTGTATATATA
Organism: Notothenia rossii; assembly: GCF_949606895.1. Taxonomy (NCBI): domain Eukaryota; kingdom Metazoa; phylum Chordata; class Actinopteri; order Perciformes; family Nototheniidae; genus Notothenia; species Notothenia rossii. The sequence continues at coordinate 56,457,010 of NC_136903.1, read as the reverse complement.
TATATTAGGGCCGGGACTCGATTAAAAAAATTAATCTAATTAATTAGAGGCTTTGTAATTAATTAATCGAAATTAATCGCATTTTTAATCACATATAAATATTTGACCTGAGAACAGTGAGAAGCAATTTTTTTCACATGGATTTTAGTATACCATTGAATAATGACTGAATACATAAGCTTAAGCAACAAAACATTGTTTATTTTTTTCAAGGTGGTACTTAACCAAGACCAACAGAAAAGTGCAATTTTTGCCATAAAGTGTAGCAATAGCATATTTAGGAATATAGTAAATTTCAGAGATTCAGGTAGCCTATAGGTAGTTAGACCTTCTGTAAACTATGACACTTTGTTTCTTAAGTAAAACACAATACTTTCAAGTACATTCAGAACATTGGAAACCCTGACTATTAGAAAACATCTCTCTGTTGCTTCAGAGGCCATAACAGACTTTGTTGATTTACCAACAGTTGATTTAAAAAATCTGATACATTTCAGTCCAACTCTCTCAATAACCTTGGCCAAAACAATAAACAGTTCAACATAAAGTGCCAGTTGCACCAACACCATAATAAATAGTCCAACATAAAGTCTACCATTTAAAATAAAATAAAAAGGTGCCAGTGATTGACCTCAATCCCTCCTATTCTTACAATATCCTGATGAAAAATAAAATCTCTCTGTTGCATAGGCCACTGTTTGATCAACGTGAATTGGGTGCGGGTCCTTGTACTCCGAGTTGGGCTAACGTCCACGCTAGCTTCCACGCTAGCTGCTATACGTTTTGCATTGAGGTGATACTTGAGGCTTGATGTGCCGCGGTGATATGCGAATTCCTTTTTGCATAATTTGCAAACAACCGTGATCTTATCGACGCTTCCATCCGTCCGTTTTTTAAAACAAAATGTCCCATCCACGGGGCCAACCAAAGCGGTCTCATCAGCTTCTTCGTTCATGTTTGACTATTGTTCACTGTGGTTTGTTGTTGTCTGAAGTCATGAACGTTAGTTGGTGTTACAGTATAATCGGTACCCCTGAAACTCATCCAGTGAGAAACGTTCCGCGGTGCAAAAATAAGTGCGATTAAAATGCGTTAATTTTTTTAACGCGTTAATTTTTGTGTAATTAATTAATCTTAATTAACCCGTTAAAGTCCCGGCCCTAATATATATATATATATATTTATATATATATATGTATGTATATAGCCTGTTTTGTATATTTATACACACAAATTAACAACCTTGTGTTTGTCAAATAGCAAGTTGTATTGTAGTGTTTATTTTAGTGTTGTTTTATGCTTATCCACATTTTGATTTCAGAGCACAGGAGAATGCTGGGCACAACAAAGCTCAACAGTGAATCTGGCAATGCTGAACAAAACCATCACTAGATCCTGTTACATTAGCGTAATATAAAAGTACATAACGATTGATGTGTACATTAGTATAATTACTAATGGCTCGGACGTTACACTAGCTAGCCGCTAGCTGCTATCTGCTAACTGCCGCTGTTACGTGTACGCAAATTGACGTGCTTGATGTGAACGAGCCTTTTGGGGGGCGTGGTTAAAGTTGCCCATGCTTTATGAGCGCAGATACAGGTACTTCTCAGGCATGCTGGTTAATCTGTGATGTTTCACTCTCTCACAAATTGGGCCATTTTGTCATCCATGCGCCAATGAGCAACTCTCATAGGAATTAATGAGGCCCCGCCTTCCACGCTGTATCCAGTTCTTATTATACATCCATGGTCACTACCCGATCTGTCCCCCTGCCCGATCTGTACTGCGCATGTGCGAGATGGTCCGCCATATTGGACAACTCCGGACGGCAACCCAAGTAGGACACTTGACACAGTGGCTTTTGGCAAAGCTCAAAAATAAAACTCGAGAGAGATGAGTTATTGTTATTACAACGTGACTTCACTATTATTTAACAACCTCTTTTTATTGGGTTCTTTTTTTTGGGGTTAAGTACATTGTCAGAATAAGTGAGAAATGAATTTAACTTCTGTTAGACAGCCATATGCCATACATTGTTGAATACATTCACAGTAAATATTTATTCAGTAGGATAGCTGTCTAACAGAAGTTAAATTCCGGAGTTGTCCAATATGGCGGACCATCTCGCACATGAGCAGTACAGATCGGGCAGGGGGACAGATCGGGTAGTGACAAGTCTCACACACACACATTACCAAATAAGGAGTATGTGGGAGTTCCCCTCGATTCCATTGGCTCTGACGGTTAGAAAGTGATGTCAATCAGCAAAATCGAGCAAGGGGGTGCCAGAGATATGGAAAATCCACCCAAATGACCCCAGAAGTGTTTTTTTTGGTGCTAAATCTCACTAAAAAGGTCAAATTGCACTTGTTTTGCATCAATCTTGATACAGGGTACTTATTATATGTTGTAGTTTGGATTCCTAAAGCTTTTAGTCCACCATCCCATCATTCGAGGGTGAGTTTCACTATAAGTAATAATTTTTTTGGGACGGACACAATGATTTACATTTTTTTACTGTGTTCAATCTGAATTTACTTTAAAATAAAAACATCTATATTGATTCTGACACTTCTACATCCAATTCACAGATGTAACCTTGCTTTGAGAAAAAAGATTATTAATGTAACCCTTTTAGAAGGGAAGATAAGGGGTGAGAGCCAGTGACAAGTGACATTTTGGTCAAAAATGAGTTATATATATCAAATGAAAGCTCTCGGTGAGCTCTTTCTACTGCCAAAAGGGTGAATGTGAATTCTAAACCAATCCAGAGTTATTCATCAAAAACCAAAAGACCTAACACAGAACACACTGAACTATTTGGGGCAAAAAGGACGTAAGTGCACTTACCCCCTTTTGGCCCTTAGAAATGTATTATGGGTAAAGCCTTTGGATAGCACTTGAGTCAAAATGGCTGACACCATATGTAAGCAAGCTAGGTCAACCATGAGAAGAAAGCTTTTCACTGCTGAAGAAGTGTTACTAAGCTTATTTCAAGATGCAGAAGAGCTTGATGAAGAGAATGAAATAATCCAGGATTCAAAGTCAATGCTGAGTGACAAAGGAAACTTAGTTTCTCCAGATCCATCTTCAACAGAGAATTCAACTCATCAGAGTTCAGCACATGTTCCAGTATCTGTCAACTCTTTCAGGTACTGAGCATGTGGTGCTGTACTCTGACACATGTGGTGGGCAGAACAGGAATGCAGGTTTTAGTGCCATGTGTCTCCTAGCAGTTAAAACCTTGCCCATCTCCATTATTGACCACACATTCATGGAGTCTGGACACAGCAAAATGGAATGTGACAATGTTCATGCAGCCATTGAGACCGCCAGAAGAAAAAAAGGGCCTTTGTACAGTTCGGAGGGGTACTACCATGAGCGTAATTTCCACTGGGGACAGGGGGGACATGTCCCCCCCACTTTTCAAAATCCAGTTTCTGTCCCCCCCACTTTTCAAATGTGTTTTTTTTTTTTTTTACGCAAGTAAAAGTGGTCATGGAGGAGCGTCTGTGTGTGCGTGGCAGGAGCGCATTTTGTGTGAGAGAGAGAGACAGAGAGAGACAGAGAGAGTTACGGGGGTTGTTGTTAGCATCTGCTAGCTCGGAGCTAACGGAGATTAGAAGCTGTTTCAACAATAAGGAGAGGGAGAGTCCTCTCCTGTCGAACTGAGAGGCTGAGGTAACATCAGCTCAGGGAGGTAAAGGACTCGCTGAGTGATTATATTGTAAACTATAGTCTAAGTTATCTCAGTGGGTCTCAAACGGTTTGGTCTAAACAAATATGTCCATATATTTAATATAGTTGTTCAAAATAAGTAAAAAAAATATTCCAATGTCAGTAAAGAATTAAAAACACAGTTTGAAAGGGGAGTGATTAGTAAAATATGCATAAATAAAAATAAAGAATGCACACTAGGTAAGATAAAGATAGGAGAGAGGAGTATATCAATGATGTGTTATTGGTTGTGAGAATATTTTAATGGTTTTTGGAGTATTGAAATATATACAGGTCTGTTTCATATGAGTGTTGAGAGCTGTATCCATAAATCTCTTAATTTGTGCACCAGATTGATGCATTTAACTTCAATTTAAAGAAAAAAATCTTACCGGGGGTGCATGCCCCCGGACCCCTCTATAGGATGTGAGGTCATCACAAATAAAACAGGTTCATGGATAGATAAGTTTGCACACTCATTATACACACTACACATTTTTCTTGGAATAGTTAACACCATAGTCCCTAAGTGTAGAAAGGCAGGAAATGGAATTAAATCGAGAACAATGTTTCATTGCGGAGGACACCCTGTTTTGTGTCCCCCCCACTTCTCAAACCAAAGTTACACCCTTGGGTACTCCTGTACACTCTTGTGAGGATGGCAAGAAGGAACAGGCCATAGAAGGTGATTGAGCTTGGGTACAGTGACTTTCTGGATTTCAAGTCCTTCTCAAAACACACTCAATTATGGCAAAAATCATAATCACGATTATTTTTGGTCAATATTGATATCACGATTATTAAATGCGATTATTCATTGACTTTTAAAACATCCATTTATTGAAAAAATAATAATAATTTGAACAGTATCTTTTTAACAGTAATTACCCTGAACTTTAAGTATAACTCAACTGCAAAGTATTCAGCTAAAGCCACATCTTCTTAAACTTCCCCACGACATTTGTCATATAGGGCAGGCAGTGCAGATCTGGTGAAATGATCCCGAGATGGCATCGCGTAACGCTTGTCCATAATGTTAGCCAGTTGCTTAAACCCCTGGTTGCTAACCGTGCTAACCGGGCACATGTCTTTATGTAGAATGTGATGGCATGTGTTAAATCTTTGTGTTCTTGCGAGCTGCTTGAGTAGGCCGTTGCACTGTAAAGTGCATCCTTAATTGATGACTGTGATGTGGTGGATGAAGTCGAGTGGGCACGCTCGTGAACTGTCAACAGGGGGGCGGGGCTGGGGGGGGGGGGAGCCCTCTCTGCGGGGAAACTGTGGAACTCGTTGCAAGCCAAAATCGCAATCGAGATTAAAATACGATTAATTGCACAGCTCTACTACACAGAAACAGAACCAAAGACACAGAGGGACAAATAGTTTGTTGGCAGAAAATGAAATGGCTGTGCTACACAAAAGAGGATCCGAAAAGGATTCAGTTCAAATATGAGCTGTCCGACCAAACTGCAAGTTGGAAAGCAGGAAACCAGAGGTGCTCATGCAATTGAACCAAAGAAGATGCACACAGGTCCACCTGGGATCACTGCTGTGAAAAAGAAAGACGTACTCACACAAATGGGAGTATCCCTCACTCCTATGTGGACTTCTACCAGTCTTTGCAAGTCATTCAGGCAGAGCAGGCTAGTATGTCGTTTCAAATCAATCTGAAACGTACATGATCTGCATGAAATATGCTGTTGTCGTCTATAATTATATTGCTATATTTGACATTCCCAATGTTCTAAAGTCTTTTTTGATTTGCCAAACAGTTATTAGGCCAGGTTTAATGTAATTTATTGCTATTCAGTGAACTAATGTGATATTGATATTTTATATGATCTGCAGCCTATTTTCAATTGGTTATTTGGGGAAATGGCTAAATAATTAACTATTTGGCAAAATGGTTATTAATGTTTTTTTTTTTTTATAATTACATTCAATGAACTAATATGATATAAGGATATTTTCATATAATATTGTTATTATAACAATTGATTACTGTTACTTTTGAACTCATTAATGTAAAGCCTTTTTCCTATTTTTATCAGATACGCCCTTTTCCTTAGTTCATATGAGATACAATCTTAGTTCCAAAAGGCGCATGTGACTTTATTCCAAATAAAATGAGAAGAATATTTTTTTCAATGAAAGTCAAAATATTTTTCATTAAGTATATTGTCATCCACATGTTTATGAAGTTTTCATATTAAAGATTGCATTTAATAAACAAAGTCAGGACAAAGTATGGTCATTTTTTGTTTTGGCTCTCCTGTAAAGTTGGTCAAATGTCACTTACGCCCCTCTGGTACTCACCCCTCCTGGGAATGTCATTTTCGAGCCTGAGACCTGAAAAAAAAGATCAAATATCGTCTCTGCTGAGTGCTGACAGGATGAGAGGATATTATATGAATGAATAGTTTTTTTACAGATGCAAAGACGCTACAATCGATGCATCGCGAGTTCAACCCAAACTGTAGCCGATGTGCACTCTCTCAACCGGTGCACTCGCATCTAGAACGTTTATGCCGGTGCACCGATGCGAATCGGTGAATCTTAACATCCCTAATCCATAGATCTCATAATGTTGCTCACAAAGTGTACTGGATTAATGCATTTAACTTCAATAATTAAAAGAAAAAACTTCCCGGGGGAGCATGCCACCGGAGCCCCCTAGAAGAGGTTAAGTCCACCCCCCACTCATAAAAAATAGCACTTTACCCCTGCCTATATGCCGTGAGCTGACTATCGAGCCTTTATTGTAACAGTTGCGGATACACTGTGTATATGCTTGGGGATTGTTGCAGTAGAAAATTCAACTGTAGCGACCGGTACATTAATGGGAAACCCTACATGTTTGAGCACCCTCTATGAAACGTCAAGCTACCCCACAGCACCCCCAAAAGAAAATCTCTGGCATCACCCATGATGAGCATAGAGGTATAATGTATCTGTAGGCTACAAGGGTGGTCCGCATGCGCCTGAACGTCCCGGCTGAATTTGTGTCCCAGTCCTCCCCTGCCAGTCTGAGATTTAGTTTAGTTTATTTATTTATTTATAGTGTCGTGGACAGTCCCCATCGATGAACTGTCACAAAAACAGTAAATGGAGCAGCTTTAGCCGTCATGGCTAATTTCCAGCTGTTGTGCCCAGTCAGATAAATTAAAGAAGTGCATCAGTACCTCTAAAGCTTTTCTGTTTGTCTCTGTTTTTTTGTAGATGACGGACCATATGGAAAAACGAAAGATATCTCCGGACCAGAACAGACCATGGCCTCCAGAAGACACAGTATACCAGGTAAAGCCATCTATCTATCTCCATCTATCCTTCTATCCATCCATCCATCCATAAATCCATCCATCCAATGCTTAGTAAACTACTGTGAACTCTATAATACAGACTTTGTCACACACTGAATCATCATAAGGATCTTATCATGATTTGGCTCAGACAAATACCTAAGTAGTATAATTTGATGAAAGCGATTTGCTCAAAGAGTTTGAAGCATTTAAAAAAACTTAATTTGCGAACAAAATCATGTTCACTATCTGATTCTGATCTACTTTGTATTTTGATGACAGTGTGACCTTATGTCTGCAGATACAGTGTTATGTAGAGACCAAGGTCTCAGGTTGTCTATTATCTACTAAATGTGCCTGTTCTGAAAGGTTCCCTAAATGCATTCTGATCATTCTTGCCATAGCCCTCGAGACGTTTACCATTATTTATGTTATGTCTTTTTTTATGATATCCCATTTACTTTACGAAAACAATATATCCTTTAATGGTAAACTAATGGTCAGCCAGTCATTGTGAAACAGTGGAGAGGAGACAGTGCTTCTCCTCATATCAACTTGAATGGGCCTAAAATAGGAATGGGCCTGGGCCTAACCCTAGCCCTGCAGTACAGTATGGCATAACCAAACATCCAGTGCAAACAGGAAATATACCACAATAAAAGAGCATGATTATTCTTGCACTATTCATTGCGCTGCTTTCATTGCCAACCTTCAAGCAGACACATGGCTTAAAGAGAGCCGACAGTAAAGCTCAAAAAATGTCTGTATTATTGGAGAATTGTGTTTAAATGTTCGTATTCATATTTCTGAATGATACATTTATGCTCTGTATCAAATTGTGCTTTTTAAATCTGTAATCATTATTACTTTCTTTCTCATCAGAATTTCTTTAAAGAGGCCTTATTATGCATTTGGAGTTGTTCCTTTCCTGTAGTGTGTTTGTAGATTTGTGTGCATGTAAATGGTCTGCAAAGGCTAAAATCCCAAATTTCCCTCCACTATTACCGGTATAAGCTTTCTTTTTCCCTTATGAATTTGTTCAAATGCCTCCATTGAGTCCACCATCCTATTTCTCTATTTCTTCTTTCTATTTCTTCTTTGCTGTTTTCCTCATATTTTCTGTACCAATCTTTATGCATGTATAGTTTCAAGCATCACTTTGCTTTAATAGCTTACAATGTTATCTAAATGTGTGTCATCCCCCCCCCCCCATACTTTCATGTGTGTTTGAGAGAGAGATAACATTTCCCGGATCATCATTAGATGTGAAATAACTTTCCTCGGTTCTCTGTTTTGATAATAAAAAACATTTCATGAGTTATTGTCTGTGTTGTACTATCTTCTCCTGTGTATTCCTAAGCATCAAAATGAAATGGTAGATAACACGTCATGAATCCCAACACACTCACTCCTGCATCTGTTGATAAAATAACTCATTTTGAGAGGGATTCAGTTCAGAAGAACCCATCGGCATCAAACTACACGTGTAAAAGCTTTAATACTTTTACGCAAATATGAACAGCACAAATGAATGATTAAGTGCCTTTTGCAGGTAATGTGTGTTTGTGTGAATATGTGTGTGTTGAAACCCCCAGATATAGCTGTGGTATGAAGCACCTCACTGATCCTCAGAGCGTCTCAGGGATTTAACCAATCAAACCATCTATTACACCAAAGGTTCAATTTCTACTTTTTGCATCAATGCTTTTCTCATTTTACCTGCTAATGTTCTCCTGGCTGCTTTGAATCAAAACACATTATTGGATTATTAATGTCAATAAAAATAATGTATGCAAAATACTGCTGCTATATTACTTATATTGAAATATTATATTACTTACACAAATTATTTGTAATGTAATATATACTGTATGTTGTAGAACAGTGTGGACATTTTGACAAAAAATGTAAGTTTATAAACATATCTTAGTATTATATTGTACTTTAGCTTAATGTGTTTATATTAGGGCTGTCAGTCGATTAAAATATGTAATCGTGATTAATCGCATGATTGTCCATAGTTAATCGCGATTAATCGCACATTTTGTATCTGTTCTAAATGTACCTTAGAGCAGGGGTTCTTAACCTTTTTGACCTTGAGGCCCAATTTTTATAGTACAAAGTGGCCCGGGGCCCATTAAATATTAACACTGTATAGGTTTAATTGACCTCATTCTCGGTTTGATTTGTATTCAATAATAAACCAAATCCACTAACTGTTTAACAAGCAAAAACCTTATCAAATAAAATGACATGATAAAATGGGATCATCACAAATACTTTTATTAAACATGTGTATGTAAACCTACACATACTGTATCAAGACACCGAACAGGCTGATAATTCCTGGACCAAATCAAGCTGTGACAAGAAAAAATGTCAAGGATCAAGTCAGGCTTTTAAATAATAATAAAAAAGACCAATATTAGGATTTTACTTTAAATTAATAAAAAAAAAATATATATATATATATATATAAATAATCAATCAATCAATAAAAGGGGGTGATAAAATAAATGCATTCAAATAATATAAATCTATTTTTAAATTAAATAAATAAACTAAATGAAATTGAAATAAAGTGCAAATGAAACTATAGCCTTATAATCTGCAAAGCTATTTGAAAATTGCTTCAGCAGTCTCCATTTTTGCATGGCAGAACCAGAATAATCTTTATATCTGTGACAAATGAACAATGACACAAATAATAACAACAATGAACAACAATAACAACAATAATACAACTCCCTTTTTATCTTGACCTCTTAATGAGACACTTGGGCCTGCTTCTGAGACATAATCAGATCCAGTCTGGGTGGAATGGGAGAAAGGCTCACTCTCAGAGTAGACTCCAGTGTTGCTCTGAGTCTGTTTCGGGCTTTGGTCTTAGTTGTGGCCACAATGGAGAATCCTGATTCACACAGGTACGTAGTTGTGAATGGGAGAAGGAGTTTCACAGCCCTCAGTGCAAGACATGGGTACTCCTTTGAGACAGCAACCCAGAATGAGCCCAGGTCCAGTTTGCCCCACTGCAGCTTTAAAGTGCTGTCAGTGGAAACGTCCAGAAGCTGGGATTCCAGGTGTGAGGGCAAAGCAACATCATTTGCAGTGGGATCCACTGAAAATGGGTCCAAAATCCACATGTTTCCCTCTCTGGGATCTTCAGGAAAGTAGTCACCAAATTTCTCTGCCAGTTGTGAGAGGTGCTGGGAGACTGAGTCGCTGATCTTCACCTGAGGGGAGTTTTCCAAAATGTCAGACAAAAGTGGAAACATGTCCATCCTATTTTCCTGGGCCCTCTTGGTCCACAAAGCAAGTTTCCTCTTGAAAGCTTCAACTTTGTCTGCAACACAAAATATGTTGCTGTTTCTTCCTTGAAGTGAGGTGTTCAGTTGGTTCAGTAGTGAAAAAATGTCACAGAGGTAGGCAAGTTTTGCTGTGAACATTGTGTCAGCATAGTAATCTACAAGATTAGATTTTTTCTCACTGAGAAAAGAGAAGACCTCATTCCTCAGTTCAAACAAACGATTGAGGACCAGTCCTCTGGAAAGCCATCTCACTTCACTGTGATATAGCAGTTGGACATGATCTGCTTCTATGTCCTCACAAAGCTTAGCAAAACATCTGGAGTTCACAGCATTGTTTTTAATAAAGTTTATGGTTTTCACACTTACATCCATCACCTGGTGGAGGTCTGGTGACATCTTTTTTGCTGCAAGGCTTTCACGGTGGAGAAAACAGTGTGTCCATTTAGCTTCTGGTGCACGATCAAGGATCTGTCTAATGACACCATGATGCCTGCCAGTCATTGATGCTGCACCGTCACTGCACACCCCGACACAGTTCTGCCAGTCCAGGCCGTTCTCAGTGAAGTAGTTATCCATGCAGCGGAAACATTCCTGAGCCGTAGTTCGTGTTGGTAGCTCTCCACAAAACAGTATGTCTTCGTGCAAACTACTGTCCCAGCGATAGCGAACAAAAACAAGCAGCAGTGCAGCATTCGTGACATCCGTGGACTCGTCTAATTGCAAAGAAAAAAAAGGGCTGCTTTTTATTCTTTCTATAAGTTGATGCTGTATGTCTGATGCCATGTCCGCGATACGGTGACTCACAGTGTCGTTTGAGAGTGGGATGGTCAGCAGCTTTTTTGCAGCGGCCTCTCCGACCATCTCACGGCACATTTTTTCTTTCTTACTCTGTGCCACACGTCTGGCTACGAGGTAGCTCGCTTTCAATGCACATTTAGAGTTGCTTGTCAGTGACACGACAGACCTTTTCTGCATCTGCAGCCCACTTTCCTTCCTCTTAAAATATTCCACCGGCTTTCCCACGAGATTCGGGTGCTTGGTCTCTAGATGCCGCTGTAGTTTTGAGGGCTTGAGGGCTTCGTTGGACAGCATTAGCCCACACTCCACACACTGGGCTTTTGGCAGTGCCTCTGTTCCTCCATTTACGAAACCGTATTTAATGAAGTCGAGATTGTATTTCCGTAAAAACTTTGTCTTTTGGGTGGGGGGGTTGGCAGGACATTCGTCTTCATTTTTTCTTTTTAAAAACTTCTCCATTTTTGCCGCTTCATCGATGTGTATTGGCGCTTGTTAACAACTGAGTGGTAATAAAGATACATTGACAAAAAAAAAAACGCCACCACGTGGTCGAAAGCTGCACGCAGTCTCGCGGCCCTTGCGGCCCACAGGTGCAAAACTGAAAGTTTTTTGTGGCCCTCTGGGGGGCGCTGGCGGCCCAAGTGTGGGCCGCGGCCCTATGGTTAAGAATCACTGCCTAGAGGGATATTTTTCAAGTTTTTAATACTCTTATCAACATATGAGTGGACAAATATGCTTTATGCAAATGTTTGTTTATCATTTGAACAATGACAAATATTCTCATGAATATTAAACACAACAACCTCTGAACATCAAAAATATTCGCCTCACTTCAACCTGGAACCTCTCTCATACAATACAAAGTGTGTGTGTGTGTGTGTGTGTGTGTGTGGAGAGACACTGATGGATCGTTGGAGCTATGTGCAACTCAAGGCATATGCTCGAACCGGAGCTGCCTGGACGCTACAATCATGTTGCGCACACTATCCGTGCTGAGTGTGCTGACTTTTCGTACAATGTCCCACTGTCTGGTTACCTGCATAAAGTCAAGTGCTCGGCGCAGTTGTCGGCGAAATGTCGCTCCTCTGTTTTCATTGAAACAACTCCTTATATCTGTTAGCGCGGCTAGCTAGCACCAGATGCTAACAACAACAATACACGTAAGGTGTGTGCGCTCTCTCTCCCGCCACACATACACACAGCCTCCCGGTCCTCCCGATGGCCAGTCCGGGCCTGCCGGTGAGCGTGGAAGTGTGTTCTGCCGCAAGCGGGCGGCAGGAGCGGGGCTGTCAGCATCAGCTTGTAGATGGTATTTTAAACTCGATTAGGGTGGCCATTTCCATAACACCAAAAAGGAGGACACTTTGGGATTATCTTTTAGTTTTTATCCTGGCTTCACTGAATCCTTCACACTCAAAACACAATAAGACTCTAGTGTACTAACCACAAGTTGAATGTCTATTTACGATACTTTTGCCCTTTCCTGGGTGCTTCCAAGAGTTTTTTGTTTGTAAGGAGTCTCTGGTACATGTCTGTGCACTCAAATGTGAAGTTGACACAAATTTGCAGCTCTGCCTTGACACTGTCCACATCCAGACGATTTCTCTCATTTCTCCATGCTGAGGTCATCATTGAGAACACACGTTCTGTATGTGCATTGCTACATGGGATGGAGAAGATGTAGGCGCTGATCTTCCTCAGATTCACAAGTGGGACTTCTGCTTTGGAAAACAGTTTCAGATACCGCTCCTCACTGTGGCATCCTTCCATTTCTGAAGAGCTGAGAATAGCTTCCACCATGCCATATTCCTCATAGAGTCCATCCATGTCAATGTCTTTCAGGCTGCAGGCTTGGACTGCATCACTGTATTCTCCATAGGACACAGCAGTTGTGAGGCCAAGCTTTGACACTTTACTTTGAAAGCTGTTCTCAGAGAAGTCATACCTTTCACTCACGTATTTCTTGGCTCTTTCATAGAAAACAAGAAAATCAGCCTCACATTTCTTAGCCAGATCAGGGGTTAGCTGCTTGAGTTTGTTGTTCACAGCAAAGCCAAAAAATGTGTCCTTTAACCTTCTCTCAAGTTTCCCTTTCAGTTCAGTCATTACCTTAAACACAGAGGTTATGCTGAATGATTTGGCCTCGAGTGCTTCAATGCAGTCTGAAAACACTTTCAGAATGTGACTGAGGAAGAGAAAATACATCTCAGATACTTCGTTGCCATCCTCTCCAAAGCATTTCCACAAAATCTTGGAGCATTCCTCCTCACCTAGACTCTGAAAGTAGCTGGTCAGGGGTCTCCAACACTTCAGGATTCTGTCAATAGATGGCAGCAGAGACAACCATCGCGTGACAACGTGCCGCAGCAGATTGCATTCCTCCACTTCCACAAACTCGCAGAATTCCTTCAACTGCGCCGTTCTGCTAGCTGAGATGCTAAAATGGCTATACACCTTAAGCACAACATTTTCAATGTCAATATCCAAGTTGCTTGCTGCATATCTTGTTGCATTGTGCAGAATATGGGCTAAACAGTTTGCAGCGAGCACGTCTTTTTGAGCCTGTTTCAGTTTCTGATAAACACTGTTGTGTTTTCCATAGTTAACGCTGGCGTTGTCTGCTGCATATGCTGACATTTTTTTCACATCTAGTCCAGACATCTCCAGTTTAGATAGCAGCTGATTTGTTATAGCTTCCGACTTTTCGTTGCTATCACTGTAAAAATCCAACAGTGCATGTTGCACGCCCTCCTCAAAGTGAAAATATCTCAGTACAATGGGGAAACACTTGATCGTACCTTTGTTTGATGCATCACTTGCCACTGAATAATGCAGTTCATTTTCTTTTATGTAATCCACATGCGCCTGGACAGAGTAGGGTGCTAGGATATTTTCGCACAAAGCTTTGGCTTTTGTTTTTCCACAGGTCATCCCTTTTGGTATTGATGAGTCGTTGTAGATTGTGCGATCAACTTTTATTCCACAGTCTACACTCCTGTATGACTGGTGATGCTTGACGGCATGATAAACTTTACAAAGTTCTGCTGCGGAGATTTTGTCATCTTGAGGCGATGAAGCTTCACGGAAAAACGATAAAAGTGAAGAGGCACCTGCGCTTTGATCGTTGCTTTTGTGCTTATCTGTGTTAGCATGTCTGTCGACAGCACCTTTTCCTTTGCTACTTACCTCCACAAAGCAACGACACAACGTGCAAAAAGCATGGAAGTCGTCCTTTCGGCTTTTTGTGAGGAATCCATGCTCTTTCGACCATTCAGGATTAAATGAAGTCTTTCGTTTCGGCATTTCTGCGGTTTAACCTACCGCTAACTAGGCGGAGTTGGCTCATGAGCTAGTCTGCTAGCGCTAACGTCACTCTGTGCCACAGTGCCATGCCGTGAACGTGACGTCAAGAAGCACATGGCTAATTGTTTACGTTTATTAACCAATGAAATACAAGATATTTATTTGACATCACATTCAGCCAATAATTTGTAAGACCACAAGTCTTACAGGGATATATACTTACACATAACTTATTTTTTGTATTTCTTTGTATAATTGTCTATTTTTTTTTTATACCCTAAAAGTATAAAATGGGGATCACCTCAAAAGGAGGACAAATGAGCGTCCGGCTCAAGGCTGCGCCGGCAGACGGACACAGACATTGAAAACCGGACTGTCCGACCTAAAACCGGACGGATGGCCACCCTAAACTCGATGCGCTCTGAAACTACAGTGCGGCCGAGGAAAAAAAAGACACATGCGTTAATCGCGTACATTCTTTTCTGCGTTAACGCGTTATCAACGCTGTTAACTTGACAGCCCTAGTTTTTATAAAACGTCCTTATTTACTTGTTCTTTGTATTGCACACTAACTTAATTTGTTTATATACATTGTTACGACCCGCCCTCTACTAGTGGTAGAGGCTCGTGGGGAGACCCGCAACATAAAATAAAACACAGCAAACACGCAGCATTTAACAGTGATCATTTATTTAGACACAACCATACTCACATGGCCAACCGGCAAATGAACAATGGGGCTGGAGGACAGGAAAGACAAACAAAAGGATGAAGGGGGCCTGGGCCAGCCACACCACGGGCCATAGGACCCAGAGCTTCCCTCCGCTACCCAGAGATCTAAAAGATCCCTGCGGGAAAAATAAAGCCACGAAAACCTACACTACCTGGTCCTCTAGAGCAGAGGTTCTCAATTGTTTTGCAGCCAAGGACCCCTTACAAGATAGAGAATACACGAAGGACCCCCTCATTCTGATTTGTGATTTTGGGCTATATAAATACAAATTTACTTGACTTGACATGTATGTCCCTTGGAATAATCTGACGTAGCCTATTTTTTACACTTCTATAGTCTTAGTTATGTGAAAGAACAACACAAGAGAAATGTATTAGAAAGATATTAGATATGTATTAAAAATATTTGCACCATCTCAACACAGAATACCCATAAAACAATCAATCCATTAGCTGCAAGTAACACTGTACCTAAACAAAATATCAAAGGGAAATCAAGAGAAAAGTGATCATTTGAAGTGCATTTCAGAACACACACACACACACACACACACACACACACACACACACACACACACACACACACACACACACACACACACACACACACACACACACACACACACACACACACACACACACACACACACACACACACACACACACACACACACACACACACACACACACACACACACACACACACACACACACACACACACACACACACACACACACACACACACACGGGTTGAAGTGGGCCAGAACGATCCAGAACAGCGTTCCGGCACCTTCGATTAATAAGTAAATAAATCTGATTGGCAGTTTCATACATAATAATGTCAAGCGAGTTCACAGGGCTGCCAACTCTTACACAATTGATATTTTTCACACCCTCTCAGCCACAAGTCCATTTTCTCAAGCAGTGAAAAACAAATGCATAACTGATAATGTCATGGTGCGAAAAGAGGACACTACTGCACATTGCACAACAGCAGCACCAGGCAGCAGACCATCTGAATAGCGAGAAATATACACAAATGTATTATATTGTAACTTATTCCCATGCATGTTGCTCAAAGTAATCTCAGTCAGTCCCACTTCTGCGTCTCTCCCTCTCCTCTCGCGCCATGCGCACCAGGCAGGAGTGAGAGTGAGTTACCATGGTTACGGGGACGCTCTGTGTCTCTGTCACTCTGAAACTTCTCGCGATTCCCAATAATACGTTTTTTGTAATAGAACATAATTTTACAGTTTTGGTTAACATTATACATGGTTAATGTTTCTTGATTAAATCCAAAGAGGGCAAGGTGGTGTAGACATGTAGGAAATGTGTTTTAAATGACTATTATTTCACACACACACACACACACACACACACAAAGAGAGAGATAGCATGCTGTTACCATTAATGTGAGATATGGGCCCGTCTCTCGCTGCACAACTTCTCCATCCTTGGAGAAGTAGATGAGAGGCATACACTTAGGTCGTTCTCCACTTCCATCTGAGCCCTGTACTTGGTCTTCATGGAGGTCAGCGCTGAGAATGATGACTCGCACAGGTATGTGGTTGGAAAGGGGAGCAACACCCGCATGGCAACAGCAGCGATTTCCGGATACTCCTGTTCAATCGAAGGCCAAAAGTCCACATGTCCCCCTTGGCCGAACCGGATTCTCAGCGTCCCGTCGCATGCCAGGTCCAGCAGCTCCTCCTCTGCTTTTCCACTGAAACCCCGCGCTGATGTATGGGCAACGAAGGGGTCGCGCACCCAGTCCCATGCATCGGTGTCAACGTCAGTGAAATAGTCATTGAAATAGTCACCAAGGCAGGCAAGATGCGAACAGACTGTATTTTTCACAATCTCAGCTGGTATTTGGTTTGTGTCCAAAAACTCTGTGAGTTGGGGGAACATGTCTGTAATGCCATTTTGCACCCGCCTTCTCCAGATCGCTGTTTTGGCACGGAATGACTTCATTTTGTCGCTTACCTCCAGGATAGAGGCATATCTGCCTTGAACGGACAAACTGAGATTGTTCAATAAGTTGAACACATCTGCGAGGTAGGCAAGCTGTGCGATCCATTCGGGGTCCGAGAAGGGTGCTGCAGTGGTTGGCTTGTCATTCTGGATGAACTCACACAGCTCTGAGCGCAGTTCGTACACCCGCTGTAGCACTTTTCCACGGGAGAGCCAACGTACCTCTGAATGGAACAGCAGGGTGTCCTGTCCTGCGCCCATCTCCCTGCAGAGCTGGCCGAATAAACGGGACTGCAGTGGCTTACACTTGATGTGGTTGACCACAGATACCACCATGCTGAGAACGGAGTGTAGCTTAGGACTCAATGATTTTGACGCCAGAGCCTGCCTGTGCAGCATGCAATGGGTAGCTATCATCATTGGATTGCGCTCCTTGGCACGAGCAACCACCCCACTCTTGCGTCCGGTCATGGCAGCTGCCCCAACCGTGCAAATCGCAATGCAATTGTCCCAACTCACATTGCCAGTCTCCATGAACATATCTATAACATTGAAAATCTCCTCACATGTTGCTCGCCCCGTCAACTCTTGACAAAATAAAAAATCTTCCTGAATCCTTCCTTCCCACGGGTAGCGAACCAGCGCGATGAGCTGCGCAGAGCCGGACACATCAGTGGACTCATCCAATTGAACCGCGAATTTAGACCCTCTCAGTCTTTCCAGCAGTTGTGATTTGATATCAGCAGACATGTCCTCAATTCGTCGTCTGATGGTGTCATTTGACAGAGGTACACTTCTCAATTTGGCAGCTGCATCTTTCCCCACCATCACCTCACACAGATCCACCGCAGCAGGGAGCAGCAGTTCCTCCGCTATTGTGTGGGGCTTTCGCGCCTAAGCAATCCTCTGCGCTACCAGGTAGGAGGCCCGCTGCACTTTAGCAGAAACAGACGTAACATTAACCATCCGTTGTTGTTGCTGGCGGTAGTCCTTGCCCTTCCTCTCAAAAAAAGCCCGGTCTTTTTTTACATAATCTGGATGCTTGGTCTCGAGATGCCTCTTCAATTTGGCAGGCTTCATTGCCTCATTGCCAAGACACCGCAGGCATATCAGACATTTTGGTTTCCCTTCCACTTCAATAAATCCTTATTGGAGATACTCCTCATCGTATTTCCTTACTTTTGTTTTTTGTTTTTCATTTACTTCATTTCTAGCCGTAACCGGTCGTTTTAAAAATCTGTCCATCTTCGTAGTATGCTAGCCGTGTTATATCTCTATGATGATAGCAGCGGCACTCTCTGACTGACGTACCAGTTAATGTTGTTTCCACGGTACCGGGTGACGCGCTTGATTTTTAAATGTATAGATTTGTTAGATTAGAACGTAATCTATGAACTATTTTAGATTAAAAAAATATTATTTGTTGAACTATGAAGCCTTTTGTAAAGAAAAAAAAAAATGAAAAAAAATTATATCATGATAATTTAAATTAATGAATCTGAAAACTTTTAAGGGACCCCCTGGCAGAGTGCCACGGCTCCCCGGGGGGTCGCGGACCCCACTTTGAGAACCACTGCTCCAGAGTACATAAAGAGACAAAGTCACACAAGGATTCTACAGATCCTAAACAGCAGAAAGAGGTAGTCCACGGACAAAGTCTTCCGGCATCAGGCAAGGGGAAGAGGCCTCTTCTCCTCCAGCTTCTCCTTTTTAAGTCCCCAGCTGAATGTAATTAGGACACCTGGGGGAGGCGGAGCCAGGGGCGGACCAGGTGTGTCTGCGCAGCAGGGAGACAGAGAAACAAACAGGAGGGGAGCACGTAACAACATATATACACAAGTGTTTATACAAATATCTTAATCATTTTTGTTTGTATATTTTAATTTATTTCAAAATTCAGTGGAGCAACTGTCACAAAACACACCTTCCCCCAGGATAAAATTAAGAATTCAGATCATCATTCTGATTAATATTACCTTTTACTTTAACATGATAAGCATGATCTTTAGAACATCTTTCAATAAAGGATGTGACATATTGAAAGTGGTTGTTTTTTGTGATACACCCAGGGGCGCAAAAAGCTCTCTCTCTCTCTCTCTCTCTCTCAAAGTTGTCCTGAAATTAACTTATTAAATAAACAAAACGAAAAATATAGCCTGCTTATGCAAACAACATTGAATATGGACTTCTGATTAGGCCTAGCCGACATTGCAAATAAGCACAGCGCTGCCACACACACACACCAGAGTCCTGGGTCGGGTACCCGACGGGTGACCCGCAAAAAAGGTGATTTGCGGGTGGTATTTTTTTCCGGGTTCGGTTCTGGGTAAAACAAAGATGATGCGGGTCGGGTTGCGGGTGTTGCATAATAAATATATTTAAATAATAATAATTTAGTTTAATGTTTAAATCCTCAGACCTCTCCCCCGCGGGACCGAGCATAATCATAACCTCTGCAGCGCATCTATCTGCTGCTGAGCGCGCCACATTCTGAATGGCTGAGGTGAAGCTCTCTAGCGGAGAATACAGCATTTTCAATAACTCTTCCTCAAGAGCGAAATCCAACGTCTGGGAGGCTTTTGGTGTCATCCTAGATGCCAAAAATAACCAACATCCCAGGCTTTTTAAGCCAAATATGCAACTGCGTGGGTTAATAATTGCACGTTTTCACTGCTTATATATGCGGGTTCGGGTCGGGTTGCGGATCTTGTGCCGGCGGGTCGGGTCGGGTTGCGGAACTAATTCGCAATATGTGCGGGTAGCGGGGCGGGTTCGGTATTGCACGTCGCGGGAGCGGGTCTTGAAAATCAGACCCGTGCAGGACTCTGACACACACACACACACACACACACCAAGTGTTTCATTCTTAGTTAAAATTAAATGATTTATAAAAGTGTAATCACAAAATAAATGCAGGCTATAAACAATTGAACACATGCCTGCATTGCAACATATATCAAGTAAATTGCAAAGCAACTGCATTGTTACAATCCCAAACCACTACTTGTAATGGCAGCCAGCTCTGGACACTATTGGAGTGATGCAAGACAGTCCATGAAGCTGATTGCTTCTCTCTGCAAGTGAAGACACACATATCAAACTAAATCATTAAATGCAACATATCTGACATTTCTGACACACACACACACACACACACACACACACACCTTGTTTCCTCCGCCACATCTCCTCCTTCCATGCATCTGGGAAAGGTGAGCTTGAGCTAGCTAGGGGGAACGTTGCTAGCATAGCTAACATTGAAGTTAGTGCTAGCATTATCCACATCTTTAGGCGGCTCTTCTGATGTATTAGTAGCAGCTTCACTTGTAGCTTCGGTGCTGCTAGCCTCTTTCTTTTTGTGAATGATATTCTTTTTAGAAAATAAGTATAGAATGTTTGCCTGCCATTGTAGAGCTTTCTCGTTAGCGTTCTTGAGGGAAAATCACTGACACACCCCCAGCTCGCCGCGGGGTCACGAGCATGATGACGAATCATCCTATTTTAAGGAAATCGTTTTTTTTTTTTTATTATAATTACTGTGAAATGTATTATGTTTTTGTCATTATTACAACAAATACACACTTGTAACTGATAACACTGGCAATGATTTTATATTTATTAGACTATTAAAAAAAAGATCATGCTCCAAATAAGTGGGGGTACGGCGTACCCCCGCGTCCAACGCCCACTACACCACTGCCTACAGATACTTATCATGAAAAATGTAACTCAACCCGGGACATACATCTACAGTTCTGATTAGGAATGTAACAATACCAAAAACTCACGGTACGATAATATCGCAGTAACAAGTCCACGGTGCGGTATTTATAAAAAAAAAAGTTAAAAAAAATAGAATTCTTTTTTTACTCAGAAAAATGTTCTTCATTAAATAATAAATCTGATTTGCATTTTAGTAGGATAGCAGTATTTTAAAGCGTCAAAAACAAAGTGACAGTAACAGACTGGAGCAAGAAAACCAGTAAAAGTCACTCACTCAGCATCATCAGACAGCATGTCCACATTTCCAGGTAGACGCTGGGATGTTTTGGCGTTTACAATATCCCATGCAGTGGAAAAAACTCTCTCGCTTGGTACTGATGTTGCTGTTAACCGAATATTTTTTTTAACAATGAAGGAAAAATCTGAAAGCAGTCTGTCATTTTGACAGATTAGAACAAACTCGGAACAGCGCCAAAGTTTCCCTGCAGTGAGGCTCTGGTGTTATGCCGTGTTATGCATGCCCTCCAAAAGGAAATTATATAGTTTCCAAACCGTACTTTGCCTTACAGATCATTGAAATGTCAATGATCTGTAAGGCAGTTGACAGTTCACGAGCGTGCTCTCTCTCTCCCCCACCCCCCCGTGTGGGCGAGTGGCGAGTTCAGACCCGACGGGTAATAATGGATTGTGACGGATATTTTACGATCCTGTCTGTCAAAATGACGGACAGCGAAAAAGTCTAATGCACCTCAGTGGGACAGAGAGATATGCTTCGGCCATGGGTCACAGCAGTGGGTCAAACTGTGCATTGTCTCTCCACCACTTCAAAAACAATACAGTTTTTGCCAAGAAGGTGAGGCTTATTGACAGGGCGAGATATAAATATACTGTTTGTACTTGTAAATGTCTCCGCCCTGTAAATACGATGTCCTTTTGTTTTCCGTTGTTTTATTTTCATGTTGTAACCTACTTGCTGCCATGTTGGACAGGTCTCTCTTGAAAAAGAGATCGATGATCTCAATGGGACTACCTGGTTAAATAAAGGTTTAAAAAGATTTTTTTTTTTTTTTAAATCGCGGTAGATTTAGTCAGTCTCACGACGGTATTGGGACGTTTATTTATCGCGTTACCGCGATATTCGGTATATCGTTACATCCCTAGTTCTGATTCATACTCACTTCTTATTTTTCGCTGCACACATCATCTGTTTTCTCAGTGATTTAGCTCTTAAAACCCACTGTACACTTCCTGCTCAGCAACAAACTGTGGGCATGTGCATTCAGAGAGGTGGTGAACAAAGGAGTATATAGCAGCTAAAGAGACACATTATTATTTCAGTAGTTGGGAGAAAATCACAGTTTTTTTCTTCCGTTTTTTTGTTCTCTATATTTGCTTACAGTTTGGTGTTCAGTACCTTCTTCAAAGGCTTGCGGATGATATGCAGCCAGACTCCTTATATTTCGTAGATGTTTGATATCACAATGTAACAAGTTTTTCTTCATAAACTTTTAACCTCAAAACCAAAACGATTTTGAAGGTAAACTCGAATTTCATTCCTGATTCAATCCATCAAGGTGTTTACTTCATGAAGCCTTGACTCCGCCCGAAAGTAGCTGCAGTCTAGACGTTGTGATCCTTTGTTCGTACAGTAGTTTAATTGAGTGTTGAAGGAATATTGCACTGAAGAAGTGTATTGTCCTTCTGTTGTTATAAATCAGAACAGTCCACCATTCTTTGATCCTTGTTTCCACTCAATAAAAGTCCTTATAGCCACTGGGACAGAGTGTAACAGGAACAGTAAAGAAGAAGGATGTCCTCCAGAGCCAAAGGACCTTCTGATGACTCATGGTGAAGACATGGTGAAGACTCAAACTCATGATGAAGACTCAGACTCATGGTGAATACATGATGAAGACTCAGACTCATGGTGAAGACTAAGGCTCATGATGAAGACATGATATGGACTCAGGCTCATGATGAAGACTCAGACTCATGATGAAGACTCATGGTGAATACATGATGAAGACTCAGACTCATGATAAAGACATGATATAGACTCAGACTCATGGTGAAGACATGATGAAGACTCGATGAAGACTCAGACTCATGATAAAGACATGATATAGACTCAGGCTCATGGTGAAGACTCAGGCTCATGGTGAAGACATGATGAAGACTCAGGCTCATGGTGAAGACATGATGAAGACTCAGGCTCATGATGAAGACTAAGGCTTATGATGAAGACATGATGAAGACTCAGACTCGTGATGAAGACATGATATAGGCTCAGACTCATGGTGAAGACATGATGAAGACTCAGGCTCATGATGAAGACATGATATAGACTCAGGCTCATGATGAAGACATGATGAAGGCTCATGATGAAGGCTCATGGTGAAGACTCAGGCTCATGATGAAGACTCAGACTCATGGTGAAGACATGATGAAGACTCAGGCTCATGATGAAGACTCAGACTCATGGTGAAGACATGATGAAGACTCAGACTCATGGTGAAGACATGATGAAGACTCAGACTCATGGTGAATACTCAAACTCATGGTGAAGACATGATGAAGACTCAGGCTCATAATGAAGACATGATATAGACTAAGGCTCATGAAGACGACATGATGAAGACTCAGACTCATGGTGAAGACATGATGAAGACTCTTGGTGAAGACTCGGTGAAGACTCGATGAAGACTCAGACTCATGATAAAGACATGATATAGACTCAGGCTCATGGTGAAGACTCAGGCTCATGGTGAAGACATGATGAAGACTCTTGGTGAAGACATGATGAAGACTCAGGCTCATGGTGAACACATGACCAAGACTCAGGCTCATGATGAAGACTCAGACTCATGGTGAATACTCAAACTCATGGTGAAGACATGATGAAGACTCACTCATGAAGACATGATGAAGACTCAGACTCATGGTGAATACTCAAACTCATGATGAAGACATGATAAAGACTCAGGCTCATGATGAAGACACAATGAAACTCTCAATGCAATCCTTGTCAACCCAAACAGTCCTGAAAGACGATGGAAACGTTGTTGTGAGAAATATCCTATATCAGAAATGTTTCTGTAAAGCACATTAAACTACACTCCAGATACTCAATCTGTTAGCTTGTCCATTACCTTGATCACAGTAATCTTATGTTGCCCATACTAACAGGGGGGAGAAACTAGTTATTTGTCTCCTTAAATCTGGACCCAGCTCTCCTCCTTCGTCTCTTTGGTTTACCTACTGTATCCTTCTCCAGATTGCAGTAGGGATAGTATATTTTCCGACCGCCATGCTAACCGGCTTAAGCACAATTAGATTATCGCTGATGTAAACAAGGCATCCAAGCAACAGCAGCGTGGATGCACAACAACAAAACTGCAAAAACACTTTTCATGTAAATATGATAACTTATAACAACTGTGAAAACAAATCTCTACAGGTACATGCCTATAGGGTTAGAGTTAGGGCTATCTGTTTTGCTGTGTCATAAAGAATATCTTATGAAGTACACATCATTTACTGTGAAGAGTGACTGTTGTAATATGCTGTTACTGATGATGTGCTTTAACCTTTCAAGGCCTTTCCATCCCTGCCAGGAACTTTGCAAGCGGAGAAACAGCATGAAACACTAGGCGTTCTTATTTCTCATTAACTGATGCTTATCTTATCTGATCTTCACATTTACATTTTAGTCATTTCAGCTGACTCTCATATTGAGCAGACGGGGGATCTCATTCAAGGACACACGGCAGCAAACAGCTTTCCATTTATCTTTCCTGTAACTCAGCTTCCTTTTAATCCGCCAATCAGGATGGACAGAGAGAAGTCGCTAACCACTTTCCACCTCTCTGCTGTATCTGTTTGTTTGAATGTGTGTTTGTTTGCACATCTGTGTGTGCGTTCATTTCCGTCCCCGTTTGTGTGTTTGTATTTGTCTTTATGTGTATGTGTGTTTTTGGTTAGAAGCTCTGCGGGGGGTGACTATGGTGGAGCTGGTGAAGAAGGAAGGCAGCACGCTGGGCCTCACCATCTCCGGAGGAACAGACAAGGATGGAAAACCCCGGGTGTCGAACCTGCGGCCTGGAGGGCTGGCAGCCAGGTGGGGGCAACACCAGAGAATCAGATTCAGAATACTTTTGTTTTGGGTTCTGTGTCATCCGTTCCATAGAAGGATATGAATACAGATTATATAATTTCAAATATTTATATAAAAATGGATAATTAAAAAAAGTGTGCCGTACTAAGATAAAAAAAATAAAGATGTCTATAAACTTAAGAAGTTAAAGTGCAATTTCCAAAGAAATATCAAATCCAATACAAAAAAATAAGTATATAAACTTTAACTACTATATATAACCTGTGCAATAACATAGAGTGATGTATAAATTATATAAGTAATAGAATATTCTCAATGTGGGAAAATAGCAGAAGTATTTGCAGATACATTTATTTAAATGACAAGCAGCCATGTGTAGGTAGTGATAAAACCCAAAATAAAATATACAAAGTAAAAATGTTCAATGAAAATTGAAAAATAAAGCCGTTTGTATAAACACAATACATTTTTTTTTTAAACTGTCTAAAAACAGATAAAATTAAGATTTGTATCTGACATTAAAAAGCTAAAGTGAAAACAATGAGTGAAAAAAGAATGCCTATTGGAAAATATGCTGTACCTGCAACATTTTAATGTATCTCTGATTGTTTAATTAACATGTGATTAAATCCAAAGTCATTCATACCCACTTTTGTCCATGCTTTGTTCCTTTTCTTTTGTGCAGGAGTGACCAGCTCAATGTGGGTGACTACATAAAGTCTGTGAATGGCATCAATCTGACCAAACTGCGGCACGAAGAGATCATCAGTTTACTGAAGAACGTCGGGGAGAGAGTCCTGCTGGAGGTGGAGTACGAACTGCCCCCTACAGGTACATCACTGTAGCTCCATACACAGATGTGTACTGAAGATGTGCTTGTGGAAAAAAATAATATAAATGGTGCATATATAAAACACAAGAAGAAATACTTTTTGAAAAAAAGAAGCAAATATTAAAACTATTAAAATCACTATTTTCAAAAAAATGAAACAAAAAATGACAAATTATTACAATATACACAGTTTTCAGAACTTCAATGGAAAAAGCTATTTTCTTTTTAAAAAGATAGCAATGACCACAAATGTGTAAGGTTTACAGTATGAGGAATGATGTGAGGATAGGGAAATTCAAAACGTTTGTGTCTTCTGGGGGGAGGGGTTGACCAGAGTCTTTCCTGAAATATAATGTTTACAGCACTGAATGTTGGTGTTTTATAGAGCTGTGAAATGTACGGTGGCTGAAAAGAGCATACACGCCAAAACGAAGTCAAAACATTTCCATTCGGATGAAAATGAAAACGCTGAAAATAAAATGCTGCAAATGAGAAAACGCTGCAAGACGTAAAAAAACCAATGGAAACGAGGACAGTTAAAAGTGATGAAAACAGCTGGGGCCGGAGAACATGTTGAAATTTGGGGGATTATAATTGTCACTCTTGGTTGAAAGTTACCTAAAATATATGTTTTATTGGCTTATTTTAACAATGGGATCCAACGATTCCTGCTGACATTACAAGTTAGTTACAAGATCTGTAATTATTTCTGACTTGTCATTATAATTTGTAACTTTTTTGAAACTCACACGGAGTGGGAAGGTTTTTGGCCACTGTAATGCGTTTGCAACTCTCGGCCACCGTAGAATGAACATCTTACACTAGGATACTGGGCACGAAAAAAAAGTCTACTCATTCATTTCAATGAAAAATACTGTCAGTATAGGTTTGTCATGCGCAATATGCTTGTCAGGGTTGAGAGAGGCAAGCAGGACCCAAATGCAGATGCAGACAAAACTAGGGCCAACAGGGTGGGTGGAGGGGGTCTGGAGGACGGGCTTGGGCTGACAGCCCAGGGGCACAGCGGAGGACCCGGAAGGGGTCTCGGGCGGATGGCCCGGGGGCAAAGCAGAGATCAAGGATGGGGTCTCGGGCGGATGGCCCGGGGGCAAGGCAGAGTTCAAAAAGGGGGACTCGGGCGGACGGCCCGGGGGCAAGGCAGAGTTCAAGGATGGGGTCTCGGGCGGACGGCCCGGGGGCAAGGCAGAGTCCAAGGTGGGGCGAAGGCCAAACAGCTCCGGAGGCCGGGCAGGACCCGGTGTCGGCCGAACAGGAACCGGAGCCGGTGGGACAGGATCGGCAGGATCCCCCACGGAAGAGGACCAGGAGTTGGCAGGACCCCCGGCGAGACAGGTGATGGCGGGGCCTCCAACGGAACAGGACAAGGGGTTGGCAGGACCCCCGGCAGGAGAGCAGTCGGCGGGACCTCCAACGGGACAGGACACAGGATTGGCAGGACACCCGGCAGAAGAGTAGTTGGCGGGACCTCCAACGGGACAGGACATGGAGCTGGCAGTACCCCCGGCGGAACCGCCATCGGCACAGGGCATTGGGTAGGGACTTTAGAGGGAACTCGAGAGGAGCCTCGAGAGGTGACTTGAGAGGGAACTCGAGAGGTGACTGGCGGGGTGACTTGAGAGGTCACTCGAAAGGGGACTCGAGAGGGAACTGGAGAGGGGACTCGAGAGGAGACTGGAGGGGTGACTCGAGAGGGAACTCGAGAGGGAACTCGAGAAGTGTCTTGAGAGGGGACTCGAGAGGGGACTGGAGGGGTGACTTGAGAGGAGACTCGAGAGGGGACTCAAGAGGGAGCTGGAGATGTGGCTTGAGACGCTCGGTTCGCCAACAGAACAGGGGGGGCTGGAGTCGGCCGGAATGCCGACAGGACACGGGGAGCTGGCGTCGGCCGGAGACGAGGGGCTGGAGTCGAAACCATGGCTGCTGGGGCCAGGACTGAGGCTGGAACCATGGCTGCTGGGGCCAGAACTTGGGCCGGAACCATGGCTGCTGGGACCGGAACCATGGTTGCTGGGGCCAGAACTGGGTCCGGAACCATGGCTGCTGGGGCCTGTACTGGAGCCGGAACCATGGCTGCTGGGGCCAGAACTGGGGCCGGAACCATGGCTGCTGGGGCCGGAACCATGGCTGCTGGGGCCGGAGCAAGGGTTGACTCCAAACGGAACACACCGATGCGTGTGGTGTCATAATGGGAATTGGGAGGCAGGGAGCCAGAATGCCTGGAGCTAGCAGGCCTGGAATCACATGTTGAAAGGAAGTCCAAAATCCAGTCAGGTAAGAACAAAACATGGTTTCTCTGCTGCCAACCGGTGCGCCTCTATCAGAGTGGCCCTCTTCTGCTGGACGCTCCCTTCCACCAATCAAATAGACCCTCCAGAAAAACGCGATTCTGCGATCGCATAATTTACCGCATAATCAGCAAAATGGCGCAGATTTAAAAAAAAAAAGGCCGCATATTTATCAAAAGGCCGCATAATCCCTGCATTTTTCCACACAAAGTTGAGAAAAAAAAGTTAACTCATGAAGTAGTGATGATGATGACGTGACGTCATCACCTCGCGCATCACAGAAGGTAAACAACACCGTAGAGTGAACGTGTGGAACTCACACGAGAGAGAAAACACCAAGATGAAAAAATCTGATCCATTTCATTTACCGACGAACATTTCTACTAAAGACCGGGCAAAGCAGTACCCCGATGTCTTTCACGAAAGTGGGGGGAAACTATTCTGCACCCCGTGCAACTGTGTGTTGGAGCATAAGTCTGAGAAAATTGACGGTGACGACCCACTTTGATTCATTCAAACATTCGAAAATGCTTTCTGCTGCTGCGGACAAGAAAGCCAAACAACTCACGTTCACCGAGGCATCAACCTCCAAAACCCTTTTGAGGGCTACAAGAAACGAAGTGAGTAGCCTACAAGATTGAAGCTGGTCAGATAACGAACGAGTAAATTAAAACAGAATGAGGTGGAGAAGTGTGTGTGTGTGTGTGTGTGTGTGTGTGTGTGTGTGTGTGTGTGTGTGTGTGTGTGTGTGTGTGTGAGAGAGAGTGATTAAAATAGCCCAATTGCTTTTACAATAAATAAACATTGAATGTGTTTAATTGAATATGAAAGGGGTTTAACGTTAGTGGCAGGTTTTGTGTGAGAGAGAATAAATAAGACAGCCCAATATTTAAAAAAAAATCTATTCTTTTTCGCAACTTTCCGCATATTTCGCAATTTCACCGCATAAAATCACATAAAAACCCTGCATGTTTAATCGCATTATCAAGGATTTTAGCCCGCATAATCAAGGATTTTTGCCCGCTTTTTTCTGGAGGGTCTAATCAAAGCAGCAAGCCAGATAAAAGGTAAAATACTGTAATTCTACCTCAATTGGATCATCTGCTGGGTCCATTTGTGGTGAGTTCCTTCCGTCAGGGTTAAGAGAGGCAAGCAGGAGCCAAATGCAGATCAACAGAAAATACCTTTATTTCAAGGCTGCAGACAGAAATCTTCCCCGTGAACACAGTCCAACTACAACAAGGAACTCACAAAGACTAACGGAAAACACAGAACCTAAATACACACAGGACTAATCAAACAAACAAGAGACAGGTGAGGAGGGAGGATAAAACACAGGGGCACCAGGTGAACACAATCGGGTAATCAGGTAGGAGGGAAAATAGACAGAAAGCAACAGGCAAGACAGGAGGTGAACACTTTTCAAAATGAAACAGGAAACCAAAGACAGAAAAATACAAGACACAACACAACACAGACAGATCGTGACAATGCTCTTGAGAATAGAATGATTGTCACTCTCTATTTTACTAAAGTGCAATTTGAGATATAATATGATTGTAATATAAGTAGCCACAGTAAAGCAAAAAAGAAGATTATAGGCATCATCAATCAACATATTTTCCTTTTTTGATATTACACTTTTCATTAGCAAGATGTTAAACTTTGTGTAGGAGAACAAAAACTTTAATTGCTCACAATAATGTAGCAATAGAAGTAAATTATGCTTAGAAATACTTAACAGCTAGCAGCTAATTATTTTTCTCTTTACCTTCTCTCACAGCTCCAGACAGCACCTCAGGGGTTATATCAAAGACAATCGACATCTGTTTGCACAAGGAGGGGAACAGCTTTGGATTCGTGATGAGAGGTAACCATCCAGCAATACAAAATCGGTCTTTGAACTATGTGAAAAAATAAAGACGACTCAATGAGAAGTATTTTATAGTTCCACTGTTAATGTCAGTGATATGCAACAATTATAATTACAATGCATTATTTATTATTAAAAAAGGAAAATGTAGCTGTAAAAGTCTATTTTCTCTGATATAATTTAGTAAACGTGGCACACTTAGATTATTAATGGGTAACAACAATATCTTCTTTTTTTTAAATGAGACATTGATTAATTGCAAAATGTGTACTTTATATTTCTGATGACATTAAAAAAAAAGAAAATGTGGACCTGATTCGCGTTTAGAAAACCATGAATTTCTCCTATTTGTCCTGTTGGTGTATAAATACATTTTTTAGGTTTTCATTTTTAGAAATAGGTAGCATAACCCCTTACTCCCAACAATTTGTTGAGCTTATTTTTTTATACAGAATTGTTTTGACAAGTACTCATACTTCACAGTATTTAGGATTGAAAGGTTTCAGAAGAATTCATGAAATGTTGAAATAAATATAGAAGGTGCAGCTTCAACCTTTGCTTTTCTTGCAGGTGGTTCACATGAAGACTGGCACAAGTCGCGCCCCCTAGTGGTCACCTACATCAGGCCAGGAGGGCCTGCAGACAGGTACTATCGGCAAAAACACACTGACACACACGGTGAAGACGAACATCCTCTACTCAAATAAAAATAGAAATAATAAGGTGTCTGAATACTCCGTTACAAGAAAAAGTCCTAAATTTAAAATGAATACAAGTAAAAGTTGTTCAATAGGCAGAATAACCAGGCCCGCCCCTCCCTACATGAAGATCATGCAGACTGCGTGGGGCCTCACCTCGCGGAGGGGGCCTCACCTCACAGAGGGAGCCTCAGCCTTATACAAATATGTGACAATAGTACTAAAGTATAATACTTAAGTAAATGACTAACATTCCACTACTGATATTGAGTAATTCATTTTGTCTTGTACACATGTGTGTCAATATATTTTAAGGCTTGACCTGTATTTGCTTATGTTCTGTTTGTCTTGTTGTTTGCCATAGCACTGTGAGTTGCATCATGTGTATGAAAATTAAAATGAGAAAAAGCAAAGCAAACACGCAAACGGAAAGAGGAATCGTGTTATTTTTATCAAATACCCGAAAAAAAGGGATGTCTAGGAATCATTAAACCAAGGACCCAATGACCTCATTGAGTTTACACTAACAGCGGAATGGAGTCAGGAGTGTAGGAGATTTGTCTTCATGCAAATAAACCCTGAGGATAATAATGTCACTTCCTGTCATCATCACTGCTATGTTGACAGTTATGTGTTACTCATACAGCAGCAGCTTGAATCACCTCGTATCCCTTTAATGTCGCCATCATCTGTCTGTCTCTGTCTCCATGTTTAAGTTATAATCCCTAACATTTCCATATTAATGTCAGCTTTGTGACTTTTCAATTGATGTAGCGCAAGAGTGATTCAACCTTACATCCAGTCCGGGAATTATTTGACCTTTACATCATTTGAAATTCTGCTATAGGGAAAAAGATGCCTTCTTAATTTCCATTTTGGATACATTAACAGTAAAACATGTTGTATGTGACCCGCTCTATCGAAATCAGTCAGAAGTCGCAACGGCTCATTTCAAAATAAACAAATTCAGATGATAAATACAACTTTGAAGCTTGTAACGGCATAATTACAAGCGGAGAACGGAGTAACTTAACGTCACAGCAGGCATAACAACAGCCGGTGTTTCTCGTGAGTGTTTTCCCCGGAAAACAAACCCAATACACACAAATGCTAAAATACACAAACACACACACACGTATACACACACACACACACACACACACACACACACACACACACACACACACACACACCCACACACACACACACACACACACACACACACACACACACACACACACACACACACACACACACACACACACACACACACACACACACACACACACACACACACACACACACACACACACTCGCGAGCTTCCCCCAGACCAGTAATCCAAACGGAAATATTTTCCCTCCGTACTACTTTATCATTTGCTCTGCTAATAATCAGATCGATGGATTTCAGAGAAGAGGAAACTTTTAAGGCCTTTTTCTCAAAATGATGACTTGATGACAGTCATTATATAATGTGACATATTTTGCTTAATATTTGGAGTACAAAAACAATCCTGATATCATTAGAAAGCTAGAAATATCTATATATGTCTTCGGGTCAATGCGACTGATTTCGATGGAGCAGGTCACAAATGCAGATAATTTAACAGACAGAGAAAAAAGCAAACAGACATCTTACTAGGACACTTTTTGTTGTGTTTCTTCCCCCTTTAAATTGTCACCAATCTGTATTGTACGGTGGCCGACAATGGCCCAAAACATTAGGAGAAACACACTTTGCAATGTAGAATGCAAAAAATTAAAACACAAATGTGCTAAATCATGCAAATTAAGAAACACATGTACTAACTTGACAACACATGTGCAGCAATAGATTAACCAATTTGACAAAGTATGCGAAGAGTTTATTAAAAGCGCTGTATAAACGAAACAAACGCTTGTAAGTGTTTTGTCAGTGTATTTGAAAGGACTAGCTTAGCCAGGTTAGCTAGCTAGCTTACAGCTGATCTGCAATAATATTTGAAGGAGTAATGCAATAACAATTTAAAAAATAAGCCGATAAAACGTTAATTTTAGGTGCGGTGGCAGTTGGCCAATTTTATTATCCCCGAACTTCAACAAGTACTCTGGTCCCAGCTATGTGCGTCACTTTTTAATGACCCCTGGTTTCCATTTTGTATTTACAGTAATTCATTTAGTTAAACTATTAGTAAACGCAGAGCGAATTTCATCAAGTTGATGAAGATGTTTCTTCATTAGAGGTGTTTTGGCACATTTGTGTTTTTATATGTATATTCTTTAAGTGCAGTGCTTTTTTCCTAATGGAAGTGTTTTGGGATGATGTAGCGCTTGCCCCTGTCAGCCATCATAGTATTGCCATTAGACAAATATATATCGTTTTTTTAAAGTGACAGCATTCTTTATTGAGCTGTGTCTCTGCTTTTATTCCAGCTGAGATACAGGAAAATATACAAAATATAAAGTGTAACCCCTACCCTGATCACTCACAGCTTCAATCATTCGATGTTAGACTTTGAAAACTGTCAGATGCTATTTTTATTCTAGTAGCAACTATCTGTGAAATAATTATATGCAGGAAGAAATTAGGACACATGCTGCAAGAAACTGCAGTTATTTTGTTTAATGTTCAATCAGATACACGAATGAATGCATGCTTGAGGCAATCTAAAGTTGTCAAAATTGATTGCAGATCAATCATTGCTTCACACACAGTCTTGGCCAAGTATGAATCATACTTTTGCGTTATTTTGCCCGAAGCTCATCTAACTCTCAAAAGAAAATCTGCTTCAAAATGTGGGTCAGACCAGGGGTAACGAATGCGATATTCATGCTGCTTTATATCCCATTTTTATGCCAATTGGAGAAAAGTTA
This sequence comes from Notothenia rossii, assembly GCF_949606895.1. Classification (NCBI taxonomy): domain Eukaryota; kingdom Metazoa; phylum Chordata; class Actinopteri; order Perciformes; family Nototheniidae; genus Notothenia; species Notothenia rossii. Next base: position 56,423,476 of record NC_136903.1, on the reverse strand, counting down.
ATCCGCAGCACCATGCAGTCCCAGGAGTGCCTTCATTATTCAGCATTTCCCAGAGGGAATTAAAACGGCAACTCTGGAAGTTGTAGAGACATGCTGCTTTATGTACTACCTGGAATAAATGCTTAGGAACATCATTTAAAAAAGTTGCATCTGCTAAAACAGTTCGCCGAATAATACATTTAACAAATGAACACAAGATACTGACTCTTTGTGTCATACACTTATTTTAAAAATAATTTGAATTTACATTACTTACCGCTGATTATTTAAAAAACACAAAAACCTCTTGAGACTGCATGCTACTTTCAAATGTGGAAATGACATCAGCAGTTCTTCACATGCTATCCAAAGATGGCAGAGTGATACGATTTTTCACAGACCAGTGAAAAGTATAAAGATATTGAAAAATGGTTTTTATTTAGCCTACTTGTAAATGAAAATAATATATTGAGATATTATTTGAGCAATTTGCAGATGTTATATACTCTGTTGCCTGTAGAGTTGGAATCATTTAGTTTTCAGATACATTGCTCTTTTAATTGTGGTTTAATTTTCACTGTGACATGTTTAGAAGACATTGATCAATAAAGTTTTGAGATGATATACACTTCAATGACATTGTCACAATCATTTCATGAAAAGAGGTCAAATAAATAAATTCCAACTTTATGGGCAACAGTGTATATATGCACTTTTTTCTGCAGATTGTTGATCTGTTCACATACATAATGACACAAATCTAATATATATATATTCATTTTAAAATTTGACCAGATGAAAGGATGGCAGATATTAGATCAGTGTAAGAAAATATTCACATTCAACAGATTTTTTATTGAGGAAAAACAACACCGCCATTATTGCTCTCCCTACCTGCTGGCTGACATCCAAATGCTTTTTGCATCAATTGTGTTGCCTCTTTTTTTACTGCCAAGACTTCTATTTGACCCCATATTTCTTGTAAAACATTCCTAAAATACATCTATCACACATCCTTATCCCAGCCTTAATAAAGTCTCTGGGTCTGAGCTTAGTGTGCATCATGTTGTTGGAAAGCTTCAGGGCGAGTATCATACTTTACAACTCCCAGCTGCTCTGATGACAGCTCGGCATTACTCACACTCCGGCATCATGCATAAAACATCCACCAGCTCCTTAATGCATTAACCCTTTTGCATGAAAAAAAAACTAAATGCGGCAGAAATAAATGAATGAATAATAGCCTTAAATGTGCCATTAAGTGCTTTCAGAATATTGAGAAAATATTGTTTTGGGGAGGGGATTGACATAATTAAATAGTAAAAGTAGATAACAAGGTGTTTGTTAAATCCTCATATTTTAAATACTGTAAACCAGAGCGGGATAATCTGTCAACCGACTGCCGGTTTCACTGCCTGTCCTCCATTTGAACTGGAAGATAAATGATAAGTCTCAGACAGATGAGAGGAGGATGAGATCAGAAAGATAAAGGCTAGTTAAGGTGGGAGAAGAGATACGCTTGAACAAGTAGGACAGCAAGGAAGTTAGACCAAAAATAAGAGAGATGTTAAAAGATCAAATATTTTTGAAAGTCAGGCTTGGAGAAAAAGTTGTGAGAGGAATGAAACTTCCACAGAAAGATATGAGAGGAGGACATAAGAGGAAGTCAGTGATGATTTAATTTTATTTAATTTCAATATGTATTTCGAACAGATTACAAAAATAACAAATATGAAAAAACAGAATACCATATTGTTAAAATACAGTATTTATCCACATTCATGATACAAAAAAAGTCTTCATATTAATAATAAAAAATCATATGTGTCCGAAAGGGAGCAGGAGGAAGCAAATGCTTATTAATTCCCACCCCTTACTTGATCAATGATTGTCTTTTAAATATTATGCAAGTTATTCCTACTTACATTAATACATACATATACAATAATTTCTCATCTTCAATCACCTCTCTTCATTCTCATAGTTTTCCAAAAAAGTGTTTCTGTACATCCTTTTAAACTGAATTATATGTGTGCTTTGTTTTAACTCTGCTCCAAACCATTCCATAAAATCACCCAACAGATTATTATGCACATACTTCTCAGAGTTGTTCTGACCTTGAGTTGTTTAAAATGTAGATTTCATCTCAAATTATACCCACCCTCTCTGTCTATGAACAATGTTTTTAATTTCCTAGGAAGTAGATTATGTCTTGCTCTGTACATGATTTGTGCCATTTTAAATTAACCAGATCAGTGAACTTCAGTGTGTGTGACTTCAAAAATGATACATTAGTGTGTTCAAGATATCCAACATTATTGATAACGCTTATAGCCATTTTGTTGTAATGTGCATAACGGCTGTAGGTTGGTTTTGTACGTGCTTCCCGAAATCTCCACACAGTAACTCAGATATGGCAATATGAGCGTATTATACAGAGTATATAATGAGTTGTACTCCAGAATGTGTCTGGCTTTCCCAATATTGCGATAGTCTTAGCCAGTTTTGCTTTTACATGATTCCAGCTCATTTTGTGGTCTAAAACCACACCAAGGAACTTAATTTCATATACTCTTTCTATGTTTATGTTATCTAGTATGAATTCCACCTGTGGATTTGTTTATGTTTTCCAAATAACATAATCTTTGTTTATATTTAATGATAATTTATTTGTGTCAAACCAATGTTTTTACTTTAATCATTTCTGCTGTTATCACTTCCATTAGCTCTTTCAAATTGTCATCGGAACAAAAAATATTAGTATCATCTGCAAATAAAATAAATTTCAATATATTTGATACTCTGCAAATGTCGTTGATGTATATTATAAACAGCTTGGGACCAAACACAGAGCCCTGAGGTACTCCACAAGTTATGTTCATGTATTCTGATTTATGTTCACCAATTTCAACAAATTTGTTGTCTGTTGCTTAAATAATCTCTCACCCAGTCTAATCCCACCCCTATGAGGCCATACCGTTCCAGTTTTATCAGTAAAATATTGTGATATATGGTGTCAAATGCTTTTTGTAAGTCTATAAATATTCCCACTGCTTGTTTTTTATTGTCAATGCAGTTTGCTATTTCCACACTTAATTTCATTAGTGCCATATGTTGATCTATGTTTCCTGAATCCATATTGACTGTCTTCCAAAAGCTGATGTGTTTCCATGAAATTGTCAAGTCTTTTTGTAAAACGTTTTTCAAGGATCTTGGACTGAGAGAGCAATGAAACCGGTCTGTAATTTGTGTAATGGTGTTTATCCCCAGTTTATATAATGTTATAACTTTTGCTATTTCATTTTATTTGGCAATTTACCAGATTGAAAAGACAAGTTAAGAGCTTTGTCAATGGTTCTGCAATTTCTTCAATAATGTTTTTTGCAATAATCAGATCAATATTTTTCCAATCGGTCGAGGATTTGCTTTTACATTTTCGCACAGTATCTATGATTTATTTTTCTTCGACTGGTGTGAGGAAGAAAGAGCTGTTGTTTTTATTCCAGACCAGAAAAATAATTCATTTTGTCATGGTTTTCCCTTGTTTTCAAACAGTATGTATTGTTCGGATATATATTTTTTATATAATATATATACCCCCGAACTCCGCCAAATGAAATCAAGGAAACGTCAACTTGAACGCCAACACAAGAAAACTACACTAACAGTCCATCTTCAAATCTACAAACACTATCTCCAGCAGTACAGTAATGCACTCAAAGCAGCCCGGTCTAATTACTACTCACAACTCATTCAGTCTGGCTCCAGCAACCCAAGCGTCTGTTCTCCACCATCAGCAAACTTCTCAAACCCTGTGACAACGCCACCTCGTCCTTCACCACCGAACAGTGCAACT